>NC_064631.1:560043686-560360828 GCF_023864275.1 Schistocerca cancellata
GATCACTTTTTCCAGTCTGAATATTTAGTTTTTGGAGAGCTATCAGAACCCTCCAAAATTCAGAGTTTGTTGCATGGTGTGCTCATAGTCGTTGTTTACATCCAAGTAGAGAATGTGACTTAAGTTGTCGGGTAGTCTGTAGTACTCCTCCTCACTCATTCATGGGCTGTCACCTTGTATCTGTGCACACACTGAAAGAGCTCCCCTTGAGTCCCATGTTAGAAGAAGAGCAGCCTTTCAGCTTGATGCTGATATGTGTTCTTAACATTGTAATCTCGCGAAAGCCCTAGCCTGGTGCAATAGAAGAGAAGATGCAGAGAGTAAGCGCCCAGATGTACAATCCAGAATTTCTCAGGAATGTGTGTGAGCACATATACGTATCTGTTCGTGTACAATCTAGCAAATTACACTAAATCAGGAATGTTGAACTCCCGCCAACCAGGCATTCACCATGCGCCCATACTCTATATATTACGGCAGTATGTGCGAGTTTACTAGAGAATGCAGCTACGTCGGGCAATGTGGTGCCTTGCAGTATCTCGTCCAAATCCAGTATTTACAAGAAAAGACCCTTTCTTCGTCACAAGCTTAAACTTTGCACCATCGGGATTGCATATGTGGTGTCATGCACATTCTCCTGACGCATCATCTCAGCAAGTTTCTGAAGAGATGCAAGAATCAAATGTAGTGAACCCAGGTATTGGAGTGTTAATTTTGGCATGATTCGCTTGGATAATGAAATTTACTTTCCAACAGCGTCAGAATGACACTGACCTTACCACCTTTTAGGGTAAAATCATGTAGGTGCTCAACAAGGAAGCGAGATCGTACCCACTCAAGTTATGGAAGAAGACAGGTATGTGTCATGGCAGTTGGTACTGCAAGTTGCGTGCATTGTGAGCTGCACCGTAGAACGTGCCCGTTGGATGACATGGAGTTTCCACTTTTCTAAACAACAGCAGTCCATAAATATGACAGGCAGTTGCCTGCTCATGCGACATCATTCTGCTGCTAGTCGTTCATGGGAGTTGTAATGGTCGCCTGGTCGTAGATATTGCTAATTACTATAATCGTACTATTTCACTCCCATTTACGGAGCTTGTTAGCACTTGATGTTAGGTTGGCGCCATTAAAATGCATTGTGTTGTGGTAATCGCTGCTACTTGCTGGATCGCTGCTGTGTCTCGATGCTGATGCTGGCTCTAAACCTGGTTGTCTAGGGTTAAAAACATGAGGTCCCGTGTTTTTTATATGCTTTTGATGATAAAGAACGAGCGAAACCAACAAATATGTAAACTTCAAATATTTATTACTCTGGTGGCCATCTTAATTCCACTGTCCACCAAAGACCATGACACAACACAAAGTAGTACTTCCTTTACATGTTCTTTGCATTGTTTATCCACCTCAAACAATAACACACAAACACACTTTACCAAAGTGACATTCCGACTGCCTCCCGACCCTTCTTGCTGCTTGTATTTATAACATTGTCAAAGAACTACTAAAAAGAGATATAGTTTATAAGTCACATGTACATCTGTTATCATAATTTGTGCAGAAAAGTTATTAATTTGCTCGAGTGACATAATTTAACATGTTATTAAAATGACAGACAGATTTGTTGACTTGACAGAATAATTCTCTGTTACAAAAAGGCCGTTTTTTAGAAGTTTGTCAATTGACTTCTCTAATTTGCATAAATAAGTAAATAACATGAATTATTAAGAATTACATTGGTTTTCGTCTAAAATAGGATTGCTTATGTGAATACTGAGTGAAAACGGTCCTAGTGAACAAATAGGTTTCACTGGGTGATTTTTATTTAAGGAGATCCAAAATACCTAAGTTGGCCACTATTTTTCGTACTTCATATTAATTATTTAAGATGAACTTAGTGTTTTTACATGATGACATTTGCTGTATCAGTGATCAAGTGATATAAACTTTTGTGTGGGTCAGTTACTCAGTATAATTTAATGGGTTGACTGTTTATGGAGACATGTTATGCAATCATTGTTAACATACACAATAACTTTTCTATAATCATAAATACTCGTTAAACTGGTTGAATTTGGAGGGTATCGCATACTTCGGTAAAGTAAAGCCTTTAATATGTTCCGTTACAGAGTGCTGTTGCAATAAATCTCATCAATACGTCACATGAATACTTTGAGCTCACAGAAGAGTCATCTCAGGATTATCCGCAATCTTTGTGTTCCGGACTAACGTCAAGCGCCGGAATGTCGGCCTGGAACGATACAACAGAGAAGGCTATGAGACGTCAGTCAATAGAATTCTGACTAGGACGACACCACGACAGGAGCGGCACCTGTACGGAGAGAATATAACCGGTGCTCCAGCTAGCCTCGGCCGCACTAGAAGACGAGCCGTGACTTGTGATCTATATTAATTGCTTGCATGGAAATTGTATATATTGGAGGACATTGATTATTTGCATGTCGCCAGTTGCTTGCGACACCTCTTTGTAAAAAAGGCGAAGTTCAGTTTTGCTCGTATGTTGTCTAGCTGTCCGAGAAAACGGCTTCCTAGGCACCCTATATTAGACGAGTGGGCAGGATCTTACAGTACGATTTGAATCTGTTGAGATTGGAGTCATACGAGCATTCAATTTGATACACTGCCACATACGGTACATGTCGTTCTGTGAAGGAAATATGAGAGACATGGGGGTCACCTTCACAACTCGCCAGTGGAGCGAGGAGGGACTGAAAGTCAGTGTATATGATGAAGGGACATCGCTCCTGGTGATGGGAGTTCTTAAACCTTATGAACATTTTATATTCAGTAGCCATTTCCACACAAACCGGTTCCTGGCTCGATAAGTCACAGAGGTGCCTTTCTAGATACTCACAGTTGGTGAAAGAGGTGAGCCATTTTCAGCAAAAGTGTCTAGCACCTTGATGTTTCGGTATTTATGCGGAAAGGACGCTGGACATGATTTTGACCCACACATAGTGTTGCTCCTTGCCCTCCGAGACCAGCAACAAACCTACTTGTATGCGACTGCAGTCTTTCTCGGCGTATTCCACTGGTGAATTCTTCTCGGGTTGTCAGCCGAGTGGTGGCGTCATCTTGTCGCAATGTTTCAATGAGTTTCGTACCCATCATCTTCTGGCGAGAAGAATTCATCAGTCAAATCTACTTGTTTGTGGCTCCGATCGCCCAACTTCGGAAAGTAGAGCTCCAGCCACTATATGCTTTACTTATTTCTGCACAATATGCCCCAGGTCATCTTCTTCTGGCTTGCTATCATTTACGTCGTGGTTGTTAATATGAATTGAATTACCTGGGTTCTACCTCTCGAATTTTGGTAGACTCTGGAGTTTCACCAGGAAATAGATATATTTGGGATTGTAATGCCAGCATACAGTTGATGTATGGTTTATAGTTGCACACGCAGGATGAACACTATAATTTCTATAGCAAGCCAGGGGCGACCATACAAAGGAAAATTCATTCCACTCAGCAGTATTACTAAATGCATGTATAGCAACAATTTCTTCCGGAAGAGCGATGAAACTGGATGCCCCATTAAGTGGATCAAAAACATGTGAGTGTACATGGAAGTGGAATACATGGCTGAGCTCCTTACTCGACCCTCTTCCTGCATTTCGAAAAAAGGACCCAGTACATTACTCTTGGTAAAAATTCCGAACCATGTTGCGATTGAGTCACACTGATATGACGCCACTAGAACCCCACGTTTCGGCAATACTCTTTTCTTCAACAGCATCACTGCCTTCTTTTGGAGGCGGGGAGGTGAGTTCGCACAATAGAATTGCCTTTCATGTAATGGCAGGATACGATGGGTTGCCGCCGATTTTGGGAAGCTCTATTCCCAAAATTGCTTCCCAAGCTTCAAGGAGTGTAGCGAGATCTCGATAGCCCACATTCATGTTGGCAACGCGAGCTTGTAACATACTGTCACTAAAAGTGCCAGAAACCAATCAGTAGTCCAGCGGGGCTGCAAGTTTTACCCAATTATTCATATCAGAGGGGGCTGGAGGGCTGCTGCCACCAGGCACAGGGCAATGTCAATGTGAGGTCCGATAGTGATGATTGCGAGACAGTCCAGGGTACAGAGAGTGTGGCTGCATTGGCAAAGACGCTGATGTCATCAGCTCATTCCACATTGATGGTGAGATCCAGTTGCATTGTTTGTGGGCACAGCAATGGATCAGACTGGGGTGATGTATCATCACCACCATCAACCCAATTTCAGTGTGGTGTAGTTTTGAGTAAGCTCATGTCTGCATGTATCCTCCACCTTGTCTGCAAAGAAAAAAAATTGGTGAGTGGCATGCATAAAAAAGAAAGATATGTGGAGCTGTCTATAGTAGCTCTCCTTATCTGCCCCTGGAAATGCCCTACAATTTAAAACCTGGTTCCTAAATCTGTCTTACCATTATATAGTCTATCTGAAACCTTTTAGTATCTCCAGGATTCTTCCCTGTATACAACCTTCTTTTATGATTCTTGAACCAAGTGTTAGCTATGATTCAGTTATGCTCTGTGCAAAATTCTACCGGACGGCTTCCTCTTCATTTCTTACCCCCAATCCATATTCACCTACTATGTTTCCTTCTCTCCCTTTTCCTACACTCGAATTCCAGTCACCCATGACTATTAAATTTTCGTCTCCCTTCACTACCTGAATAATTTCTTTTATCTCATCATACATTTCTTCAATTTCTTCATCATCTGCTGAGCTAGTTGGCATATAAACTTGTACTACTGTAGTAGGCATGGGCTTCGTGTCTATCTTGGCCACTATAATACGTTCACTATGCTGTTTGTAGTAGCTTACCCGCACTCCTATGTTTTTATTCATTATTATGACGTAATTTTTTAAATTGCTTGCAGAGTGAACCATTTGGGTTTGTATCATATTTTAACACATATCTGGGGCCAGCAGCATCTAGATAAAGATGTGCACGTCTATCTCCAGACAGCCAAACAGCATGCTCAGGGCCGTAAAAGAGCTTTGTGCGGTAGTGGCTGTCCACCACTGGACGCTGTGCAGCACTGAAGTTTTGTCTCAACTGTGGAATAAAGAAATGTTCTCACTACCTACCTCTCGTTAACATTATTGAGGAAGTCGCGTATACTGTGACAGTAACCAGACTCTCTGTGACGCCTGCTGCTTACATATAATCTTGCTGGTTTCATCATGTCTGCTCCCATACTTTTATAGACAGTCACTCACAGCAGCGTGCAGTGGGCAGTACACAAGTGCCTGTGATAGTAGAGTTGTGGGCAGTAGTTCACAGATAACAGCCACGAAGCATAGACAGTCAATGGGGTTGCAAATGGTCAGTAAAATATTCTTTATCTTTGATCAATGGATGAACTTCATTCCACCACAGCCCATGTGACAGACCAGTGCATACCTGCACTGAAATACAATCCACTATTTACGAACGCAGTGGAAGTGGGGTAAGATAGTGTCGCCTATGCGCCATGAGCTGGTGCCCTTCTGCCTAAAACCACTTGTCTAGAGTAAAGCGTACTCAGTTCCTATTGGCTGAACTAAACAACTGACTGTGGCATTCAACTGTAAACATGTGGCATTCTGGTGCGACCTACTAGCTGCAAGATCAACATCACCAATAGCATCAGCAGAAATGAACTGCCATAATGGATATGGTTATGATGGTGGTTCATAAGGTGCTAATAAACGCTTCTGATTTGACTCTAGTGATCCTACAGGTATGTACTTCCGATGATTTTTTCCCCCATGTTTGTGTGTTCATTACGTATATATACCATAATTTCTTCTGGGACCTGGATAAACTGAAAGAACCAGAGGTTGTACAGAGTTTCAGGGAGAGCATAAGGGAACAATTGACAGGAATGGGGGAAAGAAATACAATAGAAGACGAATGGGTAGCTCTGAGGGATGAAGTAGTGAAGGCAGCAGAGGATCAAGCAGGTAAAAAGACGAGGGCTGGTAGAAATCCTCGGGTAACAGAAGAAATATTGAATTTAATTGGTGAAAGGAGAAAATACAAAAATGCAGTAAATGAAGCAGGCAAAAAGGAATACAAACGTCTCAAAAATGAGATCGACAGGAAGTGCAAAATGGCTAAGCAGGGATGGCTAGAGGACAAATGTAAGGATGTAGATGCTTATCTCACTAGGGGTAAGATAGATACAGCCTACAGGAAAATTAAAGAGACCTTTGGAGAAAGGAGAACCACTTCCATGAATATCAAGAGCTTTGATGGAAACCCAGTTCTAAGCAAAGAAGGGAAAGCAGAAAGGTGGAAGGAGTATATAGAGGGTATATACAAGGGCGATGTTCTTGAGGACAATATTCTGGAAATGGAAGAGGATGTAGATGAAGATGAAATGGGAGATACGATACTGCGTGAAGAGTTTGACAGATCACTGAAAGACCTGAGTCGAAAGAAGGCCCCGGTGGTAGACAACATTCCATTAGAACTACTGACGGGCTTGGGAGAGCCAGTCTTGTCAAAACTCTACCATCTGGTGAGCAAGATGTACGAGACAGGCGAAATACCCTCAGACTTCAAGAAGAATATAATAATTCCAATCCCAAAGAAAGCAGGTGTTGACAGATGTGAAAATTACCGAACTATCAGTTTAATAAGTCACGGCTGCAAAATACTAACGCGAATTATTTACAGACGAATGGAAAAACTGGTAGAAGCCGACCTCGGGGAAGATCAGTTTGGATTCCGTAGAAATACTGGAACACGTGAGGCAATACTGACCTTACGACTTATCTTAGAAGAAAGATTAAGGAAAGGCAAACCAACGTTTCTAGCATTTGTAGACTTAGAGAAAGCTTTTGACAATGTTGACTGGAATACTCTCTTTCAAATTCTAAAGGTGGCAGGGGTAAAATACAGGGAGCGAAAGGCTATTTACAAATTGTACAGAAACCAGAGGGCAATTATAAGAGTCGAGGGGCATGAAAGGGAAGCAGTGGTTGGGAAGGGAGTGAGACAGGGTTGTAGCCTCTCCCCGATGTTATTCAATCTGTATATTGAGCAAGCAGTAAAGGAAACAAAAGTAAAATTCGGAGTAGGTATTAAAATCCAGGGAGAAGAAATAAAAACTTTAAGGTTCGCCTATGACATTGTAATTCTGTCAGAGACAGCAAAGGACTTGGAAGAGCAGTTGAACGGAATGGACAGTGTCTTGAAGGGGAGGATATAAGATGAACAACAAAAGCAAAACGAGGATAATGGAATGTAGTCGAATTAAGTCGGGTGATGCTGAAGGAATTAGATTAGGAAATGAGACACTTAAAGTAGTAAAGGAATTTTGCTATTTGGGGAGCAAAATAACTGATGATGGTCGAATTAGAGAAGATATAAAATGTAGACTGGCAATGGCAAGGAAAGCGTTTCTGAAGAAGAGAAATTTGCTAACATCGAGTATAGATTTAAGTGTCAGGAAGTCGTTTCTGAAAGTATTTGTATGGAGTGTAGCCATGTATGGAAGTGAAACATGGACAATAAATAGTTTTGACAAGAAGATAATAGAAGCATTCGAAATGTGGTGCTACAGAAGAATATTTAAGATTAGGTGGGTAGATCATGTAACTTATGAGGAGGTATTGAATAGGATTGGGGAGAAGAGAAGTTTGTGGCACAATTTGACTAGAAGAAGGTATCGGTTGGTAGGACATGTCCTGAGGCATCAAGGGATCACAAATTTAGCATTGGAGGGCAGCGTGGAGGGTAAAAATCGTAGAGGGAGACCAAGAGATGAATACACTAAGCAGATTCAGAAGGATGTAGGTTGTAGTAGGCACTGGGAGAAGAAGGAGCTTGCACAGGATAGATTAGCATGGAGAGCTGCATCAAACCAGTCTCAGGACTGAAGACCACAACAACAACAACGTCATTTAACCCTGTCGAAGAACCCCCGAATCGAAAAACAATGCTGGTATTGTCTGTAAATTCTACTTATTAGCACTAAAATCATGACTAATGTTGATCAGTTTCTTCAAAGGAATTGTTAGGATCACTATGTATTCATATTAAGAACTGACGTCTAAACATTGCTGTATCTGTCTCTACATAGAAGTGGTTTGAGAAGCTTGTGAGGGTTTTGAAAGATGGGTCGTACTGAGAATTGTTCATAAAAAAATCGATACTATGCTCAATTTCCAAGTTAATTAGCACAGAAGTTGGCCAATCATGCCGTTGCATACACAAATTCAAGCAGCCCACCAGATAAAATTAGTGTCGAAATTAGAATTACATATTAATACTTTCAGCTGCTGACGGGCGTTGATGTATATCAACGGGGAAAGGTGAAAAATGTGCCCCGACTGGGACTCTAACCCGGTATCTCCTGCTTACATGGCAGACGCTCTATCCATCTGGGCCACCGACGGCACAGAGGATATTGTGACTGAAGGGACTATCTTGCGCACGCCTCCCGCGAGACCCACATTCTCACCATTTATGTCCACACACTACATTCGTAGTGTCTCTACCCAACATACTCGTTACTCGTGGAAGCCATTCTTACCAAGTCCCGTAAGAGCTCGGGTAATTGTGTGTGCATCTACACATAAGAGGAAGGTCATGGTCGGTATTGCAGAACTATATACTTAAATGGATATGGTGTCTGTTCTTTCGGACATGTCCGAAAGAATAGACACCATATCCATATAAATATAAAATCAGTGTCAGTTATTATCATAGTGTCGATGATAGCACACGAGACTGCTCAGCCTCTGGCACAGGTTCGATCCTTACTACCTTCCCGTGTCCAATTTATGGATCGCTATCTTGTTTGAGGATACCAAATGAACACATTTGACGACATTGTCTCTGGCACACCGCTTAAATTTGTACGCGCAACGGACTGATAGGTTAACTTCAGTGCTAATTAAGTTGATAACGGCGCAGTGTATCGCATATTTCTCTTACCAGTTACTTCACAGCACAACCTACCCTGTAACACCCTTACAAGCTTTTGAGACTATTTCTGACAATCCTGTATTGAATGATGATGTTCGTGTGGCATCTGTAATTATACAGTACTATTTGCTAACTCAACAGGCTCTCTAACGCAATGTAAACTATAGAGAATACCAGATTCTTTAGCCGGCCGGTGTGGCTGTGTGGTTCTAAGCGCGTCAGTTTGGAACCGCGTGACCACTAGGGTCGCAGGTTCGAATCCTGCCTTGGGCATGGATGTGTGTCATGTCCTTAGGTTAGTTAGGTTTAAGTAGTTCTAAGTTCTAGGGGACTGATGACCTCAGATGTTAAGTCCCATAGTGCTCAGAGCCATTTGAACCAGATTTTTTAAAGAATACTTCCAGATCCTGCTTTCCAAGAACAAGTAGCCGACTGGTGCAACATTCTGTGCCATCCTCCAACACTGTCACAGGCTAGCAGCAGCCGGACTATGGAATTACCCATGCGCTAGGTCCCGTTACAACAACAATGCAAACGGCTCCGTTTGGAATGGTGTCGTGACGGGAAGTATGGAATGTTGATGAAAGGCGTCACATTGTGTTCAGCAATGACTCGCAGTTCTGCACTATCCCAGATGACCATCATTGGCGAGTACGGCGGTGAGTAGAGGCCCGTTCTTCAAACGTTTTGGAGACGCACAGTGGTGTAACTCCTCACACCAAGGTGTGGGAAGACGTTGGGTACGACTTCAGGTCACAACTGATAGTGATTGAGGGAACAAACATTGACAGCACACTGGTACATCATGAACATCCTGTGTCCATATGTGTTAACGCTCATGTGACAGTATCGTTGTGCGAGTTTTCAACAGGACAATGCTAATCTACACATGGCATATGACTCTGAACTGTATGACGTTGAGATACTCCTATTGGCAGTAAGATCGCCAAATGTGACCCAACAGAACATGTGTGGGAACAACTCCAACATCAACTCCGTATCCACGACATCATGGACCAGTTAATTACCTCAAGAAACGATACGATGGCTATATGACACTCTTCCCAGTCAAATCAGTGCATGCATCCGACCAGAGGGGGTGATAACGTCATACTGATAAGTATACTGCCAAGTTCTTTAGAATTTTAATTCGATTTTTTAATCACTGCAATAACATCGCATATTGTCTCAACCCATGAAGTTTCAAAGTTTCATTTTGTTACATACACCACTTACGTGTGTTCTCTTTTTTTTTTTTTGATTGGCAGTGTAAATTTGTTGGAATGGTACTGTAGAAGTGCAGTGCATTTGTAAACGAAATCACACATGAGACGCTAGTCTGACCAGTTCTATAGTATTGCTCCAGTATTTGGCGTCCTTATTAATTTGGCGTAACTGAATAGAGAGAAATTAATGCAGAGAGGCTCTGATGCTATCGTAATCTGTCGGTATAGCTCATACGATAGCGTATGAGATTCTCACGGACCTTTATGAGAACATCTGAAAGAAGGGCGGTGGTGTTCTCCCGAAACTCTTTTGGATAAATCGTGTTGGAGGAAACTCATTTCGGTGATTCGATTCTCCGTCTGGCCATCCACATTTTAATTTTGGGCGCAGGATCCAAGCCTCCTGCAAGCAGGTTCGCTTGGCAGGTAGCAGAACCCACGCCTCCTGAACAAGTCTAAGTACAGCAGATATTAGCCCCGAGCCCTCTGTGCCACCCCGCAGTGTAGTTCGCGGGCTTAGGTTTCTGTCTACAACAGTTCGCTTCATAGTAAACATCTCGTCCGAAGCTGTTGCAGATACTGTGACTAGGATGGGAAAGAAAATGGTACTTCAGAAAGATTACGCTTTCGGATTCCAAAAAATGGTTAAAATGTGGTGCAGCACTATGGACATGCAATATTAAGAATTGGGAAAATTGCTTTGCATCTGCCTCCATTAAAGAAACCAATGTGCTCAAGAACCAAGAAGACCACGGCTGCGCAGAAGTAGATGGTGATTAAATTCAAAGGCAGAAAATAGTCTGATCTGAAGATGAAATCTACAGTAAATATACTTGAGACACCATCAAAAATTTATATACGAGTATAATTAACTGAAAGGAGGACACACGTAAGATGTAACCTTTAAAGATTTCGACAGTTTTTGTAAATCCGTTTACAAAGCTAGGTGGAAAATTCTGTCGAAATAACCTACAAGTCTTCAAGAGGTTCATTACAAATGAAACACACAAAACATTGGTGTAACATTCCACAATGTCGTAAAATATTACACCAGCGTTGTGCCTGTTTCATTCATAATGTATAAATCATTCTACGAAAAAACGACGGAACAGTCAAGCAAAGAGAGAGGTTCATGTTTTTCTGAAGACATTAAGTGTAAGAACTACGTATGAGGCGGATTTGGATCAAACGTTCTACCATTAACGCCGTCTTCATCACCAGGTTATTAAACTCTGAACTTTTCGCTTTCTGAATTTCTAAAACAGTGACGTATTTATAAGAGCAACGATTCATTCTGAGAATTGTGCTGGCGTCAGAATCAGATCTGACAGGGTTTGAAGTAGTGCAGCAGTTTCATCTGCCATTGGATAAGCGGCTAATGGAACATATCATGAGCTGTCACTCGCATGTACAGCCCGATAACGGCAGTCGTATTCACGGTATCAATATGCCGCTTGCTTGAGTGGCGAAATTATCTATGTTCTGGTTTTTCCGTAAGGAAACTTTCCGTTCCGTTCAAAAGCATTTGCTTTTTCTACTAGAACACTTTCATTGATACGTACACAACACGCGTCTTATAAGGAAGGGAGATCAGGACTTAACATTCAGACGACGTGCAGTCCAAAGGGTCGAATGTTCTCATTGACATTTCGTGAAAGGTATAAGCAATCGGATTACTGGATTTGAAAGCCATACTAGATACGCGCATGCAACTGCAACCCAATCGATCGTTTATAATGGTCTGCACGGATGTCAGCAAGTTTCCAATAAAAAGGAATTTTGAAATTGCAGCCGAGGAGGTGGAGAGGGAGTGGATGAAAGCTTCATAAATTGCTAAAACAGTTGTAAAAATTAAATTGCCATCCACACACATATTTATAAAAATCACTATACGTATATATTTGCGTACCATTAACGTCTCCAGATAAATTATTGGATAGATTTCAACCGAACTTGGTCCAAATAATACATACTACCTAGAAAGAAACACTAAGTAAGAACCACGTATCTCTTACAGGGGTGGGGTGGAAAGGGGTATCATAAAATATTGACTCACATCTAAATCTACATCTACATGATTACTCCGCAATTCATAATTAAGTGCCTGGCAGAGAGTTAATCGAATCACCTCTAAGCTACATCTCTACCGTTCCACTCTCTAACAACGTGCGGGAAAAACGAACACTTAAATGTTTCCATACGAGCACTGATTTCTCTTATTTTATTATGATCATTTCTCCCTATGTAGGTGGGTGGCAACAAAATATTTTCACACTCTGAGGTGAAAGTTGGTGGTTGAAATTTCGTACCGTAGTGGAAAAACTGCTTTTGTTTTAACTACTGCCACCCTAATTCGTGCATCATATCCGTGGCAGACACTCCCCTATTTCGCGATTATACCAAACGAGCTATCTGACACGGCCCCGCAGGAGTTAGCTGGGATAGATACCTCGGAAATGACCAGACAACGCCCGAAGGCCAATGCTTTGAGTACGTGGAAGTTGTGAGCAGTACGGGCAAGCACCATTTCTCTAATAAACGTTTTTTTACCTTTAAAATTCGACAACTTTATTAACTTGATTTTAAAATAGTAAGTGGACATTCGTTATCATGAACACCAAGATCCTCAATAGTTTCTTAATGAAAGTTCCTGAAGCATTTCAACAGATCGAAGAACAGCTCTTAGAATCAACTCAACGTTTAAAACTCAAAATCCCTTTTTAAGTAAGGAAAAAATACAAATTGCATATGCAAGGTTAAATAAAAGATTTAACGGCACATGGTCATACCAAAATTTTCCGAGATATCACCTGTGATCTCTACATTTGCAACATGGTCGGACTATTCCATGCTTTACACTGGACACACACAGTTGGGGTACACACATTCCGTCCCGGGGGTGGGGGGAGTAAGGAGTGGCGACAGGAAGGGCACCCGGCTATCCATTGAAAGTAACACCCAAATTAACAGCAGACTCCGCCAGTCGGGATAAATACTTGGAAAGAGATCACCTGTGATCTCTAAAGGCAATAAAATATTGATCACAAAATTTTAATTAAAACTACTTAAATGCAATAAAATCTGATTACTATCAACATACACTCAAACCCTGTAGCCTCTATGATGCACACCGCTTCACGAAATATTTTTCTTCGTTTTAAATACTTCATACCCTATACATCCCTACATGTGATGCATTCTACACCCAACGAATGACAAGCGTATATGTTACAATTAACCTGGTATGTAAATCTTTTACTTTGAAAATAAATAAAAAACACAAATCACCTCTTACGCTCAGTGGTTACATCCGTTAAAAAATATATACAATACATACACTCCTGGAAATTGAAATAAGAACACCGTGAATTCATTGTCCCAGGAAGGGGAAACTTTATTGACACATTCCTGGGGTCAGATACATCACATGATCACACTGACAGAACCACAGGCACATAGACACAGGCAACAGAGCATGCACAATGTCGGCACTAGTACAGTGTATATCCACCTTTCGCAACAATGCAGGCTGCTATTCTCCCATGGAGACGATCGTAGAGATGCTGGATGTAGTCGTGTGGAACGGCTTGCCATGCCATTTCCACCTGGCGCCTCAGTTGGACCAGCGTTCGTGCTGGACGTGCAGACCGCGTGAGACGACGCTTCATCCAGTCCCAAACATGCTCAATGGGGGACAGATCCGGAGATCTTGCTGGCCAGGGTAGTTGACTTACACCTTCTAGAGCACGTTGGGTGGCACGGGATACATGCGGACGTGCATTGTCCTGTTGGAACAGCAAGTTCCCTTGCCGGTCTAGGAATGGTAGAACGATGGGTTCGATGACTGTTTGGATGTACCGTGCACTATTCAGTGTCCCCTCGACGATCACCAGTGGTGTACGGCCAGTGTAGGAGATCGGTCCCCACACCATGATGCCGGGTGTTGGCCCTGTGTGCCTCGGTCGTATGCAGTCCTGATTGTGGCGCTCACCTGCACGGCGCCAAACACGCATACGACCATCATTGGCACCAAGGCAGAAGCGACTCTCATCGCTGAAGACGACACGTCTCCATTCGTCCCTCCATTCACGCCTGTCGCGACACCACTGGAGGCGGGCTGCACGATGTTGGGACGTGAGCGGAAGACGGCCTAACGGTGTGCGGGACCGTAGCCCAGCTTCATGGAGACGGTTGCGAATGGTCCTCGCCGATACCCCAGGAGCAACAGTGTCCCTAATTTGCTGGGAAGTGGCGGTGCGGTCCCCTACGGCACTGCGTAGGATCCTACGGTCTTGGCGTGCATCCGTGCGTCGCTGCGATCCGGTCCCAGGTCGACGGGCACGTGCACGTTCCGCCGACCACTGGCGACAACATCGATGTACTGTGGAGACCTCACGCCCCACGTGTTGAGCAATTCGGCGGTACGTCCACCCGGCCTCCTGCGTGCCCACTATACGCCCTCGCGCAAAGTCCGTCAACTGCACATACGGTTCACGTCCACGCTGTCGCGGCATGCTACCAGTGTTAAAGACTGCGATGGAGCTCCGTATGCCACGGCAAACTGGCTGACACTGACGGCGGCGGTGCACAAATGCTGCGCAGCTAGCGCCATTCGACGGCCAACACCGCGGTTCCTGGTGTGTCCGCTGTGCCGTGCGTGTGATCATTGCTTGTACAGCCCTCTCGCAGTGTCCGGAGCAAGTATGGTGGGTCTGACACACCGGTGTCAATGTGTTCTTTTTTCCATTTCCAGGAGTGTATATTTTGATTTCGTCCTGGTGATGCGCTATTGTGCACTGTGCGCTCCTTCAGCATCACATGCGGCACGGGAAAGATTTTCCACGATGTACAGAACGATAACGTTTCTGAGAGTATTTGTATGCAGTGTAGCCATGTATGGAAGTGAAACATGGACGATAAATAGTTTGGACAAGAAGAGAATAGAAGCTTTCGAAATGTGGTGCTATAGAAGAATGCTGAAGATTAGATGGGTAGATCACATAACTAATGAGGAAGTATTGAATAGGACTGGGGAGAAGAGAAGGTTGTGGCACAACTTGACCAGAAGAAGGGATCGGTTGGTAGGACATGTTCTGAGGCATCAAGGGATCACCAATTTAGTATTGCAGGGCAACGTGGAGGGTAAAAATCGTAGAGGGAGACCAAGAGATGAATACACTAAACAAATACAGAAGGATGTAGGTTGCAGTAGGTACTGGGAGAAGCTTGCACAGGATAGAGTAACATGGAGAGCTGCATCAAACCAGTCTCAGGACTGAAGACCACAACAACAACAGAACGGTAACAGGGCGCAACCAACTTAAACTGCATGCTGGGATTATACGTCGATATGGATGCGACTCGTAAATCTTAAAACGGGCGAAGGCGTTGATTCGATACTACTAAACACTTCGACTATACCGCACCGCACTGAACAGCAGTACGATGGGTTGGACAAGAGACAAATCAACTGTTGCAAGCCACCCCAGCGAAGCCAGTAAGAAAGTATTTGGGGCTTTAAACTCTTGAGAGGGCCACACGAAACCACAGAATGACGTTGTTGTGTCTAGACTAGACAGCCTAGACACAATGAGAGGATGCCGAAAGGCACGCGCTTAAACTCACGCAGGCTGGCGTGAGGTCTGAAACAGGATACGTAATGAATGCTATAAATAAAAGTACGTAGCTTCTGGAATACTTAACTTTGATCCACATTTGTAGAACATCGCTCTTGATGATACATTAATAGAATCTCAATATCTATACTGGTAATGGCGCCTTGCTAGGTCGTAGCAAGTGTAGCTGAAGGCTATGCTAACTATCGTCTCGGCAAATGAGAGCGTAATTCTCAGTGAACCTTGGCTAGCAACGTCGGCTGTACAACTGGGGCGAGTGCTAGTACGTCTCTCTAGACCTGCCGTGTGGCGGCGCTCGGTCTGCAATCACGGACAGTGGCGACACGCGGGTCCGTCGTATACTAGCGGACCGCGGCCGATTTAAAAGCTACCACCTAGCAAGTGTGGTGTCTGGCGGTGACACCACAGACGTCCTAACCTAAATTATGAAAATTATATCGGCGATTTCACCACGACAAGTAGAACCGTGAAATACCACAAAAAGTGAATTGCAATTAACACGATTCATAAGCGTCCGACTGAAAAGCTCCACAGTCAATCTTTCCCTTACTACAAACGCTTAACAGTACCTCCAAAGTTCACTCGTGGACACTACCAAACTGTCAAATTACTCATAACTGTAGATAACAGTTTAACACCCTGGGAGCCGACTTCGATTTCTTAATAAGACAAGCAGTGATTCGGTCCCTCACTTGGATCCACCTTCAATCCAAAACAGTCATTTACTTTAAAGCAGCTGAATAGATGACAACGCCGATATCAACCCTTTCCTCCCAAGCAGCGTCTAACTGGAGACTGCAGTACTGAAGCAAAACTTACACCGCTCACAGGTCTGATATACGCGCCACCAGCGTGCACCTTTTTAGAATTCTTGTGTTCCCCTCACGCACCAAATTTGGCGTTTTCTTCGTCGGAATCCAAGGGCAGGACCAAGAAATCACTTCTCAGCCCTTGAATGACCACACGACGATCGCCATCGGGACAACACCGGCACTCCACACTGCGATCTTCGAGCCCACGGCGTTCCGTCCCCAAACGACTGCTTACGCGGGGTCCACCGACCAAGCAGCCTGCCCTTCGACACAAACATCGCTGCTCAAGCACAATCCAGAGCTAACTCCCACCAACCCTCTTCTTCCTCGTTGCGTCGCCTCGCGGCGCGCGGGAAGTCAAGTCGCCAAAGATATGCAGCGACCAGAGACTCCAATCCGATATCGATATTCACTTCGTGGCGAGTACTGAGAAAGCGGGTGGTTTCAAAAAATAAAAAAAATTTAAATAGGGAGCCGTACAGGCTCACTATCCGTTTTTAAACTTTTTTGATGTCCTCCGCCAGTTCTATCTGATGCGGAACCCACACCGCACGGCAATACTCCAAAAGAGGGCGGACAAGCGTGGGGTAAGCAGTCTTTTTAGTAGACTTGTTACATTTTCTAAGTGTTCTGCCAATAAATAGCAGTCTTTTGTCTGCTTTCGCCACAACAATATCTAGTGATCGTTCCAATTTAAGTTATTCGTAACTACACTACTAGACATTAAAATTGCTACACCAAGAAGAAAAGCAGATTATAAACGGGTATTCATTGGACATATATTATACTAGAACTGACATGTGATTACATTTTCACGCAATTTGGGTGCATAGATCCTGAGAAATCAGTACCCAGAACAACCACCTCTGGCCGTAATATTATACTAGAACTGACATGTGATTACATTTTCACGCAATTTGGGTGCATAGATCCTGAGAAATCAGTACCCAGAACAACCACCTCTGGCCGTAATAACGGCCTTGATAAGCCTGGGCATTGAGTCAAACAGAGCTTGGATGGCGTGTACAGGTACAGCTGCCCATGCAGCTTCAACACGATACCACAGTTCATCAAGAGTAGTCACTGGCGTATTCTGACGAGCCAGTTGCTCGGCCACCATTGACCAGACGTTTTCAATTGGTGAGAGATCTGGAGAATGTGCTGGCCAGGGCAGCAGTCGAACATTTTCTGTATCCAGAAAGGCCCGTACAGGACCTGCAACATGCGGTCGTGCATTATCCTGCTGAAATGTTGGGTTTTGCCGGGATCGAATGAAGGGGAGAGCCACGGGTCGTAACACATCTGAAATGTAAAGTCCACCGTTCAAAGTGGCGTCAGTGCGAACAAGAGGTGACCCAGACGTGTAACCAATAGCACCCCATACCATCACGCCGGGTGATACGCCAGTTTGGCGATGACGAATACACGCTTCCAATGTGCGTTCACCGCGATGTCGCCAAACACGGATGCGACCATCATGATGCTGTAAACAGAACCTGGATTCATCCGAAAAAATGACGTTTTGCCATTCGTGCACCCAGGTTCGTCGTTGAGTACACCATCGCAGGCGCTCCAGTCTGTGATGCAGCGTCAAGGGTAACCGCAGCCACGGTCTCCAAACTGATATTCCATGCTGCTGCAAACGTCGTCAAACTGTTCGTGCAGATGGTTGTTGTCTTGCAAACGTCCCCATCTGTTGACTCAGGGATCGAGAGGTCGCTGCACGATCCGTTACAGCCGTGCGGATAAGATGCCTGTCATCTCGACTGCTAGTGATACGAGGCCGTTGGGATCCAGCACGGCATTTCGTATTATCCTCCTGAACCCACCGATTCCATATTGTACTAACAGTCGTTGGATCTCGACGAACGCGAGCAGCAATGTCGTGATACGATAAATCGCAATCGCGTTAGGTTACAATCCGACCTTTATCAAAGCCCGAAACGTGATGGTACGCATTTCTCCACCTTACACGAGGCATCACAACAACGTTTCACCAGGCAACGCCGGTCAACTGCTGTTTGTGTATGAGAAATCGGTTGGAAACTTTCCTCATGTCAGCACGTTGTAGGTGTCGCCACCGGCGCCAACCTTGTGTGAATGCTCTGAAAAGTTTATCATTTGCATATCACAGCATCTTCTTCCTGTCGGTGAAATTTCGCGTCTGTAGGACGTCATCTTCTTGGTGTAGCAATTTCAATGGCCAGTAGTGTATAATACCTTTCGATTTGTGTGATTTACCGTGCAACAGAATTTTAGTAGATTCTTTTTAGTCCTCACGTGGATGACTTCACATTTTTCACGGTTTATATTCAGTTGTCACTTTTTGCCCATACAGATATCTTGTCTAAATCATTTTGCAATTCGTTTTTATAGTCTCACGACCTTACACCACAATAAAAGGCTGCATCATCTGCAAACAATGTAAGACGTCTGCTCAGATTGTCTCCTAGTTCGTTTATGTAGATCAGGAATAACAGAGGGCCTATAACAATCCCTTGGTGAATGCCAGATATTTCTTCTGTTTTAATCGATGACTTTCCGTCAGTTACTACGAACACGGGAAACACGAATCCAGTCACCTATCTGAGACGATACCTTATAGGCACGCAATTTAATTAGAAGCCGCTTGTGAGGGTCAGTGTTAAAAGCCTTCTGGAAATCTGTAAATATAGAGTCAATTTGACCTCCCTTGCCGACAGAAGTCATTACTTCTTGAAAGTAAAGAGCTAGTTATGTTTCGCAAGAAAGCTGTTTTTTGAATTCATGTTGGCTATTTGTCAGTAAATCGTTTTCTTCGAGATGATTCAACAAAGCAAGGAGTAATTTCAACCAAATTTGATACTTACATTACTCATAATATTGGTTCAAATGGCTCTGAGCACTACGGGACTTAACATCTGTGGTCATCAGTCCCCTAGAACATAGAACTACTTAAACCTAACTATCCTAAGGACATCACACACATCCATGCCCGAGGCAGGGTTGGGTTCTTTGGGGAAGCAGGCCAGACAGCGAGGTCATCGGTCTCATCGGATTAGGGAAGGACGGGGAAGGAAGTCGGCCGTGCCCTTTCAAAGGAACCATCCCGGCATTTGCCTGGTGCGATTTAGGGAAATCACGGAAAACCTAAATCAGGATGGGCGGACGCCGGATTGAACCGTCGTCCTCCCGAATGCGAGTCCAGTGTCTAACCACTGCGCCACCTCGCTCGGTGCCCGACGCAGGATTCGAACCTGCGACCGTAGCGGTCACGCGGTTCCAAACTGAAGCGCCTAGAACCGCACGGCCACACCGACCGGCTTACTCATTATATTGATTTTTTTTATTGAATTCACTTTGAAGCTTAAAATTCTTGCACCGTCAAGGGATCATAGTCCTTAATAGGCGATATAAATCTGAACTTGACGCGTCTACCGCTTCCTGAGAAAAAGGATTCTTAACAGTCGGACAGACAGACAGACGAACAGGCAGCAAACGGTTAACAGGCCGATCCTATAAGATTTCCGTTTTTACAAATTTAGGTCGGAACCCTAGAAATAGCATTTTTGACGTGGGTCGCGTGAGAGATGGCCCATTTATGTTACCGTAATTTCCAGACAACGGTTGACGCAATGGAAAGACTTCAAAACCGTAACCTGAGGATTGCGGGGTTGAGTTTCTATGCGGAAATTGTTTCAGATCTTTCTTAGATTTTCAGTTTTTTGGTTACTTTTACAGCAAATAAACAGAAGTAATGCTCAATATATTGTACTTCCTAATATTTTAATTAAAGTCATGAAAAGCAAAGGCAAAGGAAAAATTGTGATTGTCAGATGAATTTTATACGAGAACTTCATGTGCTATTTTAGAATATATGTTTTATACGTGCTTAGTGTTATTCGTTGTAAAAACAGGGGTACCTATTGTTCGCATGCAGCTGCCGACAGCTGCTCGAAAGTCGAAAAGAAACTAACGGTCTGCTTTACGCTTTAATTAATGTCTGTTCTTGGAAAGTTATTTGCAGAGCTCTCGTGGACACTGTAAGTACAATTCTTTCTTCGAAATTATTTGCAGTTCCAAATCAAAATCCTTTTCAAGCATTTTACAAAGATATCAATAAACATTAGCATTATTTCGGTTCGTCTGCAGTGTAACTAACGTAAAAACTGAAAGAAATTTAAAAACTTTTCCCCGTACGATTCCACGAATTTCGAATTTCCTCTGTATACTCTTCCCGTTGCCTCGAAACTGTGCTAACAGAAAAGTGTCATGGCCTACCCGACCCGAGCCAAAGATGCTTTTCTGTCTAAATGCTTGGCCATCTGCAGCTTCCACTTCTATCACTTTCATTTCTGACCAAACTCTGTGTACCCAATAGATTTGGACGAAATCGGTGATGACGAATAGGCACGTTCCCCCTGTTAGCTGGAAAATCAGCCTGGTGACCAACAGGCGAGACATTTCGTGCTCGCTCGGATATGTTATAAACACTGTACAACGCCTTGTACCTGTCGCTAAAGCGCAAAGGGACTACCGTGCGACAAGTTCCCACTTTCGCCGTCCACCCGCAGGTACGCGAACACGCCACAATCTGTCAGTCCTCTTCGAGTGAGGACAAACAATTCAGACGATGCGCGTCGAAACACGCAGTAACACTGGATTCGCCAAGGGAATTCAGCGGCACCAAAGGTCTGACAGCTTTCGCCACTGGCACAAGCAGCTTAGGGCAGCAAACGTCTAGTGTCGCTAAAGCAGCTTCTACACTACTGGCCATTAAAATTGCTACACCAAGAAGATGACGTCCTACAGACGCGAAATTTAACCGACACGAAGAAGATGCTGTGATATGCAAATGATTAGCTTTTCAGAGCATTCACACAAGGCTGGCGCCGGTGGCGACACCTACAACATGCTGACACGAGGAAACTTTCCAACCGATTTCTTACACACAAACAGCAGTTGACCGGCGTTGCCTGGTGAAGCGTTGTTGTGATGCCTCGTGTAAGGAGGATAAATGCGTACCATCACGTTTCCGACTATGATAAAGGTCGGATTGTAGCCTATAACGATTGAGGTTTATCGTGTAGTGACATTGCTGCTCGCGTTGGTCGAGATCCAATGACTGTTAGCAGAATATGGAATCGGTGGGTTCAGGCGGGTAATACGGAACACCGTGCTGGATCCCAACGGCCTCGTATCACTAGCAGTCGAGATGACAGGCATCTTATCCGTATGGCTGTAACGGATCGTGCAGCCACGTCTCGATCCCTGAGTCAACAGATGGGGACGTTTGCAAGACAACAACCATCTGCACGAACTGTTCGGCGACGTTTGCAGCAGCATGGAATATCAGTTTGGAGACCGTGGCTGCGGTTACCCTTGACGCTGCATCACAGACAGGAGCGCCTGCGACGGTGTACTCAACGACGAACCTGGGTGCACGAATGGCAAAACGTCATTTTTTCGGATGAATCAAGGTTCTGTTTACAGCACCATGATTGTCTCATCCGTGTTTGGCGACATCGCGGTGAACGCACATTGGAAGCGTGTATTCGTCATCGCCAAACTGGCGTATCACCCGGCGTGATGGTATGGGGTGCCATTGGTTACACGTCTCGGTCACCTCTTGTTCGCATTGACGGCACTTTGAACAGTGCACGGTACATTTCAGATGTGTTACGACCAGTGGCTCTACCACTCATTCGATCCCTGCGAAACCCTACATTTCAGCAGGATAATGCACGACCGAATGTTGCAGGTCCTGTACGGGCCTTTCTGGATACAGAAAATGTTCGACTGCTGCCCTGGCCAGCACATTCTCCAGATCTCTCACCAATTCAAAACGTCTGGTCAATGGTGGCCGAGCAAGTGGCTCGTCACAATACGCCAGTCACTACTCTTGATGAACTGTGGAATCGTGTTGAATCTGCATGGGCAGTTGTACCTGTACACGCCATCCAAGCTCTGTTTGACTCAATGCCCAGGCGTATCAAGGCCGTCATTACGGCCAGAAGTGGTTGTTCTGGGTACTCATTTCTCTGGATCTATGCACCCAAATTGCGTGAAAATGTAATCACATGTCAGTTCTAGTATAATATATTTGTCCAATGAATACCCGTTTATCATGTGCATTTCTTCTTGGTGTAGCAATTTTAATGGCCAGCAGTGTGGCTGTTTCCGTACTGCAGCTAATTCTCCCTGTGTCCACACGCTACAATCAGAGTCCCTATTCATTTTCTGTTATATATGAGATTACATAAAACCACTAATTACTAATCAATCACTGAAGCACTGACAAAAGATGAAGCAGGTCACGAAGATCGCAGGCATCAAGTAAATTAAGAGACACTAATGGTTACTGCGGCGGGAATTTACATTACGAAGTGAGCAAAGTCTACAATACACAAAAGACTGATAAATACGCAAACTCTTACAATAAAATAAATAACATTGCTAAAAGCGGATAAACAGCTACTGTTCACTTCTGGTAAGAAGCACGTAACAACACCATTACACTAAACTATGTACACAATTTGTGTTTACCGACAACTTGCTTGCGCCGTGTCTTTCCCCAGCAGTAGATTATCACTACCGACTCGAGCATTAAAATCGCAAAGCAGCAACACCTTTTCAAGTCTATGTAGTTTCGCAAGTTGGTTATGTAATTCACTCTTTCTTTTCCCTCAAGGGAGAAACTCGTTTGCCTCATAAGTCCGTGAATAGTGAGAATTATGTTCTTTTTGTACTCTTAAATACGGTAGCTATAAGTGAGTTATGTTTCTTAGTCACAAATGATGGATTAGCGATGTATCCATGACATGAATGAAACCTACAACACATTTTTGATTACGCCCTCATCTGAAATGAAAATTCTTTTCCGCTAACTGTTGGCTTGCGTAGACCGTAGTTTATCGAAAATATCATGGATTACTCGAGGAATAAAGGCATATTGAAGAACAAAAAAGTAACATTTTATGTCAGAGAGGAATAGTTTTGGTGTCGATACGGCACCTAGTTAAAAGACATACTGTAGAGTACTGAAGAAAACAATCCACTTAACCGAGAAAATGTAGGGATAACCGCGTCACACAATGAAATAAAGACGATACAGTGTATAGTGAAGGAGGAAAGTGGTATAATCAGAGATGAGGAAGATCAGATAACTTTAGGAGGACATCAAGCACTGATAACACATGTGTGTAATGTAGCAAAGCTTTTTAACAAGCATTTTATATCTGTTACTGATAAGATAAAGTTGTAATATTCAGTAAACGCATCCTGTAATACTTGAGACCAACCGTTAGAAATCAGTAACACGAATATGGTCCTTACTCAACCAGACTAAGTTATGTCTAGCACAGAATATTTAAGATCGAGTAATTTTGGTGATTATGATAAATTATCAACAGAGTTGACTAAAGAGTTTTCGTCTGAGCTTAGTAACATCGTTAGGTATTTGTGTAACCAGTCATATATCTTAATTTCATTCATCACACACGATTTAGGAAGCCTGCAACTGCGTCATTCAAGGTTTAAATAATGAAACACTCTAACAGTTGCGTTTTTTTCCATGCATAGCACGGCGCCTTTCGTGAATTTTTTTCTCGTTATCGAGGGCAAATATTTACACTGATATTTTACGTATATCTGCGTGTTTGGTGTTCCGCTTCTCTAGCTACGCAGTCGTCTTCTTGTGGTTTTACTGTAACCGAAACACTGGAAAACATATCTCTTGTAATTTTTTACGTACTAATGTTAGACAATGGTATTTTTTGTCTGTCTACAAACAGCTACTGTGCATCCTGCATTATGCTTTCCTTTTTGCATGGCATCTTTGTTTCTGTATTTAAGGACATTGCTTCCGCTTTCCGCCTTCCTCATCCTGGTTTAACATTAATGCAATTTGGAATTAGACACAATACCAGACTTTTGCAGTAATCACCTCGAAAATATTCAGCAGCTAGGAACCGTAGTTTTGATCAAAGGTGACAACAACACCATTAACATCATAAATTTATTCGATAATATATGCAAGAATGTACAGTTTTACCGTTTAACACCAGAAAAATAGTAGGAGTTTAGAAAATCACAGCAACAGGCATATTTTCAAGATTTACAGGAAAAAGACAACTTCCAGCACTACAATCCCTGCCGCATCATGTCACGCAGATATACACAAGAACGTTGCATGCAAAACAACGATACACAAAGCAAACAAAATTCCTGTGAACGAACAGAATAGGGAGACGGGATCGGACATCATTAAGGAAATTGAATTAGCTAATGACTTCCCTACCTCAGTGAAAGACAAAATGCGGGAAAAATTGCAAAAACGGAAGAAATTTCTGGCTCTATGGAAGGAACTAATAATAAAATCAAATACATAGCTATCGCGCGTTTAGTAAGTAACATTTCCCAAAAAATAGCAAACCTACTTAGATCATTTAAAGAGAAAGTTGCTTTCTCCACAAACAATAACAGAAATTAATTCATAGCTTAAACAATAAAATAGATAAAATCTCATTCTCCGGAATATATAAAATCACATGCAACACTTGCTCAAGCCACTATGTATGACAGGGGTTTCAAGCTAGATACACTGGAGACATCAACTGTAATACACAAAAATAATTCACAAAATCAGCCATGACAACATACAAAAAATCGCCTTACGACATAGAAGAAGAGCCTAATACACTATCATATCCAGAAATCACATACAATGCATTTAACGGAGGCAATGGAAGCTTTTGCACGCCACAAATAGCAAGGAGAAAAAATTTTCATTTACAACCTAGATAGTGACTTAATTTCTTGCAATGTTTCTACTGTATACAATAACTGTAGCAGATCCATAAATATGTTCATACATTTCATCCAATATTTTCAACAAAATTGTATAAAGTAGAATACACCCACTAAAAATGGAACACCTCAGACTGTATGCAAACTCTTTGGAAAGTCATTCAGTTATAATATCTTCGTACTGTATTTTCATTTCACGTAAAAAAACAGTGAGGGCGATGGTCTGTGATCTACATGCATGAGGAGCAGTACCTGTCAGTAAATAGACAAAAAAATACGAGTTTCTAATACAGTGAAAAAGATACGATATTACGAATTTAAACAAATTGCGAGAACATACTTAATTCATTCTCGTTATACAATAAATTATAGGCTCCTGGCATATTTCGTGATATATCTAAGACGATTATCTGTATACATTATAACGTTCTTTTATTTGGTTATCGTGATATCATGCGCTTTTGTATTAAATGATTGTAGCTATAACTTTGCAACAGAAATAAACGATTTCAAGGAAAGAGCCCTGCATTGAGCTAGCAGTCTGTGCATTAATAACCCGTCGGCTACAGTTCCAAATGATAAGTTTTATTTGCAGATGACATGAACATTGAGATAACCTGTAAGTCACTGGTAGGACTAGAAAGAATTGTTAACGAAATCCTTATGGACATTATTCTACGGTTTCTAAACATTTAATTATTCTGAACTTTGAAGACTCACTATATACATTTTAAATGTGCAAGAGGATCCCATTCTGCTCGTGCTTAAAATTTGATGACTTACAGATAGAAGAGGTTGACAATGTTACATTCTTGGGATTTCAACTTTATAGTAACTTCAGTTGGCTGGTTTCTTACAAAGAAGCTTGCATATTGTGTTTATTTTTGTTACAGGCTCTCATACGCTATAAATATATTGGGATAACGCAACAGGCCAAACTAAAGTTTCCGCGTTCAAAGAGGTCCAATACGAATTATCTGTCGTGTCAATTCAAGAATGTCTCGTACAGTCATCTCAAATGTTTGGGTACACAAAACACTGATTCTCAGTACTTTTATTCCTCAATTAAATTTGCCGTAACTCTTACAAACGAACAACTCAGTCCAAATAATTAATACCGGGAATAGGAATTAGCTACATAACGACGATGTCGAATAGTATACCTTACTCCCACACATTTACAACTTTTCGGCGACCACAAATCGTTCAGCCACTAATAAAATGCAGTTAAAAGAAATCTAAAGGAATTATTGACGAACAGCTCCTACCGCAATGACTAATTTCTAATACAAATAAATTTATATACACTCCTGGAAATTGAAATAAGAACACCGTGAATTCATTGTCCCAGGAAGGGGAAACTTTATTGACACATTCCTGGGGTCAGATACATCACATGATCACACTGACAGAGCCACAGGCACATAGACACAGGCAACAGAGCATGCACAATGTCGGCACTAGTACAGTGTATATCCACCTTTCGCAGCAATGCAGGCTGCTATTCTCCCATGGAGACGATCGTAGAGATGCTGGATGTAGTCCTGTGGAACGGCTTGCCATGCCATTTCCACCTGGCGCCTCAGTTGGACCAGCGTTCGTGCTGGACGTGCAGACCGCGTGAGACGACGCTTCATCCAGTCCCAAACATGCTCAATGGGGGACAGATCCGGAGATCTTGCTGGCCAGGGTAGTTGACTTACACCTTCTAGAGCACGTTGGGTGGCACGGGATACATGCGGACGTGCATTGTCCTGTTGGAACAGCAAGTTCCCTTGCCGGTCTAGGAATGGTAGAACGATGGGTTCGATGACGGTTTGGATGTACCGTGCACTATTCAGTGTCCCCTCGACGATCACCAGTGGTGTACGGCCAGTGTAGGAGATCGGTCCCCACACCATGATGCCGGGTGTTGGCCCTGTGTGCCTCGGTCGTATGCAGTCCTGATTGTGGCGCTCACCTGCACGGCGCCAAACACGCATACGACCATCATTGGCACCAAGGCAGAAGCGACTCTCATCGCTGAAGACGACACGTCTCCATTCGTCCCTCCATTCACGCCTGTCGCGACACCACTGGAGGCGGGCTGCACGATGTTGGGGCGTGAGCGGAAGACGGCCTAACGGTGTGCGGGACCGTAGCCCAGCTTCATGGAGACGGTTGCGAATGGTCCTCGCCGATACCCCAGGAGCAACAGTGTCCCTAATTTGCTGGGAAGTGGCGGTGCGGTCCCCTACGGCACTGCGTAGGATCCTACGGTCTTGGCGTGCATCCGTGCGTCGCTGCGGTCCGGTCCCAGGTCGACGGGCACGTGCACCTTCCGCCGACCACTGGCGACAACATCGATGTACTGTGGAGACCTCACGCCCCACGTGTTGAGCAATTCGGCGGTACGTCCACCCGGCCTCCCGCATGCCCACTATACGCCCTCGCTCAAAGTCCGTCAACTGCACATACGGTTCACGTCCACGCTGTCGCGGCATGCTACCAGTGTTAAAGACTGCGATGGAGCTCCGTATGCCACGGCAAACTGGCTGACACTGACGGCGGCGGTGCACAAATGCTGCGCAGCTAGCGCCATTCGACGGCCAACACCGCGGTTCCTGGTGTGTCCGCTGTGCCGTGCGTGTGATCATTGCTTGTACAGCCCTCTCGCAGTGTCCGGAGCAAGTATGGTGGGTCTGACACACCGGTGTCAATGTGTTCTTTTTCCATTTCCAGGAGTGTATTTATTACTACCAATATCATATAACACGAGTGCTTTGTAGCTACCAACACCTGTAAAATGTGTAGGTTGATCTGCTTGCGATAACTTTCGTATTAATTTGTAAATGGAAAGACGTTTATAATATTTTAGTTCTGCATCTACACCCATAGTCCGTAAGCAACCGTACGGTGCGTGGCGGAGGGTACCATACCACTACTACTCGTTTGCTTTCCTCTTTCACTTAGAGATAGAGTGATGGAGAAACGACTATCTATGTTGCTCCGTATGAGACATAATTTCTCATATCTTATTTTCGTGGTCCTTACGCGAAATGTATGTTGGCGGCAGTAGGATCTTTCTGGAGTCAGCTTCAAGTGCCGATTCTCTTAATTTTCTCAATAGTGTTCTTCGAAAAGAACGTCGTCTTCCCTCCATGGTTTTCTTGCGTGTTGTTCGAACCTACTGATAACAAATCTTGAACTATTTTATTTAGGGTCTAGAGAAGGAAAATATTAGTCCATTCATGAATATGTACGATGTACTTGTTCATCTGACACATATCACATTGTAACCTCCCCCTCCCTTACCGACCTTAATGACAGTGAAAAATGAAACCGCATGTACCTAATGGGAGTTTTGGAAAAGCAATCGTCACCGAAGTTAACCTGTCGGTAAAGAGGGAGGAAAGGGTTACATCTAACTGAAAGGAAATGTGCTAATGAAACTGGTGGAAATTAATTTTGAAAAGGGGTAAAGTTAGTAAAGAAAGTAAATGTGCAGCCGTTACGTTAACAATTAACTAGCGGTAATTAGTTATTTGAGATTTGGGGGAAATCACGGTCGCCAGTCCTAAGGACAATTACTATAGTAACTGAAAAAGAAAGGTTATTACACATATAATTAGCACTAGAAGCGTGGCAACTGAAGGTTGACACGTGTAGTGTGAAAACTGAAAGTTTGTCAGAAGTAATAAATTTCGCTACACCCTGACTTAAATTTAGCAAAAGAATTAATAAAACCGGAAAATCGAAAGTTAATTTAGTGACTGAAGTTAATAGTGAGCTTTCTTTCTGAAGCACATCGAAATTCAGTAAAATACGGTTAGTCTTGGACTACCTCAACAATCATTTCAAAAGCTACTTGAATCTACGCAATTTAGAAATACGAGATTTAACTTTGAACTTGAATTAAATGATTCTGAACAATTAACAATAGTAAAATTTAGTACGTACCAAGCTGAGCTGCAGTCACAGGTAAGCTAAAATACGGTAACAAAACTCGCACTCTTAATTTGTGCTTGCGTAATCTAATATTTTAACTGAACTTTGAAATAAAGCAGTGAAATCGAATTTGAATTTCAACGACACTCGGGTTCATTTCGGAAAAGGAAGGGACCCTGCTTGGTAATGCAATTGGGACAATGAGCAACAAACGTTCATGCTAAGTTGCTGTAATTTAGTGGTTTGAACAATTTTAAAAGTTTGAAAAGCTGAGGTCTGCCATACACTTCTAAAACTTTACTTGCTTCCAGTCTTCCTTGTTGGTTGATTGAAGGTTTGAAGCCGTCGATCGAGGAGGTGGCGACAGTCACTCATTGTCGGCCGTCGCTGTTGCAGAAGCTGTATGTTGGCGCGCCTTCTTCTCGACACGGTCACCAGGCGAAACGGGCTCTTGATGTCCTCCGGCTAATGCTTCCCGTTCGCGACACCATGTCAGAAACTATCATCGCGAGTCGAGCGCAATTACATTCTGCCAAACCCCGAAAGCGCGGCAACTCGCGGGAGCTTCACACAACGCACCTGCTCCACTCGCTACTCCAGCCAGACTCCTTCCCTCTGCTCTCGCTCCACGCGGCAGAGTTAACACCACCAAAGATCCTACACACTTTGATTCTTCACACGACCTATCGATGTAATCGTTCGATAGCAGTTTTCCCTAGGCAAGACCCAGCGTAAAAGTACAAATACTATTTACGAAACAAACCAATTATACAGGGTGTTTCAAAAATGACCGGTATATTTGAAACGGCAATAAAAACTAAACGAGCAGCGATAGAAATACACCGTTTGTTGCAATATGCTTGGGACAACAGTACATTTTCAGGCGGACAAACTTTCAAAATTACAGTAGTTACAATTTTCAACAACAGATGGCGCTGCAAGTGATGTGAAAGATATAGAAGACAACGCATTCTGTGGGTGCGCCATTCTGTACGTCGTCTTTCTGCTGTAAGCGTGTGCTGTTCACAATGTGCAAGTGTGCTGTGGACAACATGGTTTATTCCTTAGAACAGAGGATTTTTCTGGTGTTGGAATTCCACCGCCTAGAACACAGTGCTGTTGCAACAAGACGAAGTTTTCAATGGAGGTTTAATGTAACCAAAGGACCGAAAAGCGATACAATAAAGGATCTGTTTGAAAAATTTCAACGGACTGGGAACGTGACGGATGAACGTGCTGGAAAGTTAGGGCGACCGCGTACGGCAACCTCAGAGGGCAACGCGCAGCTAGTGCAGCAGGTGATCCGACAGCGGCCTCGGGTTTCCGTTCGCTGTGTTGCAGCTGCGGTCCAAATGACGCTACGTCCACGTATCGTCTCGTGCGCCAGAGTTTACACCTCTATCCGTACAAAATTCAAACGCGGCAACCCCTCAGCGCCGCTACCATTGCTGCACGAGAGACATTCACTAACGATATAGTGCACAGGATGGGTGACGGCGATATGCATGTGGGCAGCATTTGGTTTACTGACAAAGCTTATTTTTACCTGGACGGCTTCGTCAATAAACAGAACTGGCGCATATGGGGAACCGAAAAGCCCCATGTTGGAGTCCCATCGTCCCTGCATCCTCAAAAAGTACTGGTCTGGGCCGCCATTTCTTCCAAAGGAATCATTGGCCCATTTTTCAGATCCGAAACGATTACTGCATCACGCTATCTGGACATTCTTCGTGAATTTGTGGCGGTACAAACTGCCTTAGACGACACTACGAACACCTCGTGGTTTATGCAAGATGGTGCCCGGCCACATCGCACGGCCGACGTCTTTAATTTCCTGAGTGAATATTTCGATGATCGTGTGATTGCTTTGGGCTATCCGAAACATACAGGAGGCGGCGTGGATTGGCCTCCCTATTCGCCAGACATGAACCCCTGTGACTTCTTTCTGTGGGGACACTTGAAAGACCAGGTGTACCGCCAGAATCCAGAAACAATTGAACAGCTGAAGCAGTACATCTCATCTGCATGTGAAGCCATTCCGCCAGACACGTTGTCAAAGGTTTCGGGTAATTTCATTCAGAGACTACGCCATATTATTGCTACGCATGGTGGATATGTGGAAAATATCGTACTATAGAGTTTCCCAGACCGCAGCGCCATCTGTTGTTGAAAATTGTAACTACTGTAATTTCGAAAGTTTGTCTGCCTGAAAATGTACTGTTGTCCCAAGCATATTGCAACAAACGGTGCATTTCTATCGCTGCTCGTTTAGTTTTTATTGCTGTTTCAGATATACCGGTCATTTTTGAAACACCCTGTACATCGACATAAATGTATAAATACATATATACAAACAGTAAAACAATTTCAATATACAAAGACACAGAAATATTATATATTCAGGTAACAAAAATAGGAAAAAATTATAGTACAATAGATGGAAATAGGAGGATATGCATTTCCGGCGTTACACGTGCCCCACATTGTCTGAGGATGTTCGTGTAACGTAAATAGACTCAGAAAATGTCCCAAAAAAGAAACAGCGGAAATGCATATGCTCAAAACATCAACAAAATTTAGCATTCGTCTAATTAACCATAAATCGATTTTTAGACCATAATAATTGAGTGGAGATACTCCTAATCTTATTCCACTCTGTCATCTTGCACAAAATAAAACAGGTTGACAACATATTAAAATTCATAGAAAATGGTTTAGCTATTCCAAAATCATTAAAATTCGTAACACTATAAGAAATGGAATACTATTTGCAAAATTGATCAGAGTACATGGTCATAAAAAACAGGTATATCAAAATACGCAAACTAATAATTAATTACATAGAATACACATTTTTATGTAACCTTTTCATAATTAATATTCTCGTCATGTCCAATTAACGCTAAACAAGAAAATAATATACAGCAGAACGAAAAAAACATAAATTTTGACAGCAGAATTCTTTCACATCAGCTGTCCGGGAAGAAAAGCAACTCCACATTCCGTACTCGCGAGTACAAAGAATGCCGACAGCGGCACAAGAGCCGACAGCGACACAAGAGCCGACAGCGGCTCAGTCTTGCCATTATTGTTGCGCCCGCCTGTGCGGCACGCTTGATCTCACTCGCCCTTGTAACGGCGTTTCCAGAACGTCCGTTTCACTGAATTCTTTCGGAAAAACTCACTCCCGAGTAATCTCAAGGAGTCCATAAACACTATCACAGTGGATAACACAACACTGTCCATCCTCACACGCATGTACTAGCCTGAAACTTAAAACAGCGTCTAAATACATCGGCAATGACTAATAAAAGCACACATTCATGAAATATTACAGCAAGTTACAAAATCATATTTACATTCCTTAATCTACTGTGACTCAGCTGAAAACTTAAACTAGCAGCTTGGATTTTTCAGATGATTACTAATCAGTTACTCTTAAATCATTTAGTCAAAATTAATTACTTATTAATTACAACTTCTTTAATGACCTCTAGGTCAGGCAAAAGCATCGTAACATGGCACATCCTTAAATCTTACACTCTATATTTACATACTGTACAAGTTACTCATTGTGTGGTATTAATCGATCCTAGGTTGGTACAATTTCAAGTCTACAATATACCGTATACCTAATCGTTTTCCAGAGCTTGGATACTCTAAGCAATAAGCATTTGTGTGAGGTATACCAATGACTTTATATGGTCCATTATAAACAAACTTAAATTTAGAGATTTCATTGTCTATCTCGCTCGATTTCTCATGAGCTTTTACAAGTACTAAGTCTCCGATTGCAAACTTAGCAAAATGCGCTTTAGCGTCATGACGACGTATGCGAGCATCGGCTTTTAGCTTCATTACTTCTCGCAAACGATCTTTTTTCACACCAATACTAATGTCAATCCGTGGAGGGAATTTGATTATCTCTTCCACTTCACTTTCTACACTTTTGTCAATGCCGAAATTCCTCACGTTACGGCAGTTCAAATTCATTCCTACGTCAATGTCATCCGGCCAGTTAACAATGTGTATAGGCTGGTATTGCTTATGCACACCGTCTCCTGCCTCGTCAAAACTAACTACTATCGTTTTATCTTGTCACGTACATGTCAAAGTTTTGCTTTCGCAATTAATCACCGAACGGTACTTTAATAGCCAATCTAACCCGATAATTACTTCCGTAGTCAAGTCTGGCACGACGACAAACTCTTGTTGAAATCGTGCCCCACATATCTCGAAGTTGACAAAAATCTGTTTTGTGACCGGTTTACTGGCCTTCCCAGTAGCACCGATAATTTTCACTCCTGTTACTGGCATAACTACGATGCCAGGTCTGTCTTTCAGTAACTCAAATATTTTCCCAGATACAGCACTCAATTCTGCACCGGTGTCAATCAACACGTTTAGTTGTAGGTCATGTATATTAACAGACACTACTATCAGTCTACACTTGCCCTCGGCTGTTTCTTTATTTGCCCACAGTAAATCCTCGTCTATATCCAGGTCATTCCAGAAAAAACCATCCGGCTTTGACCCTAAATCCGGCTTATCTGGCGGCTTTTTCAGCCTCTGTTCACATACAGTTTTAATTTCAACACGTTTGTCCTGAGGCTTAGGCTGTAGCTTCGCCTCCAATACCGAAACCTTTTCCTGTAACTCGTCAACTATTGAGTGTCGCTTTGCTATGAATTTACTAATTGTCACCTTCGTTGATTCATCTTTGGCCAGATTGATCTCATCTGCCAATCTACCTGGAGGAATGTGCTCAGTAGTATCTGCAATTACTTCCTCTGGATCTGCGCAACCCCCACTGCTATCGTCCGACCGTATAACGTCAGCCCTAACCTCATACACGCTGTAATCTACGTGCTTTTCTACCAATCGTGTCCGGCTGCCACTAAAATTCTCGTAATCTTTCTCCTTAATACTTTCACAATGTTTAAACTGGAGGTTTGCGTCGGATGGGTCGGCTACTTCTACCACTACAACTTTCGGTAAGGTCTGCCGGTTAGGGCCAGAACTTTCCGTTACTACTTCAACATCCAACCCTTGCGGGACGAAACACGACGAATCTTGCTCGTGCTCCCCATTAACATCAACTATTTCTGGTAAAGTCTGCCGGTTAGGGCCAGAACTTTCTATCACTTCACAAACACTATCTTCCTGCGGGACGAGACGCGGCAAATCCTGCACGCGCTCCCCATAAACACTTCTCCCATACAGACCCCTATAATCTCTTAGTTCGTCGTATAAGCGACCGAACTGCCTTAACCAGACCTCATCCCTCTCTGCATCCCCTCGCTCGATGACGGACGTGTTATCCGACATCTGATCTTCTCTCAACAATTGCGAATCATTCTTAAACTCAATCTCCAGTTCCGCTGTGGGTATTACAGCTGCCACTTTATAATCGATTTCCGGAACACTACTTAAATTGTTCTCACTGACAGTGAATGTACTACCTACTGCCGTGTATACAGCTGATCTACTACTTGTGGGCGCACTCCTTTCTCCTAACACTGGCACACACTCCCGCCGTTGATTATTCCATACGGAATTTTCATAACGGCGACACCTGGGTTTTCTCTTGTTATTGGGCCGCAAAAATTTCTCCACGCCCGCTCGGCCCCTCACCGGCGCGGCTAATGGTTTCCCTGTCTCGTCCCAGCAGATACGCTCCCCGGATGCTGCTGAGGCGGCTGATCACACCCTCTGGCGTTATTACTATTCTGTGAAGCCCGTATCACGTTAGTATGATACTGGTTTCTGTCATTCCTGTTATTATTTGCATTGTACCGATTGTTATTACGGTCCGAACCATTATTGTTATTGCTGCGGTATGCATTATTCCCATGGTTATCGTTGTTATGGTTGGGGTGGTACCCGTTGTTGTTACCACGGCCTCTACCACTGTCGCGATTATTGCGCCAATTGTCCTCGTCCTCAACTCTTTCCAGGAAATCATTGATTGTCCTGTAATTGCTTCCTACGTAGCGTTTTGTATCATCTGGAAGCTTCTTGTAGAGTTCCCAGACTATTTCGGATTCCGTGCGGCGATCACGCAAATATTCCAACTTGCGGATCCAGCCTTCACAAAACTCCCTCATCGAACCGCGCGAATCCGCATCGAAAGGCCTCGATACGACAAATTCGCGCCAGACACTTTGCTGTTTTTGCTCTGACCAGTATTCAGCCAGAAACAAATTTTTAAACTCGTCAAAAGTCAGGTTCGTAATGTTGAGGTTTAAGCCCCAACGCTTGGCATCACCAGCCAGCACATCAATAACCGCATTAATTTTTCTCTCATTAGTCCATGATGTGGGTAAAACTCTTTCACAATTTTTAATGAAATCCGTCGCGTGTATACCGCCTTTTTTCAAGGGGTCGAACCGCTCCTCTTTCGTCAACAATTCCGAACTATGTGCACAGATTGGCACGTAGCTCTGTTTTTCGTCAAGTTTCTTTTCTAATTCCGACACTCTCGTAATTACTTGGCAAGTGGTTGTCGCAAGCGTTTCCACTTCCCTCTTTTTCTCTTCGCAGGTATTAGCCTGCTCCCTCACTTTAGTGTCTACTTCGGACACTAAAGCCTTTAAAGTTTCCACCTTCTGTTGATCCTCTTTTTTCACTAATTGAATTTGTTCCATCAGCTTATTCTCGATGATCGGAGCAACTGCTTCTCCTACACTTTTCTCGATTCTGCTAATTTCGGAATCAAAACGAGTATTTATGCTCGCAATTTCCGCCTGAACGCCTATCATTTCCTGTTTAAGATTACCGATTTCGGTATTAATTACAACAATATCTTCTTTGATTTTATCAACTTTTGTATTAACAACTCCAACATTGTTGTTAACAACATTAATAGCTTTGTTCTGATTGTCTAGCTTTCGTTCAATTTTTTCAGACTGAGCTTCTTGCTTGGCAGACAGAGCTTTAATTTCTGCCAATTGACTCTTGATTTCATTAATCAAAACATTCAATAAATCAGTTAAATTCCCGGAGACTACCGGTTTTACTTCCGTAGCTGGTTCCTCTATATATGTTCCCCCGTATTCATCATCAAGGGGTACAGATTTGATTTTCGCTTCCGATTCCGAAACATTTTCTAAAGTTTGGAATTCCATTTCTGCTCTTTGTTGCGTTTCGGCGGTCGCGTCTTTCATGCTAGCCGCCTGCCCCTGAACAATGGGAACCGCCGTGCGCGTTTCCCACTGTTCGACCGATTGTTCCGTATCCAAGTCTACCAAATATTGGTAATTGTTGCCTTCACTCATTTTAATAATTTTCAATATAAACGACAAATCTCAAATATAATTAGGATTACTCCCACTACTTATTCTCGCTGACGTAACGGCCTGTACGTAACCAGTACTTTGTTACGAGATTTGCACAATGCAAAATTCGTGTCCAGAACAACCTCAAATCCGAAGATCGTCCTGTCACCAGGTCGCCACGTGTAACCTCCCCCTCACTTACCGACCTTAATGACAGTGAAAAATGAAACCGCATGTACCTAATGGGAGTTTTGGAAAAGCAATCGTCACCGAAGTTAACCTGTCGGTAAAGAGGGAGGAAAGGGTTACATCTAACTGAAAGGAAATGTGCTAATGAAACTGGTGGAAATTAATTTTGAAAAGGGGTAAAGTTAATAAAGAAAGTAAATGTGCAGCCGTTACGTTAACAATTAACTAGCGGTAATTAGTTATTTGAGATTTGGGGGAAATCACGGTCGCCAGTCCTAAGGACAATTACTATAGTAACTGAAAAAGAAAGGTTATTACACATATAATTAGCACTAGAAGCGTGGCAACTGAAGGTTGACACGTGTAGTGTGAAAACTGAAAGTTTGTCAGAAGTAATAAATTTCGCTACACCCTGACTTAAATTTAGCAAAAGAATTAATAAAACCGGAAAATCGAAAGTTAATTTAGTGACTGAAGTTAATAGTGAGCTTTCTTTCTGAAGCACATCGAAATTCAGTAAAATACGGTTAGTCTTGGACTACCTCAACAATCATTTCAAAAGCTACTTGAATCTACGCAATTTAGAAATACGAGATTTAACTTTGAACTTGAATTAAATGATTCTGAACAATTAACAATAGTAAAATTTAGTACGTACCAAGCTGAGCTGCAGTCACAGGTAAGCTAAAATACGGTAACAAAACTCGCACTCTTAATTTGTGCTTGCGTAATCTAATATTTTAACTGAACTTTGAAATAAAGCAGTGAAATCGAATTTGAATTTCAACGACACTCGGGTTCATTTCGGAAAAGGAAGGGACCCTGCTTGGTAATGCAATTGGGACAATGAGCAACAAACGTTCATGCTAAGTTGCTGTAATTTAGTGGTTTGAACAATTTTAAAAGTTTGAAAAGCTGAGGTCTGCCATACACTTCTAAAACTTTACTTGCTTCCAGTCTTCCTTGTTGGTTGATTGAAGGTTTGAAGCCGTCGATCGAGGAGGTGGCGACAGTCACTCATTGTCGGCCGTCGCTGTTGCAGAAGCTGTATGTTGGCGCGCCTTCTTCTCGACACGGTCACCAGGCGAAACGGGCTCTTGATGTCCTCCGGCTAATGCTTCCCGTTCGCGACACCATGTCAGAAACTATCATCGCGAGTCGAGCGCAATTACATTCTGCCAAACCCCGAAAGCGCGGCTACTCGCGGGAGCTTCACACAACGCACCTGCTCCACTCGCTACTCCAGCCAGACTCCTTCCCTCTGCTCTCGCTCCACGCGGCAGAGTTAACACCACCAAAGATCCTACACACTTTGATTCTTCACACGACCTATCGATGTAATCGTTCGATAGCAGTTTTCCCTAGGCAAGACCCAGCGTAAAAGTACAAATAATATTTACGAAACAAACCAATTATACATCGACATAAATGTATAAATACATATATACAAACAGTAAAACAATTTCAATTTACAAAGACACAGAAATATTATATATTCAGGTAACAAAAATAGGAAAAAATTATAGTACAATAGATGGAAATAGGAGGATATGCATTTCCGGCGTTACAACATCTTCGAGTATCTCCTTAATATAGGTTTATGAAACGAACAGGATGCGTGATATAACTGAAGGTCTAATTTTCCTAGACAAGCGCACGAAACTGTAAAAGGCATTCTCAACCTGCCCAGTGTACAAGGCCAGTTGTCATTAATCTGGCGTGAAGATTTCTGAGAGGTCTAGCTGACATCCCTGTCTCACGAACCAGTTGTCTCAGCTTACCTCTGAGCCCAGTCTTTGGATTTGTTTGAAAGAACACCAGGACATTCGAGAACCAGCCTGATCAACGGAATTAAGCATATATCAGTGTCAGGGTACCTTCCGGCACGCACCGCACGATGGCTTGCAAAGTATGGATGTAGCTGAAGAAGTAGAACTAAAAAAATTATAAACGTCTTTTCATTCACAAATTAGTGCGAAAGTTATCACAAGCAGGTTAACCTACACATTCTACAGGTGTTGATGGAGCAGGTACATAATGTATACAAATGCGGTGTCAGTGACGTTAATGGAATCGAAAACAACCAGGAAAAATATATTCACGTCCCGTCACCAAAGTAGTTGCATTGTTTCGAGTAGGACAAGATGAGGAAGAAACTGCTGTAATTTCGTTGCAGGACATGTCTCAGCATTTACTTGAAGTGACTTATAGAAAAGCTGGAAAGCTCAATTTTGGCTAATTTGAGGGGGTTTGACCCCAGTCAATCCTAGTACGATTCCGGTGACACAACGATTGAGTTACCTACTGTAAGTACCGAAAATATCCTCACGTTTATTATGCGCGCTAAGATATCTGAAAGATGAAGTAGCTGAAGCCAATAAACAATGAAGATTAATCACGCAAAAGAACATATGAGAGTGACTGCAATGATTCTTTCATATTGCAGCGGAGAGCAGGGGAAAGTGTTGTAACTTGGAATAATTTTCGAACTCTTGCCAGCCCTGTAACAGAAGTTTAAGATATCTTCTTATTCCATTTTTAAATGAGAGAATTCACTTTATGTTTCCTGCAGTCTTTTTTTGAAATTGCCAAAATTACTTCAGAGAAGTAAGATTTTTCCAAGAGTGAGAAACGGTTCCAAGATATCACTTAGTCACGTACCTAGGAACAAATGTTCTGCTTAAATTTAAAATGGAAGAAATTTAGCAGTACTGTATTTAGTAGTTTATATGTTACGCTATTAAGTCGCACCAAGAATCAGTAACTCAAAACAAATTAAGAACTATCATCAAAAACCAATTACATGCTCAAAACCGTTTGAAATAAAAGCTAATAGCAATCAACACCTGTTTCCATTTTCAAGACAATGAAAAATTTTATGATATTAAACAAACACAGTTCATTTGCAAATATCACACGGTTCACGGCAGAAGACGTTCTTCAGTTCCAAGGTACAAGATGGTGTACGACCGACGAAATACGGCTTAACTGTCCGCACTTATGCAACGAGCTATAAAAATATGTTGTGTTGCACTCACCATAAACTCTTTAATTGATGAATTAACAATATCCTCCTGATATCAAGATTTTGAACACGGTTACGCTTCAGCAATTGTGCGTGCAAGAGCTTCAGTGGATTGGAAATAACAGCTAACCAGTTGCAAAATACAGGTTTATTAAACCTTGACTATGTTTTCGACAGTTTCAAAACCGTCTTCTTCAAAAAATGTAGTATGCGAAATCACATTATCTACAGTCAATGTGGGAGTCATTGATAAGTCTAGTACATGTTGTCCACTCAATCACCATCTAAAATACATTATACAGTGACGTGCCAAAGAAACTGGCACACCTGCCTAATATCGCGTAGGGCGACCAAGAGCACGCAGAAGTGTCACAACACGACGTGGTGCAGACTATACTAATTTCTGAAGTAGTCAGGAGGGAGTTGACACCATTAATCCTGCAGGGCTGTCCATAAATCAGTAAGAGTACGAGGGTGTGGAGACCTCTTCTGAACAGCACGTTGCAAGACATCCCAGATATGCTCAATGACGTTCATGTCCTGGCAGTTTGGTGGCCAGCGGAAGTGCTTAAACTCAGAAGAGTGTCTCTGGAGCCACTCTGTAGGAATTCTGGACGAGTGGGGTGTCACTTTGTCCTGCTGGAATTGCCCAACTCCATCGGAATGCACAATGGACGTGAATGGATGTAGGTGAACAGACAGGGTGTTTATATACACTCCTGGAAATTGAAATAAGAACACCGTGAATTCATTGTCCCAGGAAGGGGAAACTTTATTGACACATTCCTGGGGTCAGATACATCACATGATCACACTGACAGAACCACAGGCACATAGACACAGGCATCAGAGCATGCACAATGTCGGCACTAGTACAGTGTATATCCACCTTTCGCAGCAATGCAGGCTGCTATTCTCCCATGGAGACGATCGTAGAGATGCTGGATGTAGTCCTGTGGAACGGCTTGCCATGCCATTTCCACCTGGCGCCTCAGTTGGACCAGCGTTCGTGCTGGACGTGCAGACCGCGTGAGACGACGCTTCATCCAGTCCCAAACATGCTCAATGGGGGACAGATCCGGAGATCTTGCTGGCCAGGGTAGTTGACTTACACCTTCTAGAGCACATTGGGTGGCATGGGATACATGCGGACGTGCATTGTCCTGTTGGAACAGCAAGTTCCCTTGCCGGTCTAGGAATGGTAGAACGATGGGTTCGATGACGGTTTGGATGTACCATGCACTATTCAGTGTCCCCTCGACGATCACTAGTGGTGTACGGCCAGTGTAGGAGATCGCTCCCCACACCATGATGCCGGGTGTTGGCCCTGTGTGCCTCGGTCGTATGCAGTCCTGATTGTGGCGCTCACCTGCACGGCGCCAAACACGCATACTACCATCATTGGCACCAAGGCAGAAGCGACTCTCATCGCTGAAGACGACACGTCTCCATTCGTCCCTCCATTCACGCCTGTCGCGACACCACTGGAGGCGGGCTGCACGATGTTGGGGCATGAGCGGAAGACGGCCTAACGGTGTGCGGGACCGTAGCCCAGCTTCATGGAGACGGTTGCGAATGGTCCTCGCCGATACCCCAGGAGCAACAGTGTCCCTAATTTGCTGGGAAGTGGCGGTGCGGTCCCCTACGGCACTGCGTAGGATCCTACGGTGTTGGCGTGCATCCGTGCGTCGCTGCGGTCCGGTCCCAGGTCGACGGGCACGTGCACCTTCCGCCGACCACTGGCGACAACATCGATGTACTGTGGAGACCTCATGCCCCACGTGTTGAGCAATTCGGCGGTACGTCCACCCGGCCTCCCGCATGCCCACTATACGCCCTCGCTCAAAGTCCGTCAACTGCACATACGGATCATGTCCACGCTGTCGCGGCATGCTACCAGTGTTAAAGACTGCGATGGAGCTCCGTATGCCACGGCAAACTGGCTGACACTGACGGCGGCGGTGCACAAATGCTGCGCAGCTAGCGCCATTCGACGGCCAACACCGCGGTTCCTGGTGTGTCCGCTGTGCCGTGCGTGTGATCATTGCTTGTACAGCCCTCTCGCAGTGTCCGGAGCAAGTATGGTGGGTCTGACACACCGGTGTCAATGTGTTCTTTTTTCCATTTCCAGGAGTGTACGTGTCACCTGTCACAGTCGTATTTAGACGTATCACGGATCCCGTATCACTCCAACTGCACACGCCCCACACCATTACAGAGCCTCCACCAGCTTGAACAGTCCCCAGCTGACATGCAGGATCCACGGATTAATGAGATTGTCTCCATATCCGTACACGTCCATCTGCTCGATACAATTTGAAACGAGACTCGTCCGACAACAGGCAACATGTTTTCAGTCATCAACAGTCCATTTTCGGTGTTGACGGGCCCTGGCGAGTCGTATAGCTTTGTGTCGTGCTGACATGGAGGGTACACGAGTGAGCTTTCGTCTCCGAGACTCCATATCGTTTGTTGAATGGTTCGCAGGCTGACAGTTGTTGTTGGCCCAGCCTTGAACTCTGCAGCAATTTGCGGAAGGGTGGCACTTCTGTCACATTGAACGATTCTCTTCAGTCGTCGTTGGTCCCGTTCTCGCAAGATCTTTTTCCTGCCGCAGCTATGTCGAAGATCTGATATTTCACCGGATTCGTGGTATTCTCGGAACACACGTGAAGTGGTCGTACGGGAAAATCACCACTTCATCGCCACCTCCAAGATGGTGCGTCCCATCGCTCGTGCGCCGATTATAACACCACGTTCAAACTCACTTTTCAAACCGAGGGTATAATTCCCTTGCACAGCGCCTATTAGCGGCAGTTTCGCCTTGAAAATGGTAGGGTTGTCACTTGTCGAAATATCGGTGGTTTTCGACAACGTCACCCGGCTGCATTCCTCTAAGTTATTTGTAAGGTGCTGATAATGCGGTAGCTTACCCATATGCGTCATCTCCGCGTCCTGCACATTGATCTCTCAACATCTGACGCTGTTGACGCCACTTACGTACGCTATCTGGCCTGGCAACAACAATAAACACGATCAACGCTAATGCACTGTGATAGCCGTTCAACCTTTCACAGACAATTGCTACTCTGATCACTTACACGCCCGCCGATGGTGTGTACAGGGTTATTACAAATGATTGAAGCGATTTCACAGCTCTACAATAACTTTATTATTTGAGATATTTTCACAATGCTTTGCACACACATACAAAAACTCAATAAGTTTTTTAGGCATTCACAAATTTTCGATATGTGCCCCTTTAGTGATTCGGCAGACGTCAAGCCGATAATCAAGTTCCTCCCACACTCGGCGCAACATGTCCCCATAAATGAGTTCGAAAGCATCGTTGATGCGAGCTCGCAGTTCTGGCACGTTTCTTGGTAGAGGAGGTTTAAACACTGAATCTTTCACATAACCCCACAGAAAGAAATCGCATGGGGTTAAGTCGGGAGAGTGTGGAGGCCATGACATGAATTGCTGATCATGATCTCCACCACGACCGATCCATCGGTTTTCCAATCTCCTGTTTAAGAAATGCCGAACATCATGATGGAAGTGCGGTGGAGCACCATCCTGTTGAAAGATGAAGTCGGCGCTGTCGGTCTCCAGCCAATTTTCCGCAGGCTACGCGTGAAACTTGCCCGCACGCGTTCAACCGTTTCTTCGCTCATTGCAGGCCGACCCGTTGATTTCCCCTTACAGAGGCATCCAGAAGCTTTAAACTGCGTATACCATCGCCGAATGGAGTTAGCAGTTGGTGGATCTTTTTTGAACTTCGTCCTGAAGTGTCGTTGCACTGTTATGACTGACTGATGTGAGTGCATTTCAAGCACGACATACGCTTTCTCGGCTCCTGTCGCCATTTTGTCTCACTGCGCTCTCGAGCGCTCTGACGGCAAAAACGTGAAGTGCGGCTTCAGCCGAACAAAACTTTATGAGTTTTTCTACGTATCTGTAGTGTGCCGTGACCATATGTCAATGAATGGAGCTACGGTGAATTTATGAAATCGCTTCAATCATTTGTAATAGCCCTGTACATGTGCTAAGCTACATTGACACTGGCTTGCCTTCTGGGTGGTTCACGTTTTTGTGTCAGGCTGTATAGGTCTGTAGTTCTTGCCACTGTCTGTGACCGTCGGTGTCGACTTTCTTTCATTCTTACCGAAGTAGTATTGCGCCCCGCGCTAACAGGAACGTAAATTTTAAGCGTATAAAGGATTGAAGAAGAATTGTCCTGTGCTCTTGCAACCAGAAGGAGCTCGCTTTTCGCACGAGTTCGGCACACACGGCGTTTGAGCTCCCACAAGGAAGTTTTATAAAAGCGAAGTGGCGCGCTGCGCGAAATAATGGCAAGAGGAAGGCGACGCGCCGCGGCAGGTCTGATGCTGGCTGCGGAATGACGTGCGCTGATTAACGAGCGCGGGGATATGAACTGGCGGCCGCGCGGCTCAAAAGCGCCACGGCGGGCCTTTGTGCGGCGCTCGCTGCCTGATTGTTCGCCACCGGCAAATCCGGTACCGAGCGCGCCGACAAAGGCCGCTCCGGATTTCGCAGTATCATTACGTGTCCCGAAAGCAAACTCTGAGCAGGTTGTCAGCGAGAGAAAGTTTCATTTAACCATTCTTCCTAGGGAATCGCACTGAAAGGGGAAACTGCTTTTACTCTCAGACGAGTGATGCCTCGCCCTGTAATAAACCAGTAATATCCCTGATAACCGAAGTTCTTCCATTACTTACTTACAGTGTGAACGAGGCTGTGTAGCTGGGCGTACCAGCGCCATCTTGTGGGCGACCAGTGTCAGTGATCGCGGCTATCCTAGTGCAGCCAATCACAAGCTTCAAAGTGTGCATAAATCATTTAAATAAATAAATTAGAACATTGTTATGTCGAACTGTTGTAATCACTCAGAAGGCGCGCTTCATGCAGCTCTCAACGCTAATCTATCTTGTACAAGTGTCTTCGTCTCCGAATAGCTATTACAACCTTCTGGCCGGCCGAAGTAGCCGAGCGGTTCTAGGCGCTACAGTCTGGAACCAGGCCACCGCTGCGGTCGCAGGTTCGAATCCTGCCTCGGGCATGGATGTGTGTGATGTCCTTAGGTTAGGTAGGTATAAGTAGTTCCAAGTTCTAGGGGACTGTTGACCTCAGAAGTTAAGTCCCATAGTGTTCAGAGCCATTTGAACCATTTGAACAACCTTCTAGGGGCATCCAATATATAATACAACACTTTTTTATCTCGGCCAGTTTCTGTTGAAAAAATGCGAAATTTGCTGTGGGAAATCGTGGAATAGTCCCGCTTCAACCCCTATACTATCGTGAACTTCCGATATGTGCTGGTGCTAGAACTAGCCTTCAAAATGGCGTCTGTAACGGAGGTACGTTCCAAGTAAAGAACTGTCACTGAGTTTCTTTTGGCGGAAACCTGAGCATTGTAAGTATTCGTAGGCGCTTGCAGAATGTCTATGGAGACCTGCCAGTGAATAAAAGCACGGTGATTCGTTGGGCGAGGCATCTGTCATCATCGCAACAATGTGGCGCTAACCTGTCTGACCCCCAACTTGCCGACCGTCGCACACAGCTGTGGCTCCTGCAGTGTTGGAACGTGCGGACACTCTCATTCGAACTGATCGGCGAATCACAAACAAACATCTGGCTGGTGTCCGCCTGCTTGGCTGGGTGGTAACGTGCTTGCCTCCCGTGCAGCGGGCCCGGGTTCGATTCCCGGCCGGGTTGAAAATTTTCTCCACTCGTGGACTGAGTGTTGTGTTGTCCTCATCATTTCATCCTCGCACACGTCGCCCAATGTGGCGTCGAGTGAAATAAGTCTTGCACTTGGCGGTGGAAGTTCCCCGCACGGGGCCTCCCGGCCAACGACACCATACGCTCATTTCATCGCCATACTCTCATTTCATTTTTACCTCGCTGGTAAACTAGACGTCTCTCTTGGTAGTGCTGACACAATCGTCGACCAGTTGGGGTATTCAAAGGTGTGTGCCGCTGGGATCTTCACCTCCTAAAAGAAGACCATAAAAAGCAACGAAGTACCATCTGTGCGGAATTGCCTGGCCATTACCAGACTGATCGTGACAGTTGCTTGTCGAACTTGGTCACAGGCAATGAAATATGGCTTCATCGCTTCGAACCGGAAAAAATGGCAATTAATGGAGTGGCACCATACCACCTCTCTTCTGAAGAAAAAGTTCAAAGTCACACCATCGACCAGAGAAGTCATGACTACGGTCTTCTGTGACTCTGACTGGGTTGTTCCGTTTGAAGTCCTCCCTTGTGGTGCAACGACCAAGTCTGAAGTGTACCGTTTACCCTCAGGAAATGGAAGAAATGTCTTCAGCGTGTTTGTCACCACACAGATGCAAACGAGCGTCTCCTATCCCATGACAACGCAAATCCTCACACAATTCTGCGCACCCGAGTTAAGCTCCGAAAACTTCATCGGACTGTTCTTCATCATCCACCCTACAGCTTGGATCTCGCACATACCGACTTCCAGCCGGCCGCTGTTACGGGAGTCACAGGATAAAATATTTGCGTAATTTACGTGCACATCATGCCAGAGACGAAGGCCAACTGTTAGGAATATACCGACTCAAGTGACCAGGAAAAACTGAGGCTATTAAAGCCAGATATGAGGAACACCTGTTGGGTGGAATGATCGTATGGCATTGTTGGCCGGGAGGCCCATGCAGGGGAGTTCGGCCGCCGTATTGCAAGTCCTCTTTAGGTGACGCCACATCGGCGACTTGCGAGTCAATGATGATGAAGGACACACAACACCCAGTCCCCTGCCGGGAATCGAACCCGGGCTCTCGGCGTGGTAGGCGGTAATTCTCAAGACTGTCAATTCAACTAAGTACCTGGGTGTAAAAATTACGAACAACTTCAGTTGGAAAGACCACATAGATAATATTGTGGGGAAGGCGAGCCAAAGGTTGCGTTTCATTGTCAGGACACTTAGAAGATGCAACAAGTCCATTAAAGAGACAGCTGACACTACACTTGTTCGTCCTCTGTTAGAATATTGCTTCGCGGTGAGGATCCTTACCAGGTGGGTTTGACGGAGGACATCGAAAGGGTGCAAAAAAGGGCAGCTCGTTTTGTATTATCGCGTAATAGGGGAGAGAGTGTGGCAGATATGATACGCGAGTTGGGATGGAAGTCATTAAAGCAAAGACGTTTTTCGTCGCGGCGAGATCTATTTACGAAATTTCAGTCACCAACTTTCTCTTCCGAATGCGAAAATATTTTGTTGAGCCCAACCTACATAGGTAGGAATGATCATCAAAATAAAATAAGAGAAATCAGAGCTCGAACAGAAAGGTTTAGGTGTTCGTTTTTCCCGCGCGCTGTTCGGGAGTGGAATGGTAGAGAGATAGTATGATTGTGGTTCGTTGAACCCTCTCCCAAGCACTTAAATATGAATTGCAGAGTAATCATGTAGATGTAGATGTAGATGAATGCTACCGGTACGCTACGGAGGCGGACAATACAGCTAACAGACACCATAACAGAGACGAGTAAGGGTTTTGGTCGACCTTAGGGAACAAGAACGATATTGCAGTGCCTGTTCAAATGGTTCAAATGGCTCTGAGCACTATGGGATTTAACATCTGTGGTCATCAGTCCCCTAGAACGTAGAACTACTTAAACCTAACTAACCTAAGGACATCACACACATCCATGCCCGAGGCAGGATTCGAACCTGCGACCGTAGCGGTCACGCGGTTCCAGACTGAAGCGCCTAGAACCGCGCGGCCACAACCGCCGGCGCAGTGCCTGTGTCATTCTGAATTACGATGCAGAGTTCTTCGGAGATGCATGTATAAGGACGACCATCAGCTGTAGAATGGAATGACGACAATGAAAATTTGTGCCGGACCGGGACTCGAAACCGAATTTTGCGCTAATCGCGAGCCGTCGCCTTACCATTTGGCTATCCGTGCGCGACTCACGACCAAACCCAAACTTCCATATGTCGTCAACCAAGCTTCTACGACCTGTACATGCACATTCATTATATACAGGGTGAGTCACGTAACATTACCGCTGGATATATTTCGTAAACCACAACAAATACTGACGAGTCGATTCCACAGACCGAACGTGAGGAGAGGGGCTAGTGTAATTGGTTAATACAAACCATAAAAAAATGCACGGAAGTATGTTTTTGAACACAAACCTACGTTTTTTTAAATGGAACCCCGTTAGTTTTGTTAGCACATCTGAACATATAAACAAATACGTAATCAGTGCGGTTTGTTGCATTGTAAAATGTTAATTACATCCGGAGATATTGTAACCTAAAGTTGACGCTTGCGTACCACTCCTCCGCTGTTCGATCGTGTGTATCGGAGAGCACCGAATTACGTAGGGGTCCAAAGGGAACGGTGATGGACCTTAGGTACAGAAGGGACTGGAACAGCACATTACGTCCACATGCTAACACCTTTTTATTGGTCTTTTTCACTGACGCACATGTACATTACCATGAGGGGTGAGGTACACGTACACACGTGGTTTCCGTTTTCAATTACGGAGTGGAATAGAGTGTGTCCCGACATGTCAGGCCAATAGATGTTCAATGTGGTGGCCATCATTTGCTGCACACAATTGCAATCTCTGGCGTAATGAATGTCGTACACGCCGCAGTACATCTGGTGTAATGTCGCCGCAGGCTGCCACAATACGTTGTTTCATATCCTCTGGGGTTGTAGGCACATCACGGTACACATTCTCCTTTAACGTACCCCACAGAAAGAAGTCCAGAGGTGTAAGATCAGGAGAACGGGCTGGCCAATTTATGCGTCCTCCACATCCTATGAAACGCCCGTAGCCCGTGTTTGTTACAACACGCAACTGAACGTCGGAGGTTTCAAGCGTCAAATTTAGGTTACAATATCTCCGGATGTAATTAACATTTTACAATGCAACAAACGGCACTGATTACGTATTTGTTTGTATGTTCAGATGTGCTAACAAAACTAACTTGGTTCCATTTAAAAAAACGTAGGTTTGTGTTAAAAAACATACTTCCGTGCTTTTTGTATGGTTTGTATTAGAGTGCTGCAACGCTCAGTGTTTGACCGGTCACGGTTCGCCTGTTGACGGGGGGACCGAGCCGCTCGTGTCCGGCCCCATACGACTCGGCTCGGTCACGAACTCGCCCCATGTCTGTTGTCCGGATGCCGGACACGCCGATAACCGAGCATGACCGGCCACCGCTGACGTCTCACCTCGCCTCGTCCCGGCTCGCTGCACTGTACTTTACTGTACAAATCCAACGCCTCTCTCTCCCTCTCTCTCTCTCTCTTTTAATACAAAAGTAACATTTCCAAGAACGGGGACGTGACACAGCTAAATTCATAAAGCACCTGGAAAGTAAAATGATATTTCAATACAATCGCGGATAGAAGACGAGTCTCATTTCCGAACAAAAGAGATATTTTTCCTTTCATTTATAGGAAACATTAAATAAGTGCTTTCCCTGTAATCTAGAAGACAACCGTCTTCATAAAGAAAGCATACAAAGAACATTAAACATTTACAGACGTAACTTGCCATACGTTTAAATTGTTTGCATCATAAACAAAATTATAGTTATTGTTGATCAGCAGGAAATCACTAACGCGTTCCGGATTTAATTGGCTGCGGCAATTTGTTATTAACATGCCGGCTTTACCAAAGCACCTTTCACTAGGTGCGCTTGTTGCTGGGATACATAAAATACGTCTTGCAACTGCAGCCAAACCTGGCAGATCTGTTTCATGCCTGCTCCACCACTTTAAGATGTCATTATCATCTCCGGGGTGCATTAAAATGTACAGATCTACTTCATCTGCTGCGGATGATCTGTTTTTCCTCCATTCCTTGAAACGAGCTCTCTTTCTGGGTGGTGATGACACAGTACTTGAAGGATCTATGATAATAAACAAAAGAGACAAGTAATACAGAACTGATATGGAAATCATCGAAACATTCCCGTAAGAGACCGATGACCTCGCTGTTTGGTCTCTCCCCCCAAACAACCTGACCCCCGTTCCCATAAAAACGAGATGTTTTACGTTAACGAAATATTATACGACTCACAACATTCCCGTTTCTCTATAATACACTTTCCACTAACTATGCAAAAACGATTATGTTAATGATTGAATGTTGTACCTGTGTACGTAGCACACATTTGTCGCACATTGTTAAGAATTTCCTGCTTTTCACTTATTTCAAGCATATTAAGATAACGGAAGGACGGCCAAAGAAACGATCTTTGTGAGGTTTCTTGCAACTGTGTTTCTTTAAATGAGTGGTTCCCGACTGGAAAAACAATAAAGTGGAGCAGTTTATGCACGATACGTACCCAGTAGACGCAATGTTTTCATCTACAACCAACAGAAATGCACTCCATACTTGGCTTTTTAGACCTTCCCGTTTCTTTAATGTGTAAACATTGATTTCAGTCTTACGTCTTACTACACTGGCTTCCTCGCGCTGCATGATTACAGAGAGAGACACACCACAAATGAGAAGCCCGTACTGGCTGCAGTGTCACGCGGATAATAACGCGTGTATTGTGTTTGAAGTTATGTGCCATGTATTCGGTCACGGCTTCTATGCTCGGTCACAAGAACTAGTGCGGGTAGCCTATCCAGTTAGGGTGTGCTCGTCCCACCTCGTATTTTGTGCTCGCTTACTCGGTCATGCAGGACTTTAGTTTGTATTAACCAATTACACTAGCCCCTCTCCTCACGTTCGGTCTGTGGAATCGGTTCGTCAGTATTTGATGTGGTTTACGAAATATATCCAGCGGTAACGTTAGGTGACTCACCCTGTATATTCCCGTACAGGTCAGACGTACTTTAAAGTCGCTTGCCCATTGTCGGCAGATAAATATGATATAGCACTACCTGTGCTATTCTGATTACGACGCAAAGTTCCTTTGAACGTGCATAAACAGGCACTGTGGCGCCTACAGCCGTTATGAAATACATGAAATGAATTCGCAATTGCGAGTAAGGTCAACCATCAGCTGTAAAATGAAATGCGTTACTGCTCCGGATTATATGACCATTTTGGTTGATCAGGTCCATTTGATGGTACAACGTTCCCCAACAGTGATGCTCGCATTGTAGAGGGCTGGCTTTGTAAGCACGAGGATTAATTGTCGCATGTCTCCTGGCCACCACAGTCTCTAGATGTCAATATTATTGAATGTTTGTGGTCTAGTTTAGAGAGAAGGGTGCCTGATCGCGACCCAGCCTCCATAATCGATAGCTGAACATGTCACTGTTTTGTGGAAAGAATTGTATAAGATCCCCTCAAAGCTATACAAGACCTTTTTTATCCATCCCTAGACAACTGTAAGTTGTTTTGAATGCTGATGTGTTAAGTTATATGTAGCCATGTAAATGTTAGTAGTAGGAAAAAATTAAGACAAGGAGTAACAGTATGATGCATTTGTTGTTGTGGTCTTCAGTCCTGAGACTGAGACTGATTTGATGCAGCTCTCCATGCTGCTCTATCCTGTGCAAGCTTCTTCATCTCCCAGTACCTACTGCAACCTTCATCCTTCTGTATCTGTTTAGTGTATTCATCTCTTGGTCTCCGTCTACGATTTTTACCCTCTACGCTTTCGAAAGCTTCTATTCTCTTCTTGTCCAAACTAGATATCGCCCATGTTTCAGTTCCATACATGGCTACATTCCATACAAATACTTTCAGAAACGACTTCCTGACATTTAAATCAATACTCGATGTTAACAAATTTGTCTTCTTCAGAAACGCTTTCCTTGCCATTGCCAGTCTACATTTTATATCCGCTCTACTTCGACCATCATCAGTTATTTTGCTCCCCAAATAGCAGAACCCCTTTACTACTGTCTCATTTTTTAAGCTAATTCCTTGGACATCACCCGACTTAATTCGACTACGTTCCATTATCCTCGTTTTGCTTTTGTTGATGTTCATCTTATACCCTCCTTTCAAGACACTGTCCATTTCGTTCAACTGCTCTTCTAAGTCCTTTGCTGTCCCTGAGAGAATTCAATGTCATCGGCGAACCTCAAAGTTTTTATTTCTTCTCCATGGATTTTAATAGTTTGTTTCCTTCAATGCTTGGTCAATATACTGATTGAATAACATCGGGGAGAGGCTACAACACTGTCTCACAATGATAGAGACTGCAAAATTAGATCAGTGATTAGAATAGAAAAAAATGTTCTTCGGAAATACTGATATAAACGTATTTTTGTACAGGGAGCTGCAAAATGATCTGACAGTTTTCGCCGCCTCACCGTTGAGCGAGTAGGTGGGGAGGGGTGGTGGGGAGTGGGCATTTCAGAGCCTACACGTGGACTTTTTTAGTAGCCATGGAGCAGTGGTCGGTTGAGCAACGCGCGTTTGTTGTCGAGGTGTTTTTTAAAAGTGGCGATTCCTGTGTTGCTGTGCATCGGCAGTTCCGTAGGCGTTTTAATTTAGGTCCACGAGGAGAAGTTCCGGCGGGCAACACAGTTATACTGTGGATGAGTAAATGGTTCAAATGGCTCTGAGCACTATGGGACTTAACATCTGAGGTCACCAGTCCCCTAGAACTTAGAACTACTTAAACCTAACTAACCTAAGGACATCACACACATCCATGCCCGAGGCAGGATTCGACCCTGCGACCGTAGCAGTCGCGGGGATCCGGACTGAAGCGCCTACAACCGCACGGCTACCGCGGCCGACTGGATGAGTAACTTCAGAGCTACCGGTTCAGCGTTGAAACGGAAGTCGACTGGCCGTCCAAGATCATCCCGGACGTCAGAGAATATCGATAGAGTAAGAGGAGCTGTGGAAGGTAGTCGTCGGCGGCCGACCAGTAGAGAAGCTGCTGCTTTGCATACGTCTGACCGCTCGGTAAGACGACTTTCGCGGTTTGATCTGTATTTCCATCTATACAAAATGGCTACTGCTCAGCAGTTAAAGCCCAACGACAATGCAAGCGAAAACTATTTCCAGAGCAATTGATTGATCTGATGACCAACGAAAAAATTTTCATAATGAGCGACGAGGCGCATTTTCATCTAGACGGTTATGTAAAGAAACAGGACTTTCCTTATTGGTCAGCTACAAACCCTGAAGAACTGCATGAACGTCCTTTGTGTAGAACTAAGGTCACTGTTTGGGCCGGCCGCGGTGGCCGAGCGGTTCAAGGCGCTCAGTCCGGAACCGCGCAGCTGCTACGGTTGCAGGTTCGAATCCTGCCTCGGGCATCGATGTGTGTGATGTCCTTAGGTTAGTTAGGTTTAACTAGTTCTAAATCTAGGGGACTGATGACCTCATATGTTAAATCCCATAGTGCTCAGAGCCATTTGAACTAACACTGTTTGGTGTGCTATAACAAAAACTTTTGTTGTTGTGCCATACTTCTTTGAAGAGGCTAGTCAATTTGAACCGGTCAATTCGCAATGTTATCTGTTATCCTGATCCGTGAACTTAGGAGAAAACGCTTACTGCGCAGTAAAACGTGGTTCCAGAAGGACGACTGCTATGGTCGCAGGTTCGAATCCTGCCTCGGGCATGGACGTGTGTGCTGTCCTTAGGTTAGTTAGGTTTAAGTAGTTCTAAGTCTAGGGGATTGATGACCTCAGATGTTAAGTCCCATAGTGCTCAGAGCCATTTTGAACAGAAGGGCACCATTTGAAGGACCTCATCTTCAAACCTTAAACTGATGAAATCGGTTGTTCCAAGGATATTTTGCTTAATTTCCATTTACACTAATTCATTTTTTATCACACTTAAAATTCGTGTCATTTGTACTTTAAAACCGTCAGATCATTTTTCCGCTCCCAGTATGGGACGGTCCATTGTTGTTATCAAGAAAATGGACTGCAATAATGTCCATTAAGTTGTCATGGCCATATGTAATCTGTACAGGGTTATTACAAATGATTGAAGCGATTTCACAGCTCTACAATAACTTTATTATTTGAGATATTTTCACAATGCTTTGCACACACATACAAAAACTCAATAAGTTTTTTTAGGCATTCACAAATGTTCGATATGTGCCCCTTTAGTGATTCGGCAGACATCAAGTTCCTCCCACACTCGGCGCAGCATGTCCCCATCAATGAGTTCGAAAGCATCGTTGATGCGAGCTCGCAGTTCTGGCACGTTTCTTGGTAGAGGACGTTTAAACACTGAATCTTTCACATAACCCCACAGAAAGAAATCGCATGGGGTTAAGTCGGGAGAGCGTGGAGGCCATGGCATGAATTGCTGACCATGATCTTCACCACGACCGATCCATCGGTTTTCCAACCTCCTGTTTAAGAAATGCCGAACATCATGATGGAAGTGCGGTGGAGCACCATCCTGTTGAAAGATGAAGTCGGCGCTGTCGGTCTCCAGTTGTGGCATGAGCCAAATTTCCAGCATGTCCAGATACACGTGTCCTGTAACGTTTTTTCGCAGAAGAAAAAGGGGCCGTAATCTTTAAACCGTGAGATTGCACAAAACACGTTAACTTTTGCTGAATTGCCCAGATTCGCACATTGTGTCTGTTCACTTCACCATTAAGAAATAATGTTGCTTCATCACTGAAAACAAGTTTCTCGGCTCCTGTCGCCATTTTGTCTCACTGCGCTCTCGAGCGCTCTGGCGGCAGAAACCTGAAGTGCGGCTTCAGCCGAACAAAACTTTATGAGCTTTTCTACGTATGTGTAGTGTGTCGTGACCAAATGTCAATGAATGGAGCTACAGTGAATTTATGAAATCGCTTCAGCCATTTGTAATAACCCTGTATATTTATTTTGAGTTGCTGTGTACACTAAATGTCTTGGGATGAAGATTTCGGTGTGTTCCTGTTAAGGGGATGCGCTTGCGCTCAGATTAGAGTGCTGGTGGATTGTGTGTACGGTGGTGCGCAGGTGCTGTTCCTGGTGGCGGCCGTGGTCTTCCTGTCCTCGGAGGTGTGCCCGCGCGCCCCGGACTGGTACGTCTGGCTGTACCCCACGGCCGCCTTCCTCACTGCGGCGCTCACCATCTGCACGTACATCTTCTACGTGCTGGGCGTCGCCGAGGACGAACCCGACAACTGGGTCCGGGCGGTGAGTCCACCTGCTGCCGTCTCACCGACACCACGACTCTGCTCTACAGGGGTATTCTAAATGATGGACGCATTTTCAAAAATTCCTATGTAATCAAGTACAAATCCAAAGTGAACAAGCTTTACGCTAACGAAAAGAGGAGGTTTCAAAGTCTTGGGCGGGCGGCGGCGGGCGGGCGGTGGTGGTTTGAGAAGCGGCCAGTAGAGTTCGCGTCCCAACATGGCTGGCATTCCGTTTCACTGGGGAGGATGCTAAGTTCACCGGACTTGGATACGATGTGACGTCATTATGACGTATACACGGTACATCGAAAACGATAGTAACCGTATATCGGCTATTCGACTTTTGTGAACTTTCGAGAGGTTGTGACAGGGTAGCGCTGTGCTCTGCACCATTCGTTGAAATGTGTTTTGCGTTCCTTGCGTTTAAATCGTGTATTGTACTGTGTTTGTGTCGTGTGCGTTGTTTTTCGTTTGCTCGTCTCTAATGATGTGTTCAGCATTCGAGAGACTAATGAGAGAAAATCTGAAAGAGTTCAGCATCGATGACGACGGGCAATTGCGTGGTTATTGTGAATCTCAAGCAGAAATTGATGTACTTCTGACCTAGCTGAAGTGCGTCGGTTATTTGTAATCGGTGAGAAGAAGCACTCAGCAGCCAAAATCTTTAGATGCGTCAAGACACTAACCTTTCGTTAAGATTACATTGAGAAATCTACTTCCCCTCGTATTTCATCTCCGGTCGACAATTTTTCTTCAACAATGCCTCATATTTTTCTTTTTAAGTTCGAAATTCAATCATTCTACACACCAGTCATTACTGGACACTAAGGTACCTGTCTCTGCGGTCCGAGTGTAAAATTACTTGGAATTATGGTTGATAAAAGACTATCTTGGGATGAACATACAAATTACTTAGCTAACAAACTTGCACGAGTTCTCTTTCAGCTATATAAATTAAGAAAAAAAAGTCAGCAAGAGTATGCTGCTACAATCTAATATGTACTGACAAGACCAATTGTATGAAAACATACTAAAATATCGATAATAAATAAATATTATTTTCGGCGTAAGCGTTCAATACAACAACACACAATCTAATCTGGTCAGGACATAAGAAGACTTCACTTTTTTACGAAACGTGTTGTCCGTGGTGTTTTCAAGGCCACGGTCAGGAATATTTCTATTAATATCCAGCTCTTTTATTTTGGCGAAATACACTCCTGGAAATGGAAAAAAGAACACATTGACACCGGTGTGTCAGACCCACCATACTTGCTCCGGACACTGCGAGAGGGCTGTACAAGCAATGATCACACGCACGGCACAGCGGACACACCAGGAACCGCGGTGTTGGCCGTCGAATGGCGCTAGCTGCGCAGCATTTGTGCACCGCCGCCGTCAGTGTCAGCCAGTTTGCCGTGGCATACGGAGCTCCATCGCAGTCTTTAACACTGGTAGCATGCCGCGACAGCGTGGACGTGAACCGTATGTGCAGTTGACGGACTTTGAGCGAGGGCGTATAGTGGGCATGCGGGAGGCCGGGTGGACGTACCGCCGAATTGCTCAACACGTGGGGCGTGAGGTCTCCACAGTACATCGATGTTGTCGCCAGTGGTCGGCGGAAGGTGCACGTGCCCGTCGACCTGGGACCGGACCGCAGCGACGCACGGATGCACGCCAAGACCGTAGGATCCTACGCAGTGCCGTAGGGGACCGCACCGCCACTTCCCAGCAAATTAGGGACATTGTTGCTCCTGGGGTATCGGCGAGGACCATTCGCAACCGTCTCCATGAAGCTGGGCTACGGTGCCGCACACCGTTAGGCCGTCTTCCGCTCACGCCCCAACATCGTGCAGCCCGCCTCCAGTGGTGTCGCGACAGGCGTGAATGGAGGGACGAATGGAGACGTGTCGTCTTCAGCGATGAGAGTCGCTTCTGCCTTGGTGCCAATGATGGTCGTATGCGTGTTTGGCGCCGTGCAGGTGAGCGCCACAATCAGGACTGCATACGACGGAGGCACACAGGGCCAACACCCGGCATCATGGTGTGGGGAGCGATCTCCTACACTGGCCGTACACCACTGGTGATCGTCGAGGGGACACTGAATAGTGCACGGTACATCCAAACCGTCATCGAACCCATCGTTCTACCATTCCTAGACCGGCAAGGGAACTTGCTGTTCCAACAGGACAATGCACGTCCGCATGTATCCCGTGCCACCCAACGTGCTCTAGAAGGTGTAAGTCAACTACCCTGGCCAGCAAGATCTCCGGATCTGTCCCCCATTGAGCATGTTTGGGACTGGATGAAGCGTCGTCTCACGCGGTCTGCACGTCCAGCACGAACGCTGGTCCAACTGAGGCGCCAGGTGGAAATGGCATGGCAAGCCGTTCCACAGGACTACATCCAGCATCTCTACGATCGTCTCCATGGGAGAATAGCAGCCTGCATTGCTGCGAAAGGTGGATATACACTGTACTAGTGCCGACATTGTGCATGCTCTGTTGCCTGTGTCTATGTGCCTGTGGTTCTGTCAGTGTGATCATTTGATGTATCTGACCCCAGGAATGTGTCAATAAAGTTTCCCCTTCCTGGGACAATGAATTCACGGTGTTCTTATTTCAATTTCCAGGAGTGTACATATACGCTGCCACACTGAGCTGTTATCAGAATCGCACGTGTCAAAACAAACCACTAGCTGACAACAGTTTAGAATCTCGAACGTTCGTAAAAGTCGATAGGTGTGTTAATCGACTAAAGCGTGTTACGTCATAATGACGTCACATCATATCCAGGTTGGGTGAACTTAGCATCCTCCTTTCACTGGCAGTTGTGTCCGCCCTCGGTAACTGAATGGAATGATCAGCGTGACGGATTGTCAATCCTCTGGCCCCCGGTTCGGTCCCGGCTGGGTCGGGGAATTTTCTCCGTCCAGGGACTGGGTGCTGTGCTGTCCTCATCCTATCATCCTCGTCGATTGCAGGTCGCCGAAGTGGCGTCAAATTGAGAGACCGGCACCCGGCGAAAGGTCTGCCCGACGGGTGGGGGGTGGGGGGCGGGTGGGGGGGGGGGCAGCCATACGATTAAATAAATAAAATTGTCGCTTGTGAGTGAGATGGCGACTGTGGAGCAGAAGGTTTTCTGCGTTACTGAGTTCGCGAAAAGTGAGGCGCAAATTGCAGTGCAACGAGCATTTCGTACCAAATTCGGTAGTCAACTACCAACTCGCAAAAGCATTAGCCGTTGGTATAAGCAATTTTAACAGAGTGGGAATGTGTGCAAAGGGAAAAGCACAGGCCGACCGCATGTGTGAGAGGATTCAAGAAATTTTTGTGCGCAGTCCCAGTGAGTCTACCAACACAGCCAGTCGAGAACTTGAAGTAACCCAACCAACTGTTTGGAAAGTTCTGAGACGGCGTTTGGTGTACAAGCTCTACCGATTACAACATGTGCAGGCTCTCAACCCAATGACAAAGAGAAGCGTCTCGCGTTTTGTGGTTATGTGCTAGCAAAGGTGGAGGATGACGCATTTCTGCACGTGTGATTTTTTAGCGATGAAGTGACGTTCCACCCTAGTGGAAAAGTCAACAGACACAATGTTCGTGTATCGGGTTTGTAAAATCCACATTCACCATTGCACCACAAAAGAGACTCGCCAAAGGTCAACGTGTTCTGTGCCGTATCCCGTACAAAGGTTTATGGACCATTTTTCTTTGCGGAAAGAACTGTAATGGGAATCACGTTCCTGGACATGTTGGAAGATTCCCAGGACTTCATTTTCCAACAGGATGGAGCTCCGCCCCATTGGCACCATGATGTACGAGTCTTTTTGAATGACTTCCTTCCTCAACGCTGGATCGATGGCAAGGGACTTGAGGAACTGACTCCGCACTTCTGGCCACCGGGATCTCCTGACCCCACACCCTGTGACTATTTCTTATGGGGTTATGTGAAGGAAGCTGCTTACGGCCGGCCTCTACCAACCACTCTGAACGATCTGCGAAACCTGATCACTCAGTAGCAGCAGATACGTTTTCATGTGTGTGGGATGAGTTTGGCTATCGCGTCGATGTTTCCTGCACAGCCTACGGTGGCCACATTGGACATTCATCACATTTCTAATTATTAAATAATTATAAAAACTAATTAATTATAAATTATTTAATTAATTAAATTAATATCAAACATTGTGAAAAAAATTTGAAACTTCCTCTTTTCATTGGTATAAAGCTTGTTAATTTTGGATTTGTACTTGAATAAATACGAAGTTTTGAAAATTTGACCATCATTTAGAATAACCCTGTACTTTCAGTAGAATTAGGATTACCGTAGCTCTTACAGTGCAAGTACCCAGATGCTGAATTGCGAAGTGCCTACTGAACATGAGACCTTGTGTCCTTCCCTCAAACCCTGGTGGAATCTGTACGTGCTGTCACTCCCGACATTGTTTCAGCCACTACACATTCCTTTCTACCTAATAAAATTCGTGGACACAATGCAGTTATCTTTCTTCTTGATAGTCGCGTTGAATCGAAGTGTGTACCTCCAAGTTCGTTCTAGTAGCTCTGCAGAAAGTCTCCAAAATGGGTTGCGTGAAATGAATGGAAGTAAAACGTACAATGCCGCTAGTTTCAGTGAAATACACAGGTGCGCAAAACTAACAACCAGAGATACTTTACAATGAAATGAATGCCCTAGCTGCATACAGGCGTTGATATAAGTCAAGGGGGACAGTTGAAAATGTGTGCCTCGATCAGGACTTGAACCTGGGATCTCCTGTTTACATGGCAGACGCTCTATCCATCTGAGCGCCCGAGGACACAGAGGATAGCGAGACTGCAGGGACTTATACCTGGCACGCCTCCCGTGAGACCCACATTCGCAACTTATTGTCCCGCACTATATTCATAGTGCCCCTGTCCATTATACTCATTACTCGTGACTTTACTACCGATTCCCGTAAGAGTTCGGGCACTGTTTGTGCATTTGCACAGAAGAAGATGGTCAAATGGCCGGTGAGCCTTAACTATATATATGAAGATGGTAGCTGTTCTTTCGAACATATCCGAAAGAACAGGGCCCATCTTCATATATATAGTTAAGGCTCACCATTTGACTATCTTCTTCTGTGCATATGCATAGAAAGAACAGGTACCATCTTCTATAGAAGTTTACTTTCTCGTTATCTGTCATTGCCAAGTAGCACAGTTCTATGAAAACTGCACCATATACAGAAAGAACTGCTACAGTATAGTACAGAAGGTAAGCGAAGTGAATACACAGTTTGAAGAACGGAAATGACACATTTACTCAAAGATAATAATTACTGTACTCTGAAGTCACTACGATTAATGATTGTTCCCTAGACATCACAAAAGTCGGACAGGATTCTGTAAGTAGGCTGTTTATGTTTTCTTATTGGCAACGTTACGTAGCGCTCTGTATGAAAATCACTGGCTGTGCTGTGTGCAGTCTGTGGCTAGTTTGCATTGTTGTCTGCCATGTAGTGTTGGGCAGCGGCAGCAGGATGTGAACAGCGCGTAGCGTTGCGCAGTTGGAGGTGAGCCGCCAGCAGTGGTGGATGTGGGGAGAGAGATGGCGGAGTTTGGAAATTTGTAAAAATGGATATCATGAACACGTATATTATGATTTTTCAACACTATTAAGGTAAATACATTGTTTGTTCTCTATCAAAATCTTTCATTTGCTAACTATGCCTATCAGTAGTTAGTGCCTTCAGTAGTTTGAATCTTTTATTTAGCTGGCAGTAGTGGCGCTCGCTGTATTGCAGTAGTTCGAGTAATGAAGATTTTTGTGAGGTAAGTGATTTGTGAAAGGTATAGGTTAATGTTAGTCAGGGCCATTCTTTTGTAGGGATTTCTGAAAGTCAGATTGCGTTGCGCTAAAAAATATTGTGTGTCAGTTTAAGCACAGTCTTGTATAAATTGTTCTAAGGGGACGTTTCAATTCTTAATAGCATGTGTGATCACTATGGATGGCAATGCATGTCCTGGAACGTTAGCGATGTTGGGCACGAGGTTGGTAAGTATTTCTTGTGGTAGGCCGGTCCATTCTTCCTCCAGCGCAGTTGATAACCTCTGGATAATCGCGTGGACGAGCCGCAGTACGTCTACCTGACACATTCCACACGTGCACGGCGGGGTTTAAGTCGGGGGAATGTCCGGCCAGTCCATTCGAGGATTGTCCTCTCGTTCCAAGAGCTGCTCCAACTGCACAGTTGCGACAACGTTTCTCGGTGCATTACGTGTTTCCATTTCTCGCCATATGACTGTACGTCCAGCGTTATGTAACATGACCGTTTTGGTGCATCAGATGTTATGGTAAGGTGAGGCACAATGTTGCATGCCTCCCTTCACCTCCCCCCCCCCCCCCAACTTCTCATGAACCATGGACACCGCTGTTTAATGCGGTGGCTTGTGTGCCTCAGCGATATAAATAGCCGTGGCCCGTTTTCAAGAAGGGACGTCGAACAGCTGTGCAGAACTATAGACCTATATCTCTAACGTCGATCAGTTGTAGAATTTTGGAACACGTTTATGTTCGAGTATAATGACTTTTCTGGAGACTAGAAATCTACTCTTTAGACAATCAGCATGGGTTTCGAAAACGCAATCGTGTGAAACCCAGCTCGCGCTATTCGTCCATGAGACTCAGAGGGCCATAGACACGGGTTCCCAGGTAGACGCCGTGTTTCTTGACTTCCTCAAGGCGTTCGATACGATTCCCCAAAGTCGTTTAATGAACAAAGTAAGAGCATATGGACTATCAGACCAATTGTGTGATTGGATTGAAGAGTTCCTAGATAACAGAACGCAGCATGTCATTCTCAATGGAGAGAAGTCTTCCGAAGTAAGCGTGATTTCAGGTGTGCCGCAGGGGAGTGTCGTAGGACCGTTGCTATTCACAATATACATAAATGACCTTGTGGATAACATCGGAAGTTCACTGAGGCTTTTTGCGGATGATGCTGTGGTATATCGAGGGGTTGTAACAATGGAAAATTGTACTGAAACGCAGGAGGATCTGCAGCGAATTGACGCATGGTGCAGGGAATGGCAATTGAATCTCAATGTAGAGAAGTGTAATCTGCTGCGGATACATAGAAAGAAAGATCCTTTATCATTTAGCTACAATACAGCAGGTCAGCAACTGGAAGCAGTTAATTCCATAAATTATCTGGGAGTACGCATTAGGAGTGATTTAAAATGGAATGATCGTATAAAGTTGATCGTCGGTGAAGCAGATGCCAGACTGAGATTCATTGGAAGAATCCTAAGGAAATACAATCCGAAAACAAAGAAAGTAGGTTACAGTACACTTGTTCGCCCACTGCTTGAATACTGCTTACCAATGTGGAATCCGCACCAGGTAGATTTGATAGAAGAGATAGAGAAGATCCAACGGTGAGCAGCGCGCTTCGTTACAGGATCATTTAGTAATCGCGAAAGCGTTACGGAGATGATAGATAAACTCCAGTGCAAGACTCTGCTGGTGAGACGCTCAGTAGCTCGGTACGGGCTTTTGTTGAAGTTTCGAGAACATACCTTCACCGAGGAGTCAAGCAGTATATTGCTCCCTCCTACGTATATCTCGCGAAGAGACCATGAGGATAAAATCAGAGAGATTAGAGCCCACACAGAGGTATACCGACAATCCTTCTTTCCACTAACAATACGAGACTGGAATAGAAAGGAGAACCGATAGAGGTACTCAAGGTACTCTCTGCCACACACCGTCAGGTGGCTTGAGGGGTATGGATGTAGATGTAGATGTAGATAGGTGCAGCCATAACGGACGGGTATCTGTTGAGAGGCAAGACAAGCATGTGGTTCCTGAAGAGCGGCAGCAGCCTTTTCAGTATTTGTAGGGGCAACAATATGGATGATTGACTGATCTGACCTTGCAACAGGATCTAAAACAACCTTGCTGTGCTGGTATTGCGAGCGAGTGAATGCAAGGGGAAACTACAGCAGTAGTTTTTTTCCGAGGGCGTGTCGGTTAAATAATGATGGCGTCGTCTTGGGTAAAATATTTCGCAGGTAAAACAGCCCCCGTTCGGACCTACGGACGGGGACTGCTCACGAGGATGTAATCGTGAGGAGAAACAAAACCGGCGTTCTACGGATCTGAGCGTGGAATGTCAGATCCTTTAATCGCGCAGGTAGGTTAGAAAATTTAAAAAGGGATATGAATAGGTTGAAGTTAGATATAGTGGGGATTGGTGAAGTTCGGTGTCAGGAGAAAAAGCGCTTCTGCTTAGATGAATACAGGGTTTTTAATACAGTATAAGACAGTGGCAATGCGGGAGTAAGTTTAATAATGTATAAGAAAACAGGAATGCGGGTGTGCTACTAAGGACAGCGTAGTGAACGCACTGTCGCGCCAAGAGACTCGAGGCCCACATCCACCACAGTAGTACAAGTTTATATGCCAATTAGCTCCGCAGACCAAGAAGATCACTAAATACATTTATGATGAGTCAAAAGAAATTATTCAGGCAGTTAAAAGATACAAAAATTTAATTGGGAAGTGGGACTGGAATTCGCTAGTAGGAAACGCAAGAGAAGGAAAAATAGTAGGTGAATATCGACTGGAAGAAAGAAATGAAAGAGGAAACCGTCTGGTAGAGTGTTGCGCAGAGCATAATTTAATCATCGCTCATATTTGGATTACGAATCATGAAAGAAGGTTGGTTGCGGGCCGGAGTGGCCGAGCGGTTAAAGGCGCTACAGTCTGGAACCGCACGACCGCTACGGTCGTAGGTTCGACTCCTGCCTCGGGTATGGATGTGTTTGATGTCCTTAGGTTAGTTAGGTTTAAGTAGTTCTAAGTTCTAGGGGACTTATGACCACAGCAGTTGAGTCCCATAGTGCTCAGAGCCATTTTTGAAAGAAGGTTGGATATGTGGAAGAGGTCTGGAGATATCGAAAGTTTTCAGATTAACCACATAATGGTAAAACAGAAAGTTCGAAAGCAGATTTTAAATTGCAAGACATTTCCAGTGGCAGATGTGGACTCTGACAACAACGTGTTGACTATGAACTGTAGATTCAAACGAAGAAGTAGCAAAAAGGTAGGAAATTAAGGAGATGAGACCTGGATAAGTTAAAAGAACCAGAGGTTGTTGAGAGTTTCAGAGAGAACATTAGGCAACGATTGACTAGAAGGGGGGGGGGGGGAGGGGGTAGCGGAAGGTACAAGTTCTAGTATAAGCCCTTGGGTAACACAACAGATACTGAATTTAATTGATGAAATAAGAGAATATAAAAATGCATTAAATGAGATTGACATGAAGTACAAAATGGCTAAGCACAAATGGCTAGAGAACAAATGTAAGGATGTAGAAGCATGTATCACTAGGGGAAGGATAGATACCGCCTACAGGAAAATTAAAGAGACCTTTGGAGAAAAGAGAAGCAGCTGTATGAATAACAAGAGCTCAGATGCAAAACCATTCCTAAGCAACGAAGGGAAAGCTGGAAGGTGAAAGAAGTATATAGAGGGTCAATAGAAGGGAGATGAACTTGCAGATACTATTATACACGTAGAAATGGAAGAGGACGTAGACGAAGATGAGATGGGAGATATGATATTGCGAGAAGAATTTGATTGAGCATTGAAAGACGTAAATCGAAACAAGGCCACGGGAGTAGACGATATTCCATCAGAACTGCTGATAGCCTTGTGTGAGCCAGCCATGACAAAACTCTTTTATCTGATATGTATGAGACAAGCGAAATACTCTCAGACTTCAAGAATAATACAGGGTGGTTCAAAAGTCCGGAAACACCCTCATAAAATTCAAATGGAGTAGCAAACAAGGAACAGAGTCCCTACACACGAGGAAAGGGAAAGGGGAAACTTTATAGGCTATGCCACCAACATGGCGGCCATCTTGAAAGCCGCCATCTTGGATTAAACTCCAAAATTTCAAATGGGAATGTGGTCATGTGACATATCAAACAGATAGAGAATTTCACCAGAAAAACAATCTCGTTGTTATTTTAAACATAGCTTCATTCATTCTCGAGTTATAGCCAGTTACATGTGGCAGCGGTGGGACGCTCGGCAGCGTGTGTGTTAAGTGCCGAAGAGACATTGCGCCGATGTTACATAGTCCCGAGAGACCACCAACAGTCATAGGAAAGGCTCGATATGTTGTCCATTATGTTGGATTGTTAATGCTATCCTCCGAACCCAGTCCTGATTAACTTTGACCAACACATCTGGCTGAATTTGACCACACGCATCAACAACGCGCTGCTTTAGGTGATGCAAATCCCGTATTTTCACAGAATAAGCCAGTGCTTTGACATGACCCCAAAGACAAAAATCCAAGTCAAATCTGGTGAACGTGGTGGCCACTCCACAGCACCCCTACGACCAATCCACTTTTGAGGGAACTGCACATCCAGGTACGCTCGCACATTGTGCCCATAATGTGGTGGGGCTCCATCATGCTAGAAGAATTCCGGAAATGTCCCGTCTTCCGTTAACAATAAGGAAAACACTTCTTCATCCAATAATCTCAGACAACAGTTGGCTGTTAACGTACCATCAATAAAAAAAGGTCCAACGACTTTGGTACCCCACAAAGCACACCAGGCCATCACTTTTTGTGAGTCGACCGTTTTGGAAGCATCAATCCAGTGCGGATCTGTGTCGGACCAGTATCTGTGATTCTGCTTGTTCACTTCACCAGTGATAAAGAAATTGGCTTCATCACTGAACAGCACCTGATAGGGGAAACGTGGGTTTATCTGCAGCTGCTGTGTCACCCATTCTGCGATTTGTACCCGACGGTCTGGGTCATCCTTGCTCAGGTGTTGGAGCAGCTGAATTTTGTACGGATGCCATTTGTGCTGCGATAAAATTCGCAGTATGGAGGTACGGCTAACCCCACATTCTTGTCACAGGCGACGAGTACTCCGTTGCGGACTCTTGCTAAATGATGCCAAAACGCTCACTGTTGTTGCTTCATCGGTGGCGGATTTTGGTCTCCCAGCCTTAGGTTTATCTGCAACAGAAACTGTTGCTCGGAATTTGGCCAAAAGCTTGGCAACTGCGCTGTGAGTGATGGGCTGTCTGGTTGGGTGCTTCTTTCTCGTGATATCAAGATGATTTCAGTGCGTTCTTCATGTGTTAAGGACATTTTGTAGCCTGTAAATAAGGAAACAACGATTAAAACGTTAGCATGAGTAGATGATACCTAACAGTTAAACGCATGTAGCATATCAGGCATGGGATAATCACTTTGCACCGTTTCAGACTCCATTTTATGACTTCTCAGTACGTAATACTCACGCTGCCGAGCGTCCCGCTGCTGCCACAAGTAATTGACTTGTAAGTAGGCTGTTTATGTTTTCTTATTGGCAACGTTACGTAGCGCTCTATATGAAAATCACTGGCTGTGCTGTGTGCAGTCTGTGGTTAGTTTGCATTGTTGTCTGCCATTGTAGTGTTGGGCAGCTGGATGTGAACAGCGCGTAGCGTTGCGCAGTTGGAGGTGAGCCGCCAGCAGTGGTGGATGTGGGGAGAGAGATGGCGGAGTTTTGAAATTGAACTGCTATATATATTATGACTATTAAGGTAAATACATTGTTTGTTCTCTATTAATATCTTTCATTTGCTAACTATCCCTATCAGTAGTTAGTGCCTTCCGTAGTTTGAATCTTTTATTTAGCTGGCAGTAGTGGCGCTCGCTGTATTGCAGTAGTTCGAGTAACGAAGATTTTTGTGAGGTAACTGATTTCTGAAAGGTATAGTTTAATGTTACTCAGGGCCATTCTTTTGCAGGGATCTTTGATAGTCAGATTGCGTTGCGCTAAAAATATTGTGTGTCAGTTTAAGCACAGTCTTGTATAAATTGTTCTAAGGGGACGTTTCATATGGCGACCCTGCCAGGATATCTCACTGGAATCTTCTGATTTTTTCTTGTAGTTTGTGTATTTAGTGTAGCTTTTGTTTATTGCTAGCACGTAATTATAGAGAGAATTTCCTTGGCAGTTGTGGTTTTTCATTGTTGCACAGTAAAACAGTTCTGGCATGCATGTAGATTTGCACCAAGTATTTCGCAGCTGCAATTAACTAGATATTATTTTCAGTGCTATGTTAATGTGTTCTCTTATTTTTGCTCTTCAAATTGTGTTTTTCTGTGTTATCGTGTGAAATATTGTCACAATAATGGCGTGTGAAAAACGTAACACTAGGCTCCAAAGTAAACTGAGAAATGACAGTGAAGACGAAAGCAGTGTGTTAACGCCACTGTGTAGTGAATTAACAGACATTCGAAGTAGTAATTTGGTAACTGTACATAGGGAAATGGAGTGGGCTGCAAACAATGGTGTAGACAGTGAAACAATTAGTGAACAGGGAAGCATTATCGATCGATCGATCGGCAACAGCTCGCCTCAGGAATCCGAAATGACAGGACACAATTTTACAAATACTGTAGATTCAGGTTTTGCGTCCTCACCGTTTTCTCAAACAAGTCAAGACACATTTTCAGCTTGTCAAAATGTGAATGTTGCCGGTGCAAATGCACTGCCGAAAAGCGTAGAGGAACAGATTCCAGACACTAATGCATTGTTATTACAACTAATGCAACAAATGGAACAAAATCAGAGACAAACACAGCAAAAGCTTCAAAAGTTAGACACAATGGAACAAAATCAGAGACAAACACAGCAAAAGCTTCAAAAGTTAGACATAATGGAACAACACCAGAGACAAACACAGCAACAGTTAGAGACAATGGAACAAAATCTTCAAAAGTTAGACACAATGGAACAAAATCAGAGACAAACACAGCAAAAGTTAGACGTTTCAGGCTATAACCCGAGAATGAATAAAGCTATGTTTAAAATAACAACGGCATTGTTTTTCTGGTGAAATTCTCTATCTGTTAGGTATGACTCACGACCATATTCCCATTTGAAATTTTGGAGTTGAATCCAAGATGGTGGATTTCAAGATGGCCGTCATGTTGGTGGCATCGCCTATAAAGTTTCCCCCTTCCCGTTTCTCGTGTGTACGGACTCTGTTTCCTTGTTTGCTACTCCATTTGGATTTTATCAGGGTGTTTCCGGACTTTTGGACCACCCTGTATATTAACTACCATGCCAAAGAAAACAAGGGTTGACATCTGTAAATATTACCGAACTATCAGTTTAATAAGTTACGGTTGCAAAATAGTAACATGAATTCTATACAGAAAAATTGGTAGAAGCCGACCTCGAGAAAGACCAGATTGGATTCCGGAGAAATGTAGGCACACGTGGTGCAGTTCCGACTCTATGACTTCGCTTACAAGATGGGTTAAGGAAAGGCGAAAGTTTATAGCATTTGTAGACTTAGAGAAAGCTTTTGACAACGGTGATTGGAACACTCTCTTTTAAATTTTGAAGTTAGGAGGGGTAAAATGCAGGGAGCGAAAGGCTATTTGCAAATTGTGCAGAATAACTAAAGAGCGGTTAAAAGAGTCGAGGGACATGAAAGAGAAGCAGTGGTTGAGGGAGTGAGACATGGTTGTATCCTATCCCCAAAGTTATTCAGTCTGTGCATTGAACAAGCAGAAACCAAAAATAAATTCAGAGAAGGAACTCAAGTTTACGGAGAAGAAATAAAAACTTTGAGGTTTACTATTGACATTGTACATCTGTCAGAAACAGCAAAGCACTTGGGAGAGCAGTTTATCAGAATGGAGAATATTTTGAAAGGTAAATGTAGGATGAACATCAACAAAAAGCAAAACGAGGATAATGGAATGTAGTCAGGTGATGCTGACTGAGACACTTAATGTAGTAGACGAGTTTAGCTATTTGGGCAGTACAATAACTGATGATGGCCGAAGAAGAGAGGATATAAAATGTAGGCTGGCAATTGCAAAATAAGCGTTTCTGAAGAGGAGACATTTGTTAATATCGAATATAGATTTAATTGTTAGGAAGTCTTTAGTGTAGTATTTGTGTGGAATGCAGCCATGTGTGGAACTGAACAATAAATAGTTTAGACAAGAATAGAATAAATGTAGTGCTGCTGTAGAATGCTGAAGATTAGATGGGGAGATGGTGTAACTAATGAGAAAGTTCTGAACAGAACTGAGAAGAAATTTGTGGGACAATCTGAACAGAAGAAGGGATAGGTTGATAGGACACATTCTGGGACATAAATGTACCACCAGTTAAGTATTGGAGGGAAGTGTGGGGAGTAAAAATCGTAGAGGAAGACCAAGAGATGAATCCTGTAAGCAGATTCAGAAGAATGTAAGTTGCAGTAGTTATTCGGAGATGAAGAGGCTTAATCAGGATAGAGTAGCAGGGAGAGCTGCACCGAGCCAATCTTTGGACTGAAGACCATAACAACATTGTTGCATGGGCCTACTGACCTGCATATCTTTGAGAACGGTTCACTCACCAGTCAAAGTTATTGTGGCACCGTACTCCTTCATCACGTCCGCCTTTTAAAAGGTGCATTCAGCTCTGATTTCATTTCTGTGGATGACAGTGGGGGGCAGCATCGAACAGCGCAGGTGGAGCAGTTCTTGGAAAGAGGAAGGCCAACAGTATGTGATACGCAAATAAAATAGCTGACTCACAAGATAAATTTAAAGCCATATAACCATTTGTGAATGAAGTGTCTGGTCAGCAGCATAAGGTCGACGATGTAAAGTCAGTTCGTGGTAAAAATATTTCTGCTACTGATAAATCAGATATATGTACAGTATTTAACAATCACTTTCTGAGCGTTGCTGGTGAATTAAATAAAAATTTAGTTTATACAGGGAATCATATAAATCTCTTAGGAAATGCCTTTCCGAGACTGATGTCTGAAATACTCCTCTGTGATACAGACAAGCGGGGAGACTGAGTCAATAATTAAGTCATTGAAGACTAAGGACTCTTATGGATATGGTGGAGTGCCTAGCAGAATATTTATGTACCGTGCTGCACATGTTAGCCCTGTATTTAGCCGTATTTGTAATTTTTTCTTTAGGAATGGTCAGTTTCCTGAACAATTAAAGTACCCAGTAGTAAAGACGCTTTCTAAAAAGGTAGAAAGAGATAATGTAGACAATTTTAGACCTATTTCTTTGCCATCAGTGTTTGCTAAAGTTTTTGAAAAGGCTGTGTATGTGAGTATAATTGATCATTTTATGTCACATAATTTGCTATCAGATGTACAGTTCAACTTTAGAAGTCGTTTACCAACTGAAAATGCTATATTATCTTTTCTCTGTGAGGTACTGGATGAGTTAAACAAAAGGTTTCGAACGCCAGGCATTTTTTTTTATTTAACTAAGGCGTTTGATTGTGTTGATCACAAAATATTGCTCCAAAAGTTGGACTATTACCGAATACGGGGAGTAGCTTACAATTGGTTCACCTCTTACTATAGCAACAGACAACAAAAGGTCATTACTCACAATGTTGAGAATGGCTGTGATGTGGGGTCTGAGTGGAGTACAGTCAAGTGGGGGGTGCCTCAGGGATCAGTTTGGGGCCACTCCTGATCGTTATTTATATAAATGATATGCCCTCTAGTATTACAGTTAACTGTAAAATGTTCTGTTTGCTGATTACATTAGCCTGGTAGTAAAGGATGTTGTGTGCAGTTAATGACATAAATTCATGACTTCTAGAAAATTAACTAACGCTAAATCACAGTAAGACTCAGTTTTTGCAGTTTCTAACGCAAATTCAACAAAACCCGACGTTATAATGTCACAGAATGGGCATATGATTAGTGAAATGAACAGTTCAAATTTCTAGGTGTTCAGATAGATAGTAAACTGTCGTGGAAAGCCCACATCCAGGATCTTGTTCAAAGACTTAATGCTGCCATTTTTACCTTTCGAACGGTATCTTAAGTGAGTGCTCGTTCGACACGAAAAATACACTCCTGGAAATTGAAATAAGAACACCGTGAATTCATTGTCCCAGGAAGGGGAAACTTTATTGACACATTCCTGGGGTCAGATACATCACATGATCACACTGACAGAACCACAGGCACATAGACACAGGCAACAGAGCATGCACAATGTCGGCACTAGTACAGTGTATATCCACCTTTCGCAGCAATGCAGGCTGCTATTCTCCCATGGAGACGATCGTAGAGATGCTGGATGTAGTCCTGTGGAACGGCTTGCCATGCCATTTCCACCTGGCGCCTCAGTTGGACCAGCGTTCGTGCTGGACGTGCAGACCGCGTGAGACGACGCTTCATCCAGTCCCAAATATGCTCAATGGGGGACAGATCCGGAGATCTTGCTGGCCAGGGTAGTTGACTTACACCTTCTAGAGCACGTTCGGTGGCACGGGATACATGCGGACGTGCATTGTCCTGTTGGAACAGCAAGTTCCCTTGCCGGTCTAGGAATAGTAGAACGATGGGTTCGATGACGGTTTGGATGTACCGTGCACTATTCAGTGTCCCCTCGACGATCACCAGTGGTGTACGGCCAGTGTAGAAGATCGCTCCCCACACCATGATGCCGGGTGTTGGCCCTGTGTGCCTCGGTCGTATGCAGTCCTGATTGTGGCGCTCACCTGCACGGCGCCAAACACGCATACGACCATCATTGGCACCAAGGCAGAAGCGACTCTCATCGCTGAAGACGACACGTCTCCATTCGTCCCTCCATTCACGCCTGTCGCGACACCACTGGAGGCGGGCTGCACGATGTTGGGGCGTGAGCGGAAGACGGCCTAACGGTGTGCGGGACCGTAGCCCAGCTTCATGGAGACGGTTGCGAATGGTCCTCGCCGATACCCCAGGAGCAACAGTGTCCCTAATTTGCTGGGAAGTGGCGGTGCGGTCCCCTACGGCACTGCGTAGGATCCTACGGTCTTGGCGTGCATCCGTGCGTCGCTGCGGTCCGGTCCCAGGTCGACGGGCACGTGCACCTTCCGCCGACCACTGGCGACAACATCGATGTACTGTGGAGACCTCACGCCCCACGTGTTGAGCAATTCGGCGGTACGTCCACCCGGCCTCCAGCATGCCCACTATACGCCCTCGCTCAAATCCGTCAACTGCACATACGGTTCACGTCCACGCTGTCGCGGCATGCTACCAGTGTTAAAGACTGCGATGGAGCTCCGTATGCCACGGCAAACTGGCTGACACTGACGGCGGCGGTGCACAAATGCTGCGCAGCTAGCGCCATTCGACGGCCAACACAGCGGTTCCTGGTGTGTCCGCTGTGCCGTGCGTGTGATTATTGCTTGTACAGCCCTCTCGCAGTGTCCGGAGCAAGTATGGTGGGTCTGACACACCGGTGTCAATGTGTTCTTTTTTCCATTTCCAGGAGTGTAGTCTACGTTGCTTACTTTCATTCGCTTATGTTATATGGTACTGTCTTTTGAGGTAACTCTTTCCATTCTAAAAGGATATTTTTGGATCAGAAACGGGCGGTTCGGGCAATAAATGGTGTAAGTTCCCGAACCTCTTGTCGACCTCTGTTCACTAGTCTGGGTATTTTGACTTTGACCTCTCAATATATATGTTCTTTACATTAGTTTCTTGTTAACAATATCAGCTTATTCCCAAGAATAAGCAGCTTTCACTCTATTAATATCCGGCAGAAATCAGCCTGTATTAGGATTGGATTTCCTTAACTCTTGTGCAGAAAGGTGTGCAGTATACTGCTGAATCTTCCTGGCAGATTAAAACTGTGTACCGGACAGAGGCTCGAACTCAGGACCTTTGCCTTTCGCGGGCAAGCGCTCTATCATCTGAGCTATCCAAGCAAGCAAGACTCACGACCTGTCCCCACAGCTTCAATTCTGCCAGTACCTCGTCTCCTACTTTCCATACTTCACAGAAGCTCTTCTGCGAACCTTGCCGAACTAGCACTCCTGGAAGAAAGAATATTGCAGAGACATGGCTTAGCCACAGCCTGGGAGGTTTCCAGAATGAGATTTTCACTCTGCAGTGGAGTGTGCGCTGATACGGAACTTCCTGGCAGATTAAAACTGTGGCCGGACAGAGACTCGAACTCGGTCCCACTTCCACTTCTGAGTAATGATCACACTGTATATGAATATAATTTAGATTTTTCTGCGTGTGTTTGTGTAGACATCCAGACAAAATTCTGAACGAAGAAATCGACTTAAAAAATAAATATTAAACTGACAAGTTTATTGAAATCATAGAACACGATAACGCATTAAACAAATTTACAGGCAAAGACAACAGTAGCGAACATAAGCACAGAATTTACAAGTACCACACACAAGATAATCCAATTATGTAACCACACAATGTCGTTGACTTTGCTGTCAATTGAAGCTGTTAAACTTAGGTAAAATTTTGTTTAGATCTTAACGAATAATGCTCAGCAACAAATTCCACTGCTGAGATATTGCAATATGCAACAGTAGAAATTATTAGATAGCTATAGCATTGACGAGGTCTTGTGGGAATAACTACCACGACAGATATATACAAAATTTTTGATTGTTACTAATAGACACAGATATATGCACTAACTATTCCACATGTTTGCAGTTAGCTTAATAATGGTCATGGAACCGAAATAAGCTTATAGCGCCAAAAAATAGCGTAAGAATAAAAGGTCTTTGAATGAAGTAAAGCTTTCGCTTACTAAACATATAATGTCCTTAAAAATTAACAGTTATGGCGATTACTTTTGAAATAATTAACAGTTTCCTTATTTTTTCTCCATATGTCGGCGCCGGCCGCGGTGGCCTAGCGGTTCTGGCGCTGCAGTCCGGAACCGCGGGACTGCTACGGTCGCAGGTTCGAATCCTGCCTCGGGCATGAGTGTGTGTGATGTCCTTAGGTTAGTTAGGTTTAAGTAGTTCTAAGTTCTAGGGGACTTATGACCACAGCAGTTGAGTCCCATAGTGCTCAGAGCCATTTGAACCATTTGAACCATATGTCGGCGTTTCAGCTGAACGCCTCTTGCGTATTAAAATATTCGAAGCTTGGCCTATTTCGTTACAACGTGATGGGAAGCTGTCCTCGACCCGGTGGTTTGACCGAACAGCGCAGTGCTTTACTTGGCATGGCCTGTAACTCTCCTCCACCACTGGACTCGCATTCGGGAGGACGACGGTTCAATCCCGTCTCCGGCCATCCTGATTTAGGTTTTCCGTGATTTCCCTAAATCGCTTCAGGCAAATGCCGGGATGGTTCCTTTGAAAGGGCACGGCCGATTTCCTTCCCCATCCTTCCCTTACCCGAGCTTGCGCTCCGTCTCTAATGACCTCGTTGTCGACGGGACGTTAAACACGAATATCCTCCTCCTCCTCTCCTCCACGCCTGTGAGTCGTGAGATTCTATGGCTTCGCGACAAATCAGAATATAGCGGCACGGCCAGAATCCGAGCACTGTTTGTGGTGTGCGCAGTGCGAGGCAAATGACGCGATTCACTGCTTCTCTGATCTAATCGGAAATGTTTATTGACGGACCCGGATTGTTCTCAGTACTGCTACACTTACACCATAAGCGTAAACAAAGCCGGCCAGCCTAGATTTGATCGCGGGAAAGGACTAAAATTGTCACTTCTCCTACATCACAAATCAGTGGTCTGTAACCATCCCATTGCTTTCAAAAGACTCCTAAATCAGATCTCCGTACTGGAAACCGAGGACCACAGACAGTGTCATCCATTCCGTTGTTTGCAATTCTTCTTGTGTGCGGTGTTTTTCCTCTACGGGGGACCAAAAGGACAGTGTGAGATGCTCTTGGATCACAATAAGAAATCGTTTACGCGGGAGAATCGTACAAACATACCGTCGTTTGATCATCGTACAGACACCCGACGACTACTCAAGGTGATTTGTAGAATCCACAAGTCTGGGGACATTCCATCAGACTTCTGGGAAAATATCATAGGCATAATGTAGAGCGCAGACAGGTGCGAGAACTGTCGCACAGTCGGCTTAAGGGCTCATGCATCCACGTTACTGACAAGAATACAATACAGAAGAACAGCAATGAAAATTTTTAAATGAACACACCGCCATTTGACTGTATTGTTGTTTATTTAATTATGACCTAGGTTTAGGCCTTTCATGCCATTTTCATGTGACTGAGTTTACGTCATTAACATATATTGCAGGTCATCAAGCTCAAAATTGACCATAAATTAATAAATATATTGTGTCGCCACTTACATATGGTATTTCGTGGGCAGCCAAAATGGCATAAAAAGCCGAAACATAGGTCATAAAACGGCTCTGAGCACTATGGGACTTAACTTCTGAGGTCATCAGTCCCCTAGAACTTAGAACTACTTAAACCTAACTAACCTAAGGACATCACACACATCCATGCCCGAGGCAGGATTCGAACCTGCGACCGTAGCAGCAGCGCGGTTCCGGACTGTAGCGCCTAGAACCGCTAGGCCACACCGGCCGGCACATAGGTCATAATTAAATAAACAATAGTAAGTCAAATGGTGGTGTGTTCATTTAAAAATTTTCATTGCTGTTCTTCTGTAGTGTATTCTTCTCAGCAACGCTGATGCATGAACCGTTAAGCCGATTGTGCGATACTTCTCGCACCTATCTGCCCTCCAGATTATGTCGATGATATTTTCTCAGAAGTCTGATGGAATGTCTGCAGGCATATGGATTCTACAAATCACTTATATATGTCGTTTGGTTGTTCCTTCCTCCAGTGATTTTAAAAGTTCCGAAGGAGTGTTATCTGCCTCCCTCCTTATTTGATCGCAAGTATTCCAGGGCTCTCTGTTAATTCTGACTCTAATACAGGATCCGTTATGTCGTCCTTGCTGAAACCCATTTCTTCTTCTGTCACATCGTGAGACAATTCCTTCCCCTCGTCGACGCGTTTTGTAGTGGAATTACTCTTCTGTTCTTCTTGTTGGCTCCTTGGTTTTAATTTCACCGAAAGTTATTTTGACTTTTCTATGTTCTGAACCAGTCAATCCGACGACTATTTATTTATTTATTTTTCGTCACACTTTTGCGGCAGCCATTTCCTCATGGTTTCCCTGCACTTTCTATTTATTTCATTCCTAAGTGACTTGCATTTCTGTACTGCTGTCCTATGCTGAACATTTGTGTACTTCCTTCTTACGTCGAAATATTTTTTTCTCTTTCCAAGGTTTTTCCGCATTTATCTTCCTTGTACGAATATTTTTCTGTCCAACCTCTCTGATTGCCATTTTTAACGACGTTCATTCCTCTAAAAATTGAACTGCCTACTGTGGTATTCATTGTCGCAGTGTCTGCAACCTTAGAGAACTTCAAACGCATCTCGCCATTCATCAGTGTTGCAATATCACACTTACCTGTACACTGATTATTCTGGAGGATTCTCTTAAACTTCAGCCTGCTAGATTGTGACCTGAGTCTATATCTACTCCGGTGTACGCCCTACAATCCAGCATCTGATTTCAGCAATTCTGTCTGATCGTTATGTTAATCTAGATGGAATCTTTCCGTGTCTCCAGGACTTTTCCGAGTATATCTCCTCCTCTTGTGATTTTTAACACTATATTCGCTATTAGTAGCTGAACTTTATTGCAGAACTATTTTTCCACTCTGTCTCTCTCATATACTTATTACCGAGGCCATGTTCCCATATAACTATGTCTTACTACGGCGTTCCAATCATCCATGATCATTAGATTTTCGTCTCTATTTACTTAATGAATTACCCATTTAATACCCAACAGTATGTTACACCAATATCACGATAAGGTTCATGAAAAAAAAAAACCTGAATGCAGCTCTACAATAATGGTGCGTTCGTCGTAGTACAAACTATCATACGTTGGTGTTGCTATGGCCTCCACTGCACCCTACTCTAACTCACAGTGATAGCTGTCCGTGCTGCCCTATCCTGTGCAAGCCTCTTCATCTCCGAGTAACTACTGCAACCTACATCCTTCTGAATCTGCTTAGTGTATTCATCTCTTAGTCTGCCTCTTCAATTTTTACCCTCCACGCTTCCCTCCAAAACTAAATTAGTGATACCTTGATGCCTCAGAACGTTTCCTACCAACCGATCCCTTCTCCTATTCAAGTTGTGCCACAAATTTCTCTTCTCTCCAATTCTATTCAATATCTCCTCATTAGTTATGTGATCTACCCATCTAACCTTCAGCATTCTTCTGTAGCACCACATTTCGAAAGCTTCTGCACTCTTCACGTCTACACTGTTTATCGTCCATGTTTCGCTTCCATACATGGCTACACTCCATACAAATACTTTCAGAAAAGACTTCCTGACGCTGAAATCTATACTATATGTAAACAGATTTCTCTTCTTCAGAAACGCTTTCCTTGCCACAGCCAGTCTACATTTTATATCCTCTCTTCTTCGACCATCACAAGTTATTTTCTCCCCAAATAGCAAAACTCATTTACTACTGTAAGTGTCTCATTTCGTAATCTAGTTTCCTCAGCATCATCTGATTTAACTCGACTGCCTTCCATTATCCTCGTTTTGCTTTTCGTGATGAGGGTCTTATATCCTCCTTTCAAGACACTGTCCATTCCGTCCAACTGCTCTTCCAAGTCCTTTGCTGTCTCTGACAGAATTACAATGTCATCGGTAAGCCTCAAAGTTTTTACTTCTTCTCCGTGGATTTTAATTCTTACTCCACATTTTTCTTTTTTCTCCTTTACTGTTTGCTCAGTATACAGACTGAGTTTGTGAAACAGCATCCTTCATGTCATACAGCTGACACGCTGGAGATATAGTGGAATGGGTGTGGGTCTACCCTACAGACTTCTGCATTATCCATTGTCGTCTCAAACAACGACCCTAACATGCAAATGAATAACTGCTCTTCTACACAGCAACCAGACCCACGGACAACAAAGTTATGAGGGTCCTGTTCTAACGTTCCCGTCTCAAAAATGAGAAGAAATTCTTGTCGTGATTAGATCTGACACACCAAGCCGGCCGGAGTGGCCGAGCGGTTCTAGGCGCTGCAGTCTGGAGCCGCGCGACCGCTACGGTCGCAGGTTCGAATCCTGCCTCGGGCATGGATGTGTGTGATGTCCTTAGATTAGTTAGGTTTAAGTAGTTCTAAGTTCTAGGGGACTGATGACCTCAGAAGTTAAGTCACATAGTGCTCAGAGCCATTTGAACCATTTTTGACACACCAACTTTGCAAGTTGTATTTTGTGGAAGGCTGCATGTGGACGGTTACGTTCAATGAACCATAAAGGTAAATCTATCAAATTAGACTTGATTCTTTTGTAGATAATCAGGTGCTTGCGTACCTCATATCTTCTAAAACTGTCTCTATGTCGCCACTGAATTTCTTCTCTGTAGGCCGCGATTGCTAACATGCGATTTAAAGACAGCGAATTTTTAAATGGTTTCCGATGATACTACCGCAGTGCCACAATAAAGTCTCTATACATGGTCCACCTCATTTATCAATTTAAATAAAAATGAGGATAAGGTGTTTTCGCAATCAGGTCTATATGGGAGCCAGTAATGAAGACAGTAACAATCGCGGAGTCTGATTACAACCTTCCGAGTATCATTATATTCACAGACTACTGCAATTTTTCCATGTTTCTTTCATGTTTCAAATTGTCACACTACTCACAATAAAACATTAGGTTATTTTTAAAGTGAAATGCAGCACTCGTGATCCCTTCATGCCGACAGTCGGGGTGGCAGTTCTAGTCTGGGGTGGTCTACCCAGCCTCCCTGCACAGGGCTCACTTTCGTGATCTGTCGGTTAAATCCGTCAATCAATCGTAACATTAAATATTTCTGTTAATCTATACAGGTCGATTCTTAACAACTGAAACTGTTCTTACGAAGACATCAGCTTGGGTAGTCTTCAGCATTGTCAGATTGGTTTCTTAATCATTTAAGGATTAAATATTAATACAGGGTTACACAGAAAACCGGGAACATTTCCATTGCATTCATAGTAACTGAAACCTTACAACTTTTCCATTTACGAATCATTGATGGCATTTATCATTTTTCAAAAGTTACGTCCTTTAGATAGCGTCCTCCTGTACGAATACATTCGTGAAATTTGCTGTTGAGATTCCTCATTGACCGCTGCAACGTCTCAGATGGGATACTGTGAACTGCGTCCCGAATTTTCTGTTTTAACTCATCCAGGGTTCTTGGTCGAGTCGTGTAGACTTTGCTCTTGAGGTAGCCCCACAATAAAAAAATCACAAACCGATTAAGTTGGCGATCTAGGGCGGCCAGGGTGTGTTACCGAATCGTGAGATGACACGGTTGCCTAACAATTCTCGCACATATGCCATTGATTGCCGTGCAGTGTGTGATGTCGCTCCGTCCTGTTGAAACCAGGCTTCTTGAACGTTTGAGTTTTTTCAATGCAGGTGTAACGAAAGTTGGTAACATCTCCATGTAACGATCGGCATTAACAGTTATTGTGTTTCCCTGTTCATTTGCGAAAAAACACCACACCATACTGTCACTTTACTAGCGTGTAAAAGGCGCTCATGAAGCTCATTAGGATTTGTGTTTGCCCAGTAACGGTCGTTCTGTTTGATCACATAACCTTTGGGATGTAAATGGGCCTCATCTGACATCCAGAACTTGTTTAGAAACTCATCGTCATTGTTTATTTTTGTTATCGTTTGTCGACAGAATCCTAATCGTTGTCCTTCAATTGTCGCACCATCTGTAGTTTGCACAGATGAAATTTCAAATCAAGATGAATAATTCCGTGCACATTCTCCCGAGACATTCAGACCACTGCTGCTTGCTTACGGATTGAACGCTGTGGGCTCCGTAAGGTAGACCGCGTACAACAACAATGGTCGCTGGAGAACACACACTTCTTGGTCGTCCTATTGGTTTCTTCTCGAGGGCAGACGCAGTCTGTCCAACATTTTATCGCGTGTTTATAAAAACGCTGAAACTCCCTCTGCGGTGCTACCAAACTATCATTGTTTTTATAAAACATTTTTACGGCCAACGCACGCTGTCGTCCGTTCTACTGATCCATGGTTACTGAAATGGCGGGCTGTTTACTCGCCATCTGTCACGAACCCGCAGTGCTGCCACCTGCCCATGGCTGCCACTACTCATTTCAAACATTCCCGTTATTCCGTGCCACCCTGTACTACAAGTTATGCATTTGGCGCCAAATTTGATACGGGACTCCCTGCTATCTGTCATACCTCAAAGCCAACACAGCCTATTCTCATCGATTTCCCACACTCCCGGTCCATATGCGATGACCATCCGTCACTTATGGTGTGGGTAATTTATCTTTCCTACCGGCTCGCTTAGCTACAGCAGGACACGCAGTTCTATACGAGATGAAAAATAATGGCCCGCAGTGCGGCATAAACGGAACATTATGTCGATGCATATCATTCTGCTTTCTTTTGCACCAACCTCTCTGAATAGCCCTGTACTTCGTTCTTTAGTTCCACCCTGTTTTCGACAGAGACTTACTACCCACATTTCGCTATTAACGCTCAGATTCGTTGAAACTAACCAAGAGAAATGTAATTTATTCACGAAAGAATTGGCTTACCAAACAATCGACATATTTTTGAGGATCACTCGTCAGACGGGGACTCTTAGATTCGAAGAAAAACTATGGATTTCGTAGTCGTTTATGAAGTGCGAAGACATCAGCTGAGATAGTTATTAAACTCTAGTGGCAGTCGCACGAATAGAAAGGCTTTTTCTGTTAAAATTCTGAGTGAAACACCAAAACCACAAGACATTACCACGTATAATACTGTGTGGAAAAACTGTTAGAATTCGGAACATCTTCCGAACATCTCGGAATGAATAAATACAGCTACTGTATTGTTATCAGGGGAATTTATACCATTCTTCTCGCAAATTGTGGCAAGTTCTATAATGATAATGGAGGTAGATAGCGACCATGCATGCTTCTCTACGAAGTAGACCACAAAGCCTCAATATATTGAGAGCTGGGAACTGTAGTGGCCAGGAGGGACAGGACAATTCATTCACGTACTCACAAAAGCAGTCCCGGACGATGTGAGCTGAGTGAACAGGATTCCCTTCCTCTTGGAGCACAGCATCACCGTTGGGGAACACCATACCATGGCATGGACATGATCAGCCAAAACTGTCACACGATCTTTGGCAGTAATGCGACACCTCACAGTAAGCAAGGAGCACATGGAATACTACGACATAGCTACCCAAACTGTCACCGAACGTCCGACATGTCTCAGTCTTGGGACGTAAACACGGCCAGAAGATGGAAACAGTGTGGAACAGGACTGATCCGACCAAGTGACATTCTTCCATTTGCCTATAGTCGGGGTATTATGGCTTAAGCACTTCGTTTTCCTGTTTCGGGTATTTGCGTCACTAATGAGTGGTTTTGGAATTCCAGCACATCCTGCGATCCCCTGCTTCCGGAGCTCCCTTCGTGTTGTTTTTGTGCTGGTAGGGTTCGCAGGTGCGACATGTGGTTCTGTAGTGACTTTTGCAGTATCGTCTTCTTATTTTTCGTCACAATCCTCTTCAATGATCGTCCATCACGATCAATCAACACACACTTTGGTCCGCGTTGTGTCTTAGCGGATGGCGTTTTTCCGCTTTCCCCATATGTTGTATAAATCTTCGATAATGTGCGTCGTGTACTAGTATTATGGTATTCTGCATTACGGCAGGTCTAGTCATGACGGAGCGAGGTGGCGCAGTGGTTAGACACTGGACTCGCATTCGGGAGGACGACGGTTCAATCCCGCGTCCGGCCATCCTGATTTAGGTTTTCCGTGATTTCCCTAAATCGCTCCAGGCAAATGCCGGGATGGTTCCTTTGAAAGGGTACGGCCGACTTCCTTCCCCAACCTTCCCTAATCCGATGAGACCGATGACCTCGCTGTCTGGTCTCCTTCTCCAACCCCCTCTTGTCATGGGTTAAGCCTCTTCCACTTTTGTCTGTCCATAGCCAGTCTTTTCATTTCTGAATATTTATCTCCTTTGATATTGTCCAGAATCTGATATCTTCTTTGTGGTGTCACCGCCAGACACCACACTTTCTAGGTGGTAGCTTTAAATCGGCCGCGGTCCATTAGTACATGTCGGACCCGCGTGTCGCCACTGTCAGTAATTGCAGACCGAGCGCCACCACACGGCAGGTCTAGAGAGACGTATTAGGACTCGCCCCAGTTGTACGGACGACTTTGCTAGCGACTACACTGACGAAGCCTTTCTCTCATTTACCGAGACACAGAATAGCCTTCAGCTAAGTCCATGGCTACGACCTAGCAAGGCGCCATTAACAATATCTAGAGAGAGTCTCACTTGTATCATCAAGAATGCTGTATACAAACGATGGATTAAAGTTAAGTATTCCAGCAGCTACGTACTTTTCTTTATAGCATTCATTACGTATCCTGTTTCAGACCTAAAGCAAGCCTGCGTGTGTAAACGCGTGCCTTTCGGTTACCCGTCACTGTGGACTGGCTGTCTTGTCAGTCCACTACATTCTTTTTCCTCTTCCCCTTTTTCCCTCTACCATTCCTTCTATTCCTTCCTTCAATAAACAGTCCCTTCTCAAACAATGTCCAATCCAGTTCCGTTTTCTCTTTCTGATGACTTTCAGCATGTTTCTTTCTTCTCCAACTCTTCTTAATACTTCTTCATCCCTTACTCGGTCTTCCCATTTCACTTTTTCCATTCTTCTTCATATCCACATCTCTAGTGCCTCTAATCTTCTTTCATCTTCCTTCCTCAATGTCCAGGTCTCCGCACCATATAGTGCAACGCACCAGATGTAACATTTGGCAAGTCTTTTCCTCAGATCTTTGTTTAGTGGTCCACAAAGTAATCTCTGTTTCCTCTTGAATCCTTCTTTTGCCATTGCAGTTTTTTTCCTAATTTCTGTTGAGCAATACATATCATCCATTATTACACTTCCTAAGTAATTGAAGTTATTCACTTGCTCTGTTTTCCCTCCCCCTATTTTCATACGGCATTTTCTCCGCTTTCCTCCAATTACCATGCTTTTCGTTTTCTTCTTGTTAATCTTCATTCCATATTCATGTCCGAAACAACAGATGCCATCCTCATATCGTTTAAGGCTAACCGGCTGATGACCTCCTTCAGTGCGGATGTAAACGATTTGCCTGAACTCTTACGGGACTCGGTGGATTGTCTGCCGCGAGTAATGGATATAATGGCAGGGGCACTACGAATGTAGTGTGTGGACTATAAGTTGAGAATGTGGGTCTCACTGGGAGATCCCGGGTTCGAGTCCCAGTAGGGGCACACATTTTCAACTGTTCCCGTTGATGTATATCAACGCCCGTCAGCAGTTAATGGTATTGATTTAATAGTAATTTCATTCCATCAGTTTGTCCAATCTGATACAGTCAAAAGTCTTCTCAAGATCAATGAACACGACATACACCTTCCTTTTCTTCTCCATGTACCTCTCCCCTAACACTCTCAGTAGCCCAATGGCATCTCTAGTTCTCACTCCTCGCCTGAAACCAAATTGTTCATCTCCTGTTACGCAATTCAACTTTTCATATGTCCGTCATGAGAAACCAAATACTTCGGCTTCCTTGTTATGGAAACACCGACAATACGAGCATCAACAATGTGCTCACAACTACAGGGAACGCTCTTCTGACCACGCATGACACTTCCAACGTGTTGAGGACATTGCACAGGTTCCGTTCGCGGACAAATACAATACCACAATCCACAGGATTGGCTAGCATTTGCATTTACGTTAAATCATGCATTTCTCACAGTGTTTCCATATTTTTGTCGTGTCTCTGTATGTCCTGCGAATCACCACGATGGTAAAAAGAAAAAAAAAAACAGACTTTACACGCTACTCGCCAACATTTTCTTCGCATACAGATATCGGGAATGCAATAGCAAAAGCCGAAAATAGTACTGGTATCAGAAATACCCTCTGTGACGCACAGTAGGTTGGCGTGTTGAGTATAGATACGCATGTGGGGGTTTCCGGACTAAAATATCACTCACGATATTACATGATGAAAGTAAATACCTGGAGGGCGCTACCTACTCAGTATGATTCGTGGGCCAACACCTCTTTGGAGTCGCACGGAAGGCGCAGCTGGCAGCCTCGCAGATGGTGCTGAGATCGCGCTGCGAGATTCCCCGCCTCTCAGGGGATTCCCCTGCAGGCAGCCAAATTAATGAGCCGCCCACCGCCCGCGAGTGCTGCCTCTGCAGAAAACTCGCTGCTTCTTTCCGGAACGCAGAATCGCAGTGCGGCTGTAACAGCGAACGAAAAATCTCATGTCCCCTGCGGCGCAATAATTCTGTTTGCATTCGACCTCGGAAGACGCTGAATAATGATTCACACTGTGATCTGCGTCAACGTTTGTCCCTGAATTTGCTAGTAAATTTTCTGTGAATTTACTGATTACATCCAGTAAAAAATAAAAATTTGCGTGTTATATAATTCCAAAATCAAATGTACTATTTTCATAATACGTAACCTTCTTTCCTTATCTTGTTGGATCAGGCCATCGGACAGGGCTATTGGACAGTTGACAGAGAGAACACACTTCGTTGCTAAATGAATCTGACCATGTTACGTAATACGAAAATGCGTCTCTGGACTTAACAAATATCATAGTTCCTCTGATTTACGTGGAAAAATGTTGTTTTGTAAGGATAACATTACATACCATTTTACTACGTTTGTTTCTATCTTTTATTGATCTCTCTCATGCTGTGATAGCCTTTGTAACGGTCCAAGTAACAGTAACGGACTGCTGGTGACTAACAATGACGATACTATTTTGTCCACTGATTTCGTTTGTGATTACACTCAGCGTCTGTGACTAAACCGGATAACTGTTCATTGTTGCTCTACCAATCTATGGAAGACATCCAAACTTGTATTTCATTACATCAGCAAATTATCATATAATTTTGATGCGTCTCAGCTGCACGCAACCGTTTCACGGGAAACGCTAAAGACTCCATATTCGCATTACGAAACGTGAGCGCTAACGCTTGGGCATTGTTGAACGTAAACAGTGTGACAACAACACTGCTGGAGAAAAAGATGTGCTCAGCTCCGAAAGATCTATAGAACTAGCAGTGCGTCATCCCACTATAGATAGTATTAGGGCAACGTAGGTAAACCTCCGCCTTCTGGCCTTAGACGGATCATTAGGATCCGACAGACCGCCGCGTCATCCTCTACCTATGGCATCATCGGATGCGGGATGGAGGGGCATGTCGTCAGCATACCACTCTCCCGGCCACTGTCAGGTGTCTTGACCTTTGAACCGCTGGTAATAGACCGAGTAGCTGCTCATTTGGCCTCAGGAGGCTGAATGCAACCCGTAGCAGTGCTTTCACCAAGGAAAAATGCCTGGCACTATCGGGAAACGTCAGCTGCAGCTCATATAATTTGCTGTTATATTAAAGCATTCCTGATTTGTGTTACCACTCGCTGCTTGCAGAAGAAGGTAGCAAGGCCTTTCAGGTGTAAGTGATTCGTTTTATCGTTAGTTTTTACACTGATATATGTGTACTTTTGTCTATATATATCGTTTTCCCATAACTTACTCTAAAATGCGTACGTGAGGCGAGTGAATGTGAATCTGGTAAGGGTGGCCGGTAGCTGTAGTCTGGTAGAGTAGTTTTGCCAACTAGTAATAGCACAAACAGAATGGTTGAAATTTACGATTATGGCACGTGCTTGGTCAGGTAGAAACAGTTAGGTTGGCATTGAATACCGTGGTCCTCTTCGTTGAGTACAGTCTCTAATTTTGAAAAGCGAGAGCGGTTTGATACGTACTGTGTGGGACGTAATGCCACTAACACCTGCCTTTCGGACATTCTGTGGACTGAGCTATCTGGATGTACTTAGTGTGCGATATTTCTACTTAATAATCTCTTTTCAGCATTTTGGATATTAGGGGGAAATCATGCTAGTTATTGTAGGGGCGATTTCGTGTACATATTTATTATTATTATGTTTTTGGTATGGAGTAACTTGTGTGTGAGTCGGTTTGCTACCACGCGGAGTATAATACAAAGAAACATCTCTCCTGTGTAGAGTTAGTGAAGGGGAATTGATTTCATTGTATCAAGTAAATCTGCAAACTGTAATTGTGCAAAATATGGAGTTGAATATTTGTATTTTTGGTCACTTGAGGGAGCTGAATGTTGGTAACTTCGTTCTGACATGACTCCACATAATCGATGGTAGAAATCAAGTTCATCATATCACTCATCTTCAGTCAAACTTGCGCCTTCAGCACTTGGGTAATATACGAAGAGGTTGACTTTTCTCGCGGAATGGGAGGAGGAGAAGATTAGTGTTTAACGTACCGTCGACAATAAGGGCATTAGAGACGGAGCACAAGCTTGGATTAGGGAAGAATGGGGAACGAAATCAGCCGTGCCCATTCAAAGGGAAGGCAAGCGGCCGTGCCCATTCAAAGGAGCCATCCCGGCATTAGCCTGAAGCGATTTAGGGATATCACGGAAAACCTAAATCAGGATGGCCGGACGCCGGTTTGAACTGTCGTCCTCCCGAATGTGAGTCCAGTGTGCTAACCACTGCGCTCCCTCGCTTGGTTTCTCACTGAATGCATGGATTTTCTTTGTGTTTACAATGGGTATGTTCAGGCACATGGTACTCGGAGTGCATGGAAATTCAATTCTTTGCTAATCGCTGAATAGATTTAATATTGCAGAATGGAACGAATACCTGCATATGTTTTTCATGATACGTATTTTAATGTAGTTTTCTTGGTTCGGCACATGCTGAAGGTTGAGCCTTGACCTCTTTGCTGAGTATACAGATGGCCTGGCAGTGGTTATCAGTAGTGGAGAATCACTTTTATTTCCGTTTTTTTTTTCTTATTAAAAGTATGAGTGTGTGACTACGTTATTTTCTATCTTAAACATCGTGTGCTTTTCTTAACATTACCATACCTTCCCCATCCGCATTGTCCTTTTTGATGATATGTAGTGCTTGTAAAAAGTTAACTATTCAGTGCTGATGTATTGGTAAATTTATTGCTTTTTAAAGTCTGGATCATGTATGTACATTATGTTTTTGAAAGTATTTTCTTGGTGTGTCTCTACTTAGATCAACCAGGCTTGACAAATTAATCCTTTAATAGAATACTTAAAAAAACTGGTCTTATATGTTATGATCCCAGGTCATAAATGCATTTCATGCAGGACACTTTTGGTCTATCAAGTCGGGAAACCGGGTTCCCGGGTTCGATTCCCGGCGGGGTCAGGGATTATCTCTGCCTCGTGATGGCTGGGTGTTGTGTGATGTTCTTAGGTTAGTTAGGTTTAAGTAGTTCTAAGTTCTAGGGGACTGATGACCATAGATGTTAAGTCCCATAGTGCTCAGAGCCATTTGAACCATTTTTGAAGTCGGGAAACTACCACAAACTGGTCTACAAAAACCACGTAAGCTGCAGCGCATGTGCGTCGCAAGAGATTTTCACTGTTATTTCGCTCTCTTCGCACGAACTACTATTCCCAGAAAAAAAGAATAACCCTTTCTTCTACGAAATTTAACGTAGTTTAATTTAGTACTGGAATACGTTTTTGCTAGAGGCTGCGGTTTTCGAATTATTCAAGAAAAAAATACAAAAGTGCCCTTTAAACATAACCCCACCCCCACGTTCACTTCCAGCTGGTTAGGACTTTCGGTATGTTGTTCATGGTACTCCCTATCACCATACAAAAATTTACAACTACACAAATTATTTCTCATATTCGACCTTTTTTGGTCTTCATTGACTGAGGTTTCTTGGCCTCTTGCTTCATCAGCAATTCCGTTAACATTATTAATTTAAGGGTAATGAAAGAAAAACGACTTTTGTAAACGTTAACCAAAAATTAATTATGTTTATAATTCGATGTAAATTTAACCCTTACGAGCGGAATAGTTTCATAGTATGAAGACCACACAAACAAAACGATTTAATTGTAGATTTTGTGCTGTTAAAATTACACAAATATCAGCTTTACAGTTTGTAAGTGCACGAAAAAGCCGGTGGCGTGACAGCACAATCTGTGAAGGCTAAAAAAAGGTGCCATGAACAATCCAGGCTGGTGGGGGTGAGTGTGAGCGGTGGGTTGCCTTCGAAGATCACATTTGTACGTTTTCCTTGAATAGCTAGAAAACTGTGGCATCTCGCGGAAACGTATCCCAGTACAAAATTAAACTGTATTAAATTTTTTACAAAAAGGTCAGATTCAGTTTTTTCTCTATAACCAATAGTTTGTGCGAATAAAGTGGAGGAATTATAAAAACCTCACGCAACTCGGATGCGCTGTAGTTTGGTTTTTGTAGGTGAACTTTCGGTGGTTTCCTGTCTTGATAGACCTCAAGTGTTCTGTATCAGTTTGTTTGCCTCGACTTCCTCTGCACCACTGTGGAACGCTGTAAACAGTTATGGTTTAACCCTGTATATTACATGTATATCCGTGACACTGAAATTTGGCCAAGAATTGTATGTACTACCATAAATTGCAAAACTTCACGTAGCGTACCCTGACAATTATTTTTTAAGAAAAATATGCCAAGTACTGGACAGGGGCTGGTAACGAGACATGTTGACTGATTACAAAGACGGTGGAGCCAACTAGATAATTGCATTCGGTTGACGTCATCGTGGTGTCAGGTGTAGGAAGATACACAGTGGAGCAATGAAATAGAAATGTGTTCGATATCATATAGAGTGGAACGCGCAAAAAAATTTAAACTGCACTCTTACGTCTCACCCTAACCACCTCCATAGAAGTAGCATATTCCGAAAGAAAATAACAGAAAACAAGATAGATGATGTCTCTCTAGGAGAAATCACACTGAAAACGTTATAAACTATAAAGTTGCACGGCATCACACTGTCTTTGAAAAGGGGAAAAAAGAGTAACTGCAAATGGCTAAAATTTGCCACTTTTCAGAAGAAGCTCAGATAAAAGTAAAACTAAGTTCGACTGATATTGAATGCAAACCTAAAAAGGAAGAAAAAGACAGATCGAAAAAAAAACGAAGATAATTAGATTTGTGTTCTGTCGCTGTTCGTTTCCGAATACGCGCTACATTGAGACAAATGCCCTTCGTAAACTAGATCAACTGTACTAGTTCGTACATAAACCGCCAGAGGCGTTACCATAGTTCCCAGTTAACGTAGCCAACTTTCTTTCGGTCTGGGCCAGTGCTAAAGTTTTGTCCAGTTTAGATGTTGCCATGTAGGCTGTTACAAATAGCTTCAAGATTCCTGAAGATCAGTTGTGAATAATTATCATCAACCGTTTTTGGCGGTTGCCGTACGACTTTTTGAAAAAGTGTATGACTGCCGTATTTCTTCAATAAATGCAGTCCAGTCCCACGGAACTCAATTACCATTAACAATGATGCATTAATGTAAATTTTCAGGTGTACTGATAAAAAATTATACCCAGGTGATGGTAGCTCGGCTCTTTAAGCTGATTTCTCCACAGCTGAGCAGCCACTAAGAGCCGAAACTCTTTTTCGCAGGACCTGACCCTGATCGCATTGGAGCTGGGCCTCACCATCGGGGCGGCTGTTGCGACCCTCGCCAACTGTGATTCGAGCGAGTCGCGGTTCATCTTTTACGGGGTAAGCAATCACGTCCACCAAGTGTTACCTCAAACATCAGCCTTGTGCAGTATTGAACGATCGCCTAGGCGTAGCAAAATCTCCCGTGAACCAGGTGCAGATCCAGTGTCAATGAGAAAAATTTTAGTAGATATGTTTCTGTTTATAGTCATTCAAATTCCCAATGTCGCAGCTAACTTTCGGAGAATAAAGCAACCTAAAAATTAACAATCTCGAAAATGGTAAGGAAGTGCAGAATTCACAAGCTCTGTTTAATGGACACATTTCACTTTGTAGCCGCCCTCCGTCGATATGCTGTCGTCGACTTCTTTGACGTAAGATATTGATGTTATCTACTGTGTATGTCCGACTTTTCATTATACCTACACATTAGATGGAGCAGCCACAAACATCTTCACTGTGACGGAGACTAAATTGCGGGTTTTCTTCAGAATGATAAATGTTGACTTTTTGCACAGTCGATCACCCTTCATTTGCTGCTGCGTTACCGAAGACAAGATAGTTAATAACGTCTTTGAATGTTAGTTATTATTTCAACTTCCTATTTACGTTATTACTTATCCGCACTGTTTCTGATTTTTGTATTATTTCTGTCCGATTGGAAATGAAATGTTAATAGCTTTTAAGACACAATTTACTCTTCTAATACACGGTGTTTATAAATGAATATCGGGGTTTTAACGCTTTATAATATTTATTACATTAAACTTACAGTTATAAATGATTTGTAAAATGAAAGAGCAACACAAAAAGTTTTACCAGGAACCTTATATATGTTCGATGTGAGCGCCATTTGTCACACGGCACACATCAAGTCTATAGCCGAGTTCTTCCCAAACGTATATGAGTGTGTCTTCGGTTATTGTAGCAACAGCTGCTTCATTACGGTTTCTTAATTCAGGGAGGTCTGCTGGTAGCGGAGGCACGTACACACGATCCTTGATGAGTACCCAAAGGAAAAAAATCGCATGGCGTTAGGTCGGGTGGACGTGGAGGCCATGCAAAGCAAGCCCAGTCATTGGGCCCCTTGCGGTCTACCCAGAGCTTTGGTACAGTGAAGTTCAACCAATCGCCTACTTCGCTATGCCAGTGCTCACATTGAACAAGGTTCTTGGCAAAACTGTTTCAGTTGCTCTTTCATTTGACATATCATTTATAACTGTAAGTTTAATGTAATAAATATTATAAAGCGTTAAAATCCTGATATTCATTTATAAACACCCTGCATTTCATAATCGAACCTTCCATTATCCAGAGATACAGTTTGCAGCTTGCCTATGATTATCGTTGACTAATACTCATGCAATTGTGTTAATCACTTTAGTTTTTTATGAACAACGTTTAATAATACTTAAATGATCGTGAATTATTACCCTCAGCAATTACGGCAACTAAAGTGTCCATGATTTTTATAGTTCGACACTCAAAGATATTATCGCAAGGACCGTGGTCCATTACTATACTTCGATACAGTCAAAGTTGGTACGCTTTTACCCTCACAAAGCTAAGTGTCCAATTCCGTTCTTATATTCAGTTTAACGTCCCTTCATATAGTCCATGGATCCTATTATTGGTTATTCGGCATGTAATAGGGTTTAATACTGAGCGCTACTTTCTCTCGCGTACGCAATTCCTCAGCTACTCTTAGTCCGTGATCTTACGGCAAAAATATGTCTAGACCTCAGTATAAGTTTCAACGTAAGTCTGTCCAGTATAAATTATCCATACTCACTTTTCTTGCAGTTTAAGAGAAGTGCCCTGATCACTTCCGTAGCATGTTGTTGTTGTGGTCTTCAGTCCTGAGACTGGTTTGATGCAGCTCTCCATGCTCCTCTATCCTGTGCAAGCTTCTTCATTTCCCTGTACCTACTGCAACCTACATCCTTCTGAACCTGCTTACTGTATTCATCTCTTGGTCTCCCACTCCGATTTTTATCCTCCACGCTGCCCTCCAATACTAAATTGGTGATCCCTTGATGCCTCAGAACATGTCCTACCAACCGATCCCTTCTTCTAGTCAAGTTGTGCCACAAACTCCTCTTCTCGCCAATTCTATTCAGTACCTCCTCATTAGTTATGTGATCTACCCATCTAATCTTCAGCATTCTTCTGTAGCACCACATTTCGGAAGCTTCTATTCTTTTCTTGTCCAAACTATTTATCGTCCATGTTTCACTTCCATACATGGCTACATTCCATACAACTACTTTCAGAAACGACTTCCTGACACTTAAATCCATACTCGAAGTTAACATATTTCTCTTCTTCTGAAACGCTTTCCTTGCCATTGCCAGTCTACATTTTATATCCTCTCTACTTCGACCATCATCAGTTATCTTGCTCCCCAAATAGCAAAACTCATTTACTACTTTAAGTGTCTCATTTCCTAATCTAATTCCCTCAGCATCACCCGACGTAATTCGACTACATTCCATTATCCTCGTTTTCTTTTGTGGATGTTCATCTTATATCCTCCTTTCAAGACACTGTCCATTCCGTTCAACTGCTCTTCCAGGTCCTTTGCTGTCTCTGACAGAATTACAATGTCATCTGCGAAACTCAAAGTTTTATTTCTTCCCCATGGATTTTAATTCCTACTCCGAATTTTTCTTTTGTTTCCTTTACTGCTTGCTCAATACACCGATTGCATAACATCGGGGAGAGGCTACAACCCTGTCTCACTCCCTTCCCAACCACTGCTTCCTTTCATGTCCCTCAACTCTTATAACTGCCATCTGGTTTCTGTACAAATTGTATATAGCCTTTCGCTCCCTGTATTTTACCTCTGCCATCTTCAGAATTTGAAAGAGAGTATTCCAGTCAATATTGTCAAAAGCTTTCTATACGTCTACAAATGCTAGAAACGTAGGTTTGCCTTTCCTGAATCTATCTTCTAAGAAGTCGTAGGGTTAGTATTGCCTCACGTGTTCCAATATTTCTACGGTAACCAAACGGATCTTCCCCGAGGTCGGCTTCTACCTGTTTTTCCATTCGTCTGTAAAGAATTCGCGTTAGTATTTTGCAGCAGTGACTTATTAAACTGATAGTTCGGTAATTTTCAAATCTGTCAACACCTGCTTTCTTTGGGATTGGAATTATTATATTCTTCTTGAAATCTGAGGGTATTTCGCCTGTCTCATTCGGTAGCATATCACACGGAAATGCCAGCTATATCGCACGCCGCAGCTAAGTAGACTTATTCAGAGCGCAGAAAGAAGACAAGGGAACTAACAATACCCGCGCATGGTTTATATAGTAGAATTTAGAGACAAAAGTAGCCACGTAGAACTCTCTTTGATTTCCCTGAGGCGCTATTTTGCTGTGGGAGTTATTCTGATGAGAGATTCTATATCGATAATTTTATTTAATACTTTTTCAATGCTATTAATTATTTCCGATATTATCGATCATCTCTCCCCTATATGAGAGATAAACCTGATAATATCGTTAACAGTTGAAATAGCGGTTATAAGTTACTTGCGTGGGAAATTGATGAATGGTTAACGCCATGGCAGTTGACCGTGGACGTAAATAAAAGTAACACATTGTGCATACATAGGAAAAGGTATCCACTACCGAACAACTGCACTATTGACCACAAATTGCTGGAAGTGGTATCTACCGTAAAACATGTAGGAGTAACTATTTAGATCGACCTTAAGTGGTATGACTACATGAAGAAACCAGTAGGAAAAGGAGACGCCAAACTGAGATTCACAGGAGGAATCTCAAGGAATTGTAACTAATCCACGAAAGATGTGGTTTACAAGGCACTTGTTCGTCCGATTCTTGAGTACTCTTCATCAATCTGGGACCGTCACCAGGTTGGACTGATAGAAGAGATAGAGAACATCCAACCAGAGGTTTCCTATTGAAATTTTGGGAGACTAGTTTCCGGGAAGAGTCAGGGTGACCCAAAATGCTTTAACATTTTAAATTTCAGTAACTCGCCGAATAATGTAAGTAGACAGGTAAAAACTGACACACATGCTTGAAATGACATTGGGAGTTATTGAAACCCAAACGGTGCGCAAAATGACCAACAGATGACGCTTCATACGATAAAAGAGCAATGATTAGCATAAAAATTGATTTTTGTCAGTGCTGGTGTTCTTTACAACAAATGCTCAACATATTCTCCGTCATTTATCAACAATATCTGTAGTCGGGGGCAAATTTTGTGAACGGAATGGTACCTCATATCAACAGGTATGGTGGGAAACCGCCGTCTGGTGTTATGTTCCAGCATTCCTAATGAGGTCGGACGATCGCGGTAGATTTGCGACTTCGGGCAAACCCACAACCTATAAGTCAAAAATGACGGAAGTGTCAGCTCAGCACGCGATCCTCACCAGAAGATGTGCGCAAGAGGTCTGTCACATGTGTAGCAGTGTTACACAGAGCCTCATCCTGGATAAAAGTCTTACCCTCCAGCTGATGTTTATCGAACCTCTTGGCCATTTTCTCCCAGAGAAACTTGTCACTACACATTGCCCCGTTTGAATACCCTTCTTACGGCGATAATATTGCAAAGCAACAGTAGCAGATTCTCCATTCTGATAGGAAAGCTTCACCAACAGTGCCTTTTCTGGTAAAGACAACATGGCGCGACTGCTGGCGCATGCGACACCCTCTTTCACTACAGCTCATTTTATACACAACTCTCATGCGGCCTCACAGATATGTTGCTGTCATCTGCTGGCCGATTTTTGCACTCGTTTTTGGTTTCAATAAAACCCCGTGTCATTTCAGACATATGTGCCAAGTATTACCTCTCTACCTACATTAAGCCGTGAATTAGTGTATTTTCGAATGTTAACGGGTTTTTGGGTCACCCTGTATTACTTTCTCCCACGTACATCTCGCGAAATTCTCGCACTGGAAAAATTTGAGACGTTAGAATTAATACGCAGGCTTACCGACACTCTTTCTTCCCATGCGTCATTCGCTACTGGACCAAAGAAAGGGCAATTTATTTTGGATAAATGGCAGTATCGGTCGTAAATATTGAAATCCTTTATTTTACATATCGATTTCGATCAGTGTGTGGCCATCATCAGTGAAAATTATTCGAACCTTGTAGGCCCATATCACAATGAGTAGAAATAGAAACACACCAACGTAAGTCTTTACGATGGATTGGCAACTGCTAAGGTTAACTGCTAAAGTTACAAGATAGGCTCTTCTGTAAATTTAAAAATTATTGTATGCAGTAAAAGTAAAGATATCTATTGGAAGTAATCATCATTTTACGTATTACACCTCATGGAAAATGTTGTGCTGTTGTGGTATGGGCCTACAAGGTTCGAATAATTTACACTAAAGATGGTTACACAGTGCCCGAAATCGATCTGTAAAATAAAAGATTTCAATATTTACGATCGATGCTGCCATTTATCCAAAATACACTCTTGGAAATTGAAATAAGAACACCGTGAATTCATTGTCCCAGGAAGGGGAAACTTTATTGACACATTCCTGGGGTCAGATACATCACATGATCACACTGACAGAACCACAGGCACATAGACACAGGCAACAGAGCATGCACAATGTCGGCACTAGTACAGTGTATATCCACCTTTCGCAGCAATGCAGGCTGCTATTCTCCCATGGAGACGATCGTAGAGATGCTGGATGTAGTCCTGTGGAACGGCTTGCCATGCCATTTCCACCTGGCGCCTCAGTTGGACCAGCGTTCGTGCTGGACGTGCAGACCGCGTGAGACAACGCTTCATCCAGTCCCAAACATGCTCAATGGGGGACAGATCCGGAGATCTTGCTGGCCAGGGTAGTTGACTTACACCTTCTAGAGCACGTTGGGTGGCACGGGATACATGCGGACGTGCATTGTCCTGTTGGAACAGCAAGTTCCCTTGCCGGTCTAGGAATGGTAGAACGATGGGTTCGATGACGGTTTTGATGTACCGTGCACTATTCAGTGTCCCCTCGACGATCACCAGTGGTGTACGGCCAGTGTAGGAGATCGCTCCCCACACCATGATGCCGGGTGTTGGCCCTGTGTGCCTCGGTCGTATGCAGTCCTGATTGTGGCGCCCACCTGCACGGCGCCAAACACGCATACGACCATCATTGGCACCAAGGCAGAAGCGACTCTCATCACTGAAGACGACACGTCTCGATTCGTCCTTCCATTGACGCCTGTCGCGACACCACTGGAGGCGGGCTGCACGATGTTGGGGCGTGAGCGGAAGACGGCCTAACGGTGTGCGGGACCGTAGCCCAGCTTCATAGAGACGGTTGCGAATGGTCGTCGCCGATACCCCAGGAGCAACAGTGTCCCTAATTTGCTGGGAAGTGGCGGTGCGGTCCCCTACGGCACTGCGTAGGATCCTACGGTCTTGGCATGCATCCGTGCGTCGCTGCGGTCCGGTCCCAGGTCGACGGGCACGTGCACCTTCCGCCGACCACTGGCGACAACATCGATGTACTGTGGAGACCTCACGCCCCACGTGTTGAGCAATTCGGCGGTACGTCCACCCGGCCTCCCGCATGCCCACTATACGCCCTCGCTCAAAGTCCGTCAACTGCACATACGGTTCACGTCCACGCTGTCGCGGCATGCTACCAGTGTTAAAGACTGCGATGGAGCTCCGTATGCCACGGCAAACTGGCTGACACTGACGGCGGCGGTGCACAAATGCTGCGCAGCTAGCGCCATTCGACGGCCAACACCGCGGTTCCTGGTGTGTCCGCTGTGCCGTGCGTGTGATCATTGGTTGTACAGCCCTCTCGCAGTGTCCGGAGCAAGTATGGTGGGTCTGACAAACCGGTGTCAATGTGTTCTGTTTTCCATTTCCAGGAGTGTATACTTACAACAATACCGTCGTGGTGCACACGGGTTCCAGTGGATTTAGACATCAACAGAGAAAAAGGGGGTTCCGATAGTGATACCAGAAACACCCTGCGCCACACACCGTCAGGTGGCTTGCGGACTACTGACGTTGATGTAGGAGTTGCTCAACTGGATGGGCTTGTGACCTCGCCGGAAACATTCCAACTACGTGCATAAGTACATAGAAAGTATGTTACACTTATCGTCCTCGTTAAGATCATTGCGCAAGAGTAGCGCATTATCGGAGGAGAGTACATGTTCTGGGTTTCCTGCTGGCCTGCGATACGGATAACTGGTGCATCACAGTGTGCGAGTGAAATGCCACGGCAACTGGAAACGTACTCGGAAGCTGAAGTACGTGGGACGGTGCGATTCTTGTTGTCAACGCGTCTAAATTGCGCGCGGGTTAGCCGTGAAGTTCTGGCGATATGTTGACCGACTGCAATGTCGTGTCTAGGATTGTTGATATTTTTAAAAATATCGGGAATGCGATATATCGATATTTAAGAAAATGTCATTATCGGCTTTCGTTGTGTAGAAAAGATAGATATATGGGCGGAGAAAATATCGACGTACCTGCCTATAGAAATATCGGATACACATTATGAATATATTGCCGGTTTTAGAGCTGTATACTTAAGTATTGATTTATTATTAGATATTCTGTGGATCAACAACTTATCAGCTTGCCAATCCCCCTTAGACCAAGAACTGAACGGAAAAATATGCACGTTCAAGTCTGGCGATAACCACTTTTCTAACAGTGGCAACTGCATGTGAGTGGCACAAAAAACGTGTCTGATGAGTCTACCGTTCAGTTTCATCACATATAGGATTTGTCCGGAACACTTCATGCTGACTTCCCTGTTTTTTTTTTCATTTCTGCAAATGCCAGCGAATCAGCAGTTGTAGTGTCAAAATTGCGTAGTGAAGCTAAAAGTTGCAGTTTCTGTTGGTAGCGCCGAGGGCCGATTACATCAACATTCCCCGCCCGTCGCAACGACCAGTCTTGTCATTTAGATTTTTGTTCATCATTTTCAGCAATTGTACTTGAAGAATGTCGATGTGAAGAAACAGCACACCAGGTGTGTCAAAAATTATTTTTAACGCAATTGATGATGTTCAGATCTACATCTACATCTATACTCCGCGAGCCACCTTACGGTGTGTGGCGGAGGGTACTTATTGTACCACTATCTGATCCCCCCTTCCCTGTTCCATTCACGAATTGTGCGTGGGAAGAACGACTGCTTGTAAGTCTCCGTATTTGCTCTAATTTCTCGGATCTTTTCGTTGTGATCATTACGCGAGATATATGTGGGCGGTAGTAATATGTTGCCCATCTCTTCCCGGAATGTGCTCTCTCGTAATTTCGATAATAAACCTCTCCGTATTGCGTAACGCCTTTCTTGAAGTGTCCGCCACTGGAGCTTGTTCAGCATCTCCGTAACGCTCTCGCGCTGACTAAATGTCCCCATGACGAATCGCGCTGCTTTTCGCTGGATCATGTCTATCTCTTCTATTAATCCAACCTGGTAAGGGTCCCATACTGATGAGCAATACTCAAGAATCGGACGAACAAGCGTTTTGTAAGCTACTTCTTTCGTCGATGAGTCACATTTTCTTAGAATTCTTCCTATGAATCTCAACCTGGCGCCTGCTTTTCCCACTATTTGTTTTATGTGATCATTCCACTTCAGATCGCTCCGGATAGTAACTCCTAAGTATTTTACGGTCGTTACCGCTTCCAATGATTTACCACCTATGGCATAATCGTACTGGAATGGATTTCTGCCCCTATGTATGCGCATGTGTGTGAAATCTTATGGAAGTTAACTGCTAAGGTCATCAGTCCCTAAGCTTACACACTACTTAAGCTAAGTTATCCTAAGGACAAACACACACACCCATGCCCGAGGGAGGACTCGAACCTCCGCCGGGACCAGCCGCACAGTCCATAACTGCAGCGCCGCTAGACCGCTCGGCTCATCCCGCGCGGCTTAACGCAATTGCTGCGATGTTTCTTTTCATCGGAAATCTTGTTATCCCATTCACACCGCCACTCTCCCAGTGCAGTTGGGGTTCTTCTTTTGTGCCACATATAATTGCTTCACGCAGTCACTGAGAAAGACTCAAAAATAGTAGGAATCCTTCACACAGTGAAAGTTAAATTATGTCCCACTGCAATTTCAAGAGAACAACTTCAAATATGTTCCGAAAACTGTGAATAAAATAGAATATAAAATAAAAATATCGCCACTCGATAATGCCACTCTGATATCCATATGTCGATCTGTCGGGGGAAAACTTACGGTGTCATAAATCGATACTTAAAGCGAAATATCAGTGCATAGATTTATCGATATTTTATCAACAGCCCTAGTCGTTTCCAGCAGTTGTAGAATGGTGCCAACAATTTGACGAAGGCCAGACAGACGTGAGTGATGCTGATTAGGACGTTCGAATCGTGTACCATCCAGTTTCAATCCTCATCGTATGCTGAAAGAACATCTGGGGGCAAGATATTATTCCAACGATGACTACGTTCACACAGCGGTCCTCAAATGCCTCCGTGACCAAACAGGAGATTTGTGTCATCGAGGAACTGAAGGATTCGGAGAACGTTCCAATTGCTGTTTACAGATACTTGGTGACTATGTTTAACATACAGGGTGGTCCATTCACAGTGACCGGGCCAAATATCTCACGAAATAAGCATCAAACGAATAAACTACAAAGAATGAAACTTGTCTAGCTTGAAGGGGGAAACCAGATGGCGCTATGGTTGGCCCCCTAGATGGCGCTGCCATAGGTCAAACGGATATCAACTGCGTTTTTTTAAATAGGAACCCCCATTTTTATTACATATTCGTGCAGTACGTAAAGAAATATGAATGTTTTAGTTGCACCACTTTTTTAGCTTTGTGATAGATGGCGGTGTAATAGTCACAAACGTATAAGTACGTGGAATCACGTAACATTTCGACAGTGCGGTCGGTATTTGCTTCGTGATACATTACCCGTGTTAAAATGGACCGTTTACCAATTGCAGAAAAGGTCGATATCGTGTTGATGTATGGCTATTGTGATCAAAAGGCCCAACGGGCGTGTGCTATGTATGCTGCTCGGTATCCTGGACGACATCATCCAAGTGTCCGGACCGTTCGCCGGATAGTTACGTTATTTAAGGAAACAGAAAGTGTTCGGCCACATGTGAAACGTCATCCACGACTTGCAACAAATGAAGATGCCCAAGTTGCCGTTTTAGCTGCTGTCGCGGCTAATCCGCACACCAGTAGCAGACAAATTGCGCGAGAATCGGGAATCTCGAAAACGTCAGTGTTGAGAATGCTACATCAACATCGATTGCACCCGTACCATATTTCTATGCACCAGGAATTGCACGTCGACGACTTTGAACGTTGTGTACAGTTCTGCCACTGGGCACAAGAGAAAGTACGGGACGATGACAGACGATGACTATTTAGCGACGAAGCGTCATTCACCAACAGCGGTAACGTAAACCGCCATAATATACACTATTGGGCAACGCAATATCCACGATGGCTGCGACAAGTGGAACATTAGCGACCTCAGGGGGTTAATGTATGGTGCGGCATTATGGGAGGAAGGATAATTGGCCCCTATTTTATCGATGGCAATCTAAATGGCGCAATGTATGCTGATTTCCTACGTAATGTTCTACCGATGTTACTACAAGATGTTTCAGTCTATGACAGAATGGCGATGTACTTCCAACATGATGAATGTCCGGCACACAGCTCGCGTGCTGTTGAAGCGGTATTGAATAGCGTATTTCATGACAGGTGGATTGGTCGTCAAAGCACCATACCATGGCCCGCACGTTCACCGGATCTGACGTCCCCGGATTTCTTTCTGTGGGGTAAGTTGAAGGATATTTGCTATCGTGATCCACCGACAACGTCTGACAAGATGCGTCATCGCATTGTCAATGTATGTACGAAAATTACGGAAGGCGAACTACTCACTGTTGAGAGGAATGTCGTTACATGTATTGCCAAATGCATTGAGGTTGACGGACATCATTTTGAGCATTTACTGATAAGTTCGCAAAGGTACATGTATCACATTGGAACAACCGAAAAAAATGTTCAAACGTACCTACGTTCTGTATTTTAATTTAAAAAACCTACCTGTTACCAACTGTTCGTCTAAAATTGTGAGGCATTTGTTTGTGACTATTACAGCGCCATCTACCACAAAGCGAAAAAAGTGGTCCAATTAAAACATTCATATTTCTTTACGTACTACACGAATATGTAATAAAAAATGGGGGTTCCTATTTTAAAAAACGCAGTTGCTATCCGTTTGACCTATGGCAGCGCCATCTAGCGGGCCAACCATAGCGCCATTTGGTTTCCCCTTTCAAGCTAGACAAGTTTCGTTCTTCGTAGTTTTTTCGTTTGACGCTTATTTCGTGAGATATTTGGCCCCGTCGCGATCAATGGACCAGCCTGTAGTGTCAAGTAGATCACCATTAATAAATGTTACTTGGACTGCCATAATAATAAGTAACTTACATCTTAGCACACATTTACAGGCTACACGTATCTGCCGTCAAGAACAAACTCGATGCAGTTCGTGAGTCCACAGGCATAGCCAGGAAACCACAGGAAGATGTGTAAGGCAAGACAGAGGGGGAATAACTCTCCACGTGCAAAAATAAACGCCAAGGCTGACTTGCCGAAAATAGACAGAAGCTACTGCAAGAAACAACATTCCCCTCAATTATAAGCTTGTATTACCATAGTTTGCGGGCTACTTTTCCCACTATTAATGCAACACTTCGTTTTTGTATTGAGTACGTAATAACGATGTCAAAGTTCTGAAAATCTGTTGCTATTATAATTCTGAAATGAATTGCATGTCACAAGTACACTCCTGGAAATTGAAATAAAAACACCGTGAATTCATTGTCCCAGGAAGGGGAAACTTTATTGACACATTCCTGGGGTCAGATACATCACATGATCACACTGACAGAACCACAGGCACATAGACACAGGCAACAGAGCATGCACAATGTCGGCACTAGTACAGTGTATATCCACCTTTCGCAGCAATGCAGGCTGCTATTCTCCCATGGAGACGATCGTAGAGATGCTGGATGTAGTCCTGTGGAACGGCTTGCCATGCCATTTCCACCTGGCGCCTCAGTTGGACCAGCGTTCGTGCTGGACGTGCAGACCGCGTGAGACGACGCTTCATCCAGTCCCAAACATGCTCAATGGGGGACAGATCCGGAGATCTTGCTGGCCAGGGTAGTTGACTTACACCTTCTAGAGCACGTTGGGTGGCACGGGATACATGCGGACGTGCATTGTCCTGTTGGAACAGCAAGTTCCCTTGCCGGTCTAGGAATGGTAGAACGATGGGTTCGATGACGGTTTGGATGTACCGTGCACTATTCAGTGTCCCCTCGACGATCACCAGTGGTGTACGGCCAGTGTAGGAGATCGCTCCCCACACCATGATGCCGGGTGTTGGCCCTGTGTGCCTCGGTCGTATGCAGTCCTGATTGTGGCGCTCACCTGCACGGCGCCAAACACGCATACGGCCATCATTGGCACCAAGGCAGAAGCGACTCTCATCGCTGAAGACGACACGTCTCCATTCGTCCCTCCATTCACGCCTGTCGCGACACCACTGGAGGCGGGCTGCACGATGTTGGGGCGTGAGCGGAAGACGGCCTAACGGTGTGCGGGACCGTAGCCCAGCTTCATGGAGACGGTTGCGAATGGTCCTCGCCGATACCCCAGGAGCAACAGTGTCCCTAATTTGCTGGGAAGTGGCGGTGCGGTCCCCTACGGCACTGCGTAGGATCCTACGGTCTTGGCGTGCATCCGTGCGTCGCTGCGGTCCGGTCCCAGGTCGACAGGCACGTGCACCTTCCGCCGACCACTGGCGACAACATCGATGTACTGTGGAGACCTCACGCCCCACGTGTTGAGCAATTCGGCGGTACGTCCACCCGGCCTCCCGCATGCCCACTATACGCCCTCGCTCAAAGTCCGTCAACTGCACATACGGTTCACGTCCACGCTGTCGCGGCATGCTACCAGTGTTAAAGACTGCGATGGAGCTCCGTATGCCACGGAAAACTGGCTGACACTGACGGCGGCGGTGCACAAATGCTGCGCAGCTAGCGCCATTCGACGGCCAACACCGCGGTTCCTGGTGTGTCCGCTGTGCCGTGCGTGTGATCATTGGTTGTACAGCCCTCTCGCAGTGTCCGGAGCAAGTATGGTGGGTCTGACACACCGGTGTCAATGTGTTCTTTTTTCCATTTCCAGGAGTGTATTTATCAAATTTTTGAAGGTATTATTTTCAAAAACTATATTTTTCTGAAATGAAATTTCTTGGGCGTTATCCTAAAGCAATGTATTATTCACCGATGTAAACAACTTACTATTATTCCAATAACATATTTGATAAATTTTAAGTAAATTAAAGAAAATCATCATTATTACATCAAAATATTTTGCACATTTCATTGTTGTTATTATTGCGGTCACACAAATCTGTAGATGTTATAAGTTGGGGTTACAGAAGTTACACAAGGGCTATTCGGAATGTAAGGTTCATCTGTCACGTAATGGAAACCACTGTGAAAATTAAAAAAAAAATTATAACAGTTAGCTACACCTTCAGTGTGATGGTTTACATAGTCACCGCTCCGAATTAGACATTTATCGTGGCGTTGTACCAACTTCCCTATACTGTCGTCATAGAATCCAACCGCCTGTGCTTTCTGCCAATTCTGTCTGCGCCAAAATGTTGTCTTCATAGCCAGCGCTTCATGTGAGCAAAGATGAAACTCAGGGGAAGCCATTTATGGGCTGTGTTATTGGTGATCAAACATTTCCCACCGAAAATGCTGCAGGAGCATCTTCATTGCCCCTGCAGACTGCAGCCGAGAATTGTCACGAAGAAGGAAATGCATGACAGTCTCGTTAAGTGGGCTGCATCAAATCAGGCGAAATCTCTCGCCACGTTCTCATACTTGCCAGGAGACACTATTTGCTACGCATCTTTAAGCGCTCAGTGTGCTCAGAACTGAAAAGAGCGAGGCGACGAGATCGATGGGCATACTTCAGACACTGCTTAACACATCTGCGTGAAGCTTCATCAGATTTTCACTGTGGTCTCCTTTTCGCGCCCTTCGTATCTGAGGGGGATAAGGGAGGGAGTAGACAGATACAGTAACTATTTGTGGGCATTCCCAGAAGCAAACCCACGACCTGTTCCTCTGGTGTCCCCACTCAAGTGTAGTGGTCAGGCATCTCATCTTAAAAGAATCTTTCCCGTCACGTTCTGTAAATTTTTCAAAGGACGTGTCCATACATCTGACTGTCTATCCTGTAAAGACCTCCTGTGTTTTACATTTATTGATATGTTAATTGCTGTCAAACCGACTGACGTATAATGCTGAACTGGGAGACCTGTAAAGTGTCGATGTTTGGTGCAGGGATTGGCAGTTTGCCCTCAACATTAGCAAAGTAACGCACTGCGTATAAACAAACGGAAAGATCGATTATTGTGTGAGTACACGATTGCGGAACAATCACTGTAAGCGGTCTTTAAACATAACCCCACCCCACATTCACTCCCAACTGGTCAGGACTTAAACCGTGTGATTCTGCAATGATGTCACAAACTTTCAGGGATGATGGAGAACGGTTAACGTATCAATATGAGATGAGCGACCCTGGTACGGAAACGATCGACTCGAATGCTATGAATGAAAATCGTTTTGATACCTCTGACAGTGGAATACATGTGCCGGCGCCGTAGCTACTATGCCCTCAGGGTAAGCAACTTTAAGACGTAGTAGCATGGACCAAAACAAGAAAAAAATGCCTAATGAACATGGGCTCCCATACATCAAACTCTTTGTCTCCTATATTTTTGGAAGAAGTAGTATGGACCAAAACAAGAAAAAATTTGCAGCAAATATGGATTATAAAATGCATACTTTAAGAGCTTGACCACTTGTTCATCTTCACTGCTGTGAATCATATCTTCTACTGAATAAGTGCTAAGGTATGTATTTTAAAGTCCATATTTACTGCAGTTCTTTTCCTGTTTTTATCCATATTTCCACCTCTAAAAGTAGCTTACCCTACAGTCTTAGCAACAACAGCACCAGTGCATGCATTCCAGTGGCAGAGGTATCGAAATGATTTTCTTTTATAACTTTCGACTCGGTCGTTCGCGAACCTAGGTCCCTTATCTTAAATTTGTGCATTTACCCTCTCCATCACCTCTGAAAGTTTGTAATATCATTCCTGTACATCTGTGAGTACGTGTACGGAGCCATTTGCAGGGAACGACCAAATAAATTAATCGAAGAAAACGCAGATTCCAGACCGAGATTTATTGGAAGAATCCTCAGAAAGTGTACAGAAGACCACCACCAAGAACGTAGCTTACAAACACCACTATTCGCTCTATTCGTAAATACTGCTTGTCGGGCTGCGAACCGTACCAGAACGGACTCGTAGGGAAATAGAGAAGATACGAAGAAAAGCAGACGTTTCATCACAGTATGTTTAGTAAATGCGCGTCATGGAAATTCTAATCCATCTTTGCCGTCAGCGTACTTTTCTAGTCAACCAATACATTGCTTCCTGGTACTTAAATCTCGTCGAAAGGTCACGAAGGTGAAACTAGAGAGATGCGAGCTCTCACAAAGGCTTACCAGCAATTGTTCCTCCCGCCCACGATTCATCAATGGAACAGAGAAGGGGGAAGTGACAGTGGCAACTTCCGCCACGTTCCATAAGGTGCACTGCGGAGTATAAATGCAGATGTAACCTGTGTGTACGTTCTCTCTGTACTCACTTGAATATGATGTAATACACGGTCTAGTCGCATTAATGTGACCACCGCCTAAGATAGGTGTCAACGTTCAATAACCACTCACGGACTTCAGGTGGCAGCACTAGCAGTGGAGGAAATATAAAGTGTGGCAGGGGGACGGGGGTTGGGGGGAGGGTGGGGGGACGTGGAAAACAGTGCAGTCGTCTTGGAAATGCGGAAACTGAGCGATTTATCTTGAGTCAAAACGAGTGTGGTAATTGGCTTTCGAGCCAATGGTGGAATCATTTCCGAAACTGCTAACAAGGGAACATCCCCATCGCACCCCCCTCAGATTTAGTTATAACTTGGCACAGTGGATAGGCCTTGAAAAACTGAACGCAGATCGATCGAGAAAACAGGAAGAAGTTGTGTGGAACTAGGAAAAAATAAGCAAAATATACAAACTGGGTCGTCCATGCGTAAGATAAGCAATAATAAGGGCAATATGAGGCGAGGAGCTCCGTGGTCCCGTGGTTAGCGTGAACAGCTCCGAAACGAGAGGTCCTTGGTTCAAATCTTCCGTTGACCGAAATTTTAACTTTTTATTTTCAGTTTATGTGAAAAACTCTTATGTTTTCATCATTTTTTTTGGAGTGATTATTACATCCACAAGAAAATCTAAATCGGGCAAGGCAGAAGAAACTTTTCACCCATTCGCCAAGTGTACTAGTTAGGTGGGTCGACAACATATTCCTGTCATGTGACGCACATGCTGTCACCAGTGTCGTACACAAAATATCAGACGTGTTTTCCTGTGGAGGAATCGGTTGACCTATGACCTTGCGATCAAATGTTTTCGGTTCCCATTGGAGAGGCACGTCCTTTCGTCAACGAATCACACGGTTTTGCGGTGCAGTCGCAAAACACAGACACTAAACTTATTACAGTGAACAGAGACGTCAATGAACGAACGGACAGATCATAACTTTGCGAAAATAAAGAAAGCAAAATTGTCAGTGGAGGGCAGATTTGAACCAAGGACCTCTCGTTCCGCAGCTGTTCACGCTAACCACGGGACCACGGCGCTCCTCGCCTCACACTGCCCTTAGTATTGCCCATGTTACGCATGGACGACCCAGTTTGTATATTTTACTTATTTTTTCATAGTTCCACAGAACTTCTTCCTGTTTTCTCGATTGATCTGTGTTCAGTTTTTCAAGGCCTATCCATTGTGCCAACTTATAACTAAATCTGAGGGGGGTGCGATGGGGATGTTCCCTTGTAAGTCTGTAAACTGTTCGCTTGCTGATGCGTTAAAATATCTTATATCTAAAACTGGCGCCGAGGCAACTGTGGTGCACAACGGGCCATAGATGAGAGTGGTAAACGTCAGCTGCGAAGCTTTGTGAGGGAGAATAAACGTACAACTGCTGAGCAACTTACCGCCCTGATGAAGAAAGCGCTACCAACAGTGTCTCATAAACGACCGTTCAACGAACGTTCAACGAACGTTGCTGCGTATGGGCCCCTGCAGCAGGCCCCTGGTTCGTGCACCCATGCTAACTGCAGTTCTGTGGCTACTGAGGCCGCAATTTGCACGTCAGGAGCAAACTGATTGGAAACAGGTGCTCTTTTCAGGGGAATCACGTTTTATGACAGATCCCTGTGGCGCGTACGGTGTGAAACATCTGAAAGCAAACACCTTGCAACAATCGTCGGAAGGGTCCAGGTCGGAGGAAGGAGCGTTATGGTCTAGGGAACATTTTCGTGGCATTCCCTGTGTGGCGTCGTAATTCTGGGAAGCACACTGGAGCAACACAACTACGCATCTATCCTTGGGGACTATGTCCACCCCTACATGAAGGTTTCTTTTTTCCTCGGCACGATGGCATCTATGCGGAGGACAATGCTATGTGTCAAAGCTCGCAGTGTACGTGCGTGGTCCGAGGAGCACCAGGGTGAGTTTACCGAACTTCCCTCGCCACCAAACTACTCGGATTTAAGTCCAATCGAGAATCTTAGGGACCTACTCGACAGCGTTATACGCGCGATGAATCTTCCACCGAGATACACTACTGGCCATTAAAATTGCTACACCAAAAAGAAATGCAGATGATAAACAGGTATTCATTGGACAAATATATTATACTAGAACTGACATGTAATTACATTTTCACGCAGTTTGGGTGTATAGATCCTGAGAAATCAGTACCCAGAACAACCACCTCTGGCCGTAATAACGGCCTCGATACGCCTGGGCATTGAGTCAAACAGAGCTTGGATGGCGTGTGCAGTTAGAGCTGCACATGTAGCTTCAACACGATACTACAGTTCATCAAGAGTAGTGACTGGCGTATTGTGACCAGCCAGTTGCTCGGCCACCATTGACCAGACGTTTTCAGTTGGTGAGAGATGTGGAGAATGTGCTGGCCAGGGCAGCAGTCGAACATTTTCTGTATCCAGAAAGGCCCGAACAGGACCTGCAACATGCGGTCGTGCATTATCCTGCTGAAATGTACGGTTTCGCAGGGATCGAATGAAGGGTAGAGCCACGGGTCGTAACACATCTGAAATGTAACGTCCGCTGTTCAAAGTGCCGTCAGTGCGAACAAGAGTTGACCGAGACGTGTAACCAATGGCACAGCATACCGTCACGCCGGGTGATACGCCAGTATGACGATGACGAATACACGCTTCCAATTTGAGTTCACTGCGATGTCGCCAAACACGGATGCGGCCATCATGATGCTCTACACAGAAACTGGATTCATCCGAAAAAATGACGTTTTGCCATTCGTGCACCCAGGCTCGCCGTTGAGTACACCATCTCAGGAGCTCCTGTCTGTGATGCAGCGTCAAGGGTAACCGCAGCCATGGTTTCCGAGCTGATAGTCCATGCTGCTGCAAACGTCGTCGAACTGTTCGAGCAGGTGGTTGTTGTCTTGCAAACGTCGCCATCTGTTGATTCAGGGATCGGGACGTGGCTGCACGATCCGTTACAGCCATGCGGATAAGATACCTGTCATTTCGACTGCTAGTGGTACGAGGCCGTTGGGATTCACCACGGCGTTCCGTATTACCATCCTGAACTCACCGATTCCATATTCTGCTAACAGTCATTGGATCTCGACCAACGCGAGCAGCAATGTCGCGATACAATAAATCGCAATCGCGATAGGCTACAATCCGATCTTTATCTAACTCGGAAACGTGATGGTACGCATTTCTCCTCCTTACACGAGGCATCACAACAACGTTTCACCAGGCAAGCCGGTCAACTGCTGTTTGAGTATGAGAAATTGGTTGGAATCTTTCCTCATGTCAGCACGTTGTAGGCGTCGCCACCGGCGCCAACCTTGTGTGAATGCTCTGAAAAGCTAATCATTTGCATATCACAGCATCTTCTTCCTGTCGGTTAGATTTCGCATCTGTAGCACGTCATCTTCGTGGTGTAGCAATTTTAATGGCCAGTAGTGTACTTAGCGTAACAGGCCACGGCACTGGGATCGCATGGCTCCACATCCCTGTCTGTACCTTCCACAGTCTCACTGACTCTCTGTCTGCACGTCACGCAACGGTCCGCATTGCAAAGGCAGGTTACCGCAACTGGCAATTTGCCTAATACATGAAATGAAGAAGAAGAAGAAGAAGAAGAAGAAGAAGAAGAAGAAGAAGAAGAAGAAGAAGAAGAAGAAATGCAATTACCGAAGAAACGTATTAATACTCCACGTGTTGTTTCTCCAAATATGAAACAAACAAATTGCTCGGTTTCAACACTGCGTTCAAATACGTATAAATCCCCAAACAAGTACTAAAGCAATAATTTACAAGCACCTAGTAACACAGTCAATGCACTCGACACGGTTCTTATTACGATGTTTCAGAATAAACCAGCCGTGGCCTAGGAACTAATATACTCTCAAAGAAAAACCGCCGTAACTAGAACGTTCTGACACAGTCATTATTAAGGCCGCTTCTCTACACACTTCTGTTTTTATCAGCCGGTCGCTGTGGCCGTGTGGTTCTAGGCGCATCAGCCTGGAACCGCGCTGCTGGTACAGTCGCAGGTGCGAATCCTGCCTCGGACATGGATGTGTGTGATGGTCTTAGGTTAGTTAGGTTGAAGTAGTTGTAAGTCTACAGGACTGATGACCTCCGATGTTAAGTCCCATAGTGCTCAGAGCCGTTTTGTTTTTATCACTGCTTAGCGACAAACTGTCTCCCATTGCCCCTTACTGTAACTGTAATGCAGCACACATGTTCTATGACTGAGGCCAGTACACTTACCAGGAAGCATTCCACCAGAAACTTATATACTTTTTCTTTACCGAAAAAAATCTTTGCTATTTTCGAGTCTACCCTTCCTTTAAACAGAAACAACTACTTCTGCCCGAATTACCTCAGAGCAAGCAAGCAAAAGCATCACAGATGTATCCCGTCATACAAAACTTTTTATCCTGCTCATTAGCTGGATTAGTAAATGGAGTTATCGAATCTTACCAAAAATGTCGAATAAGCACCTACTCGAATACTAATCAAATCAAACAAAAAATCATCAGTGAATACTTAACGCTATATACTCTGATTTGATTGCAACTGTTAAAAAAACATAAACGAGTTGCTGTTACCCTTCATTATTTTGAAGTATAGGGCATTGTAACACAAGCTACTAAACCATGGCTGAAGGCCTTACTGAAGTTTTACTAACCCGGTTATTCATGCAATAACAGTATAAATTCGCGCGCCGTCAGTCCGGGGGACAGAGAGTGGGCTCTTCATTAGGTGCAGTCAGACCCTTGGCCCTGATAGTGAGTTTTCCTTTAAGGGCCGGACAGTGCACTTTTCGTAAATAGTCTTCAGGGGTTTCCCGCCGGACGACATTGTGCAAATTCCACGATATTTCCTGGGAGCAACTTCAGGTGGTTGAACCTTGCTGGCGGCTAGGTACGATGGTACGATTGACCGTACCAGCACGTCGACGCTCCTGTATCTAGAAAACACGCGCGAAGAGCGCGTAGTTGCGGAAATGACACACGCACAGTGATTTGCAGATAGATGGTGCAATACACAAACGCCCTCTGCCGAAAATTGCAGAGCGGACCTCCTGCGCGTGCGCAGTACACTATGTTTACCAACAGAGCAGTTCAAATCAAATGGGTCTGAGCACTATGGGACTTAACTTCTGAGGTCATCAGTCCCCTAGAACTTAGAACTAACTAAATCTAACTAACCTAAGGACATCACACACATCCATGCCGGAGGCAGGATTCGAACCTGCGACCGTAGCGGTCGCGCGGTTCCACACTGTAGCGCCTAGAACCGCTCGGCCACCTCGGCCGGCAACAGTGCAGTGAGACGTTATTCACTAAAAAAACCATACTAGACCAATGTTATGATGGATCTCTCATCGTAAAATCTTGATTTTCTCGTCGTGGTTTAATAGCAACGAATGCAGGGTTCCAAGCTGTTCTCACTTGAAATCCCGCGTTGCTGTTGATGAGATTATCAGCTGCACGGAAATGTCTTGCTTCCTTTATGACGCAATCCCAGAAAGATAATGCCAGGATAAAACTTTCGTCTTTTCATAAATCATGCGATGTCCTGAATTCAGACAGTGTTCTGCAATTTCTGACTTCTCCGGTTGGCGTAGGCACATATGAAGCTGATGTTCATCGTAGCGTTCTTGCACTGTGCGACATCTCTGGCCTATATTTGCCGCCCTACATTGAAAAGGTATCTTACACACACCGCGTTTCCTCAGGCCTAGACCGAGCGAGGTGGCGCAGTGGTTAGCACACTGGACTCGCATTCGGGAGGACGACGGTTCAATCCCGTCTCCGGCCATCCTGATTTAGGTTTACCGTGATTTCCCTAAATTGCTTCAGGCAAATGCCGGGATGTTTCCTTTGAAAGGGCACGGCCGATTTCCTTCCCCATCCTTCCCTCACCCGAGCTTGCGCTCCGTCTCTAATGACCTCGTTGTCGACGGGACGTTAAACACTAATATCCTCCTCCTCCTCAGGCCTAGATCATCCTTAACCGAACCCAACAGGTTCCTCAGTCTTTCAGATGGTCGAAAAACACACTTAATGTCATATCTTCCGAGGATACCAAATCACGGCAAGAAGGCGCATGTTCTATATACAGGGGCGTCGAGGTGCGGATACTGTCAATCTTACCTAGCGATCAGCAATGTTGAACCACGTGAAGTTGTCGGACAGTTGCTCCGAGGAAATATTCTGGAATTTGCACAACGTCATCCGGCGGCAAATCCTTTAAGACTATTTACAACTTATCCGTCGGGAAAGGTTGAAGAGTCATAGAGCAATTTTCATTTGGATGACATCTGTGTCTGGGAACGGCAGCATCTAGGTTAAAAAACAAGTGTCATAACTGTAATGAAGTTTATTAAAACAGTGCTGCGTGAGCGTCCAGAACCTCTTCCAAGGGTGTGAGAATGTTCACGTGATACTGATACCAGCATCGTTGCACGACTGATGCAGCACGTACAACTTGTGTGGCAGTTCTCAGAAAAGAACATCCCACCACTCGGAGGGACACAGTCTGACCCCTTTCAAACTCAGTTGGCTATAGGAAGCATGAATGCGTCCCTGTGGCATGTTTGCCTTCTTAACTTACACGTTTTCACCACACTAAGCATTCTGGCTGTGAGCATTCCCTATTGAAGGGCAGACACTGATGGCGCTCTGGTAGCTACGCCACCACGCTATCTACTGGCGGACGGAGGTGAAATCATTGTCGTCACATCTACTATTTCCCAGGATGCATGTGCTGTCATCGGATCAAAAGCGACAACGTCTTTCCAGGTGTACTAAATTTTTCCGGCAGTGTATTTTGTTTCGAGTCTTAATTTTTTGTATTATTTACATTGTTACAAGCGAAGTATTTTTATAGAGCAGCTACTTTTAAGTCTGTCATCTACGAAAACTATCCGGAAAGTAATACTCATTAGGCTGTAAAACAAATAGTGGAACAGTTAAAAAATATTACAACTACTTCTTTTATTATTTCTCTGTATAATCACCACTCAGATTTTTGCATTTAACTTAAATCTTAACTAGTTCACGAGTTCGCCCTGAATTCCAACCAGTTCGTGAGATCATCTTAAAATTCCTCCTGGGAGTCAAAGTGTTTGGGGCCAAGTCCTCTTCTTTATGTGCACGAATAGGAGGATGTCACCTACAACCAAGTCCGGACTGTAGGGCGTTACCAATCCAAAAAAATACTGTACCCGTAAGGTGGAGGTTACACTCAACAACCGAGCTAGGTTAATAATTGGCTCCTTTTACCGACCTCCCGACTCAGCAGCATTAGTGGCAGAACAACTGAGAGAAAATTTGGAATACATTTCACATAAATTTTCTCAGCATGTTATAGTCTTAGGTGGAGATTTCAATTTACCAGATATAGAATGGGACACTCAGATGTTTAGGACGGGTGGTAGGGACAGAGCATCGAGTGACATTATACTGAGTGCACTATCCGAAAATTACCTCGAGCAATTAAACAGAGAACCGACTCGTGGAGATAACATCTTGGACCTACTGATAACAAACAGACCCGAACTTTTCGACTCTGTATGTGCAGAACAGGGAATCAGTGATCATAAGGCCGTTGCAGCATCCCTGAATATGTAAGTTAATAGGAATATAAAAAAAGGGAGGAAGGTTTATCTGTTTAGCAAGAGTAATAGAAGGCAGATTTCAGACTACCTAACAGATCAAAACGAAAATTTCTGTTCCGACACTGACAATGTTGAGTGTTTATGGAAAAAGTTCAAGGCAATCGTAAAATGCGTTTTAGACAGGTACGTGCCGAGTAAAACTGTGAGGGACGGCCGGCCGCGGTGGTCTAGCGGTTCTGGCGCTGCAGTCCGGAACCGCGGGACTGCTACGGTCGCAGGTTCGAATCCTGCCTCGGGCATGGGTGTGTGTGATGTCCTTAGGTTAGTTAGGTTTAAGTAGTTGTAAGTTCTAGGGGACTTATGACCTAAGATGTTGAGTCCATAGTGCTCAGAGCCATTTGAACCATTTTGTGAGGGACGGGAAAAACCCACCGTGGTACAACAACAAAGTTAGGAAACTACTGCGAAAGCAAAGAGAGCTTCACTCCAAGTTTAAACGCAGCCAAAACCTCTCAGACAAACAGAAGCTAAACGATGTCAAAATTAGCGTAAGGAGGGCTATGCGTGAAGCGTTCAGTGAATTCGAAAGTAAAATTCTATGTACCGACTTGACAGAAAATCCTAGGAAGTTCTGGTCTTACGTTAAATCAGTAAGTGGCTCGAAACAGCATATCCAGACTCTCCGGGATGATGAAGGCATTGAAACAGAGGATGACACGCGTAAAGCTGAAATACTAAACACCTTTTTCCAAAGCTGTTTCACAGAGGAGGACCGCACTTCAGTTCCTTCTCTAAATCCTCGCACAAACGAAAAAATGGCTGACATCGAAATAAGTGTCCAAGGAATAGAAAAGCAACTGGAATCACTCAACAGAGGAAAGTCCACTGGACCTGACGGGATACCAATTCGATTCTACACAGAGTACGCGAAAGAACTTGCCCCCCTTCTAACAGCCGTGTACCGCAAGTCTCTAGAGGAACGGAAGGTTCCAAATGATTGGAAAAGAGCACAGGTAGTCCCAGTATCAAGAAGGGTCGTCGAGCAGATGCGCAATACTATAGACCTATATCTTTGACGTCGATCTGTTGTAGAATTTTAGAACATGTTTTTTGCTCGAGTATCATGTCGTTTTTGGAAACCCAGAATCTACTATGTAGGAATCAACATGGATTCCGGAAACAGCGATCGTGTGAAACCCAACTCGCTTTATTTGTTCATGAGACCCAGAAAATATTAGATACAGGCTCCCAGGTAGATGCTATTTTTCTTGACTTCCGGAAGGCGTTCGATACAGTTCCGCACTGTCGCCTGATAAACAAAGTAAGAGCCTACGGAATATCAGACCAGCTGTGTGGCTGGATTGAAGAGTTTTTAGCAAACAGAACACAGCATGTTGTTCTCAACGGAGAGACGTCTACAGACGTTAAAGTAACCTCTGGCGTGCCACAGGGGAGTGTTATGGGACCATTGCTTTTCACAATATATATAAATGACCTAGTAGATAGTGTCGGAAGTTCCATGCGGCTTTTCGCGGATGATGCTGTAATATACAGAGAAGTTGCAGCATTAGAAAATTGTAGCGAAATGCAGGAAGATCTGCAGCGGATAGGCACTTGGTGCAGGGAGTGGCAACTGACCCTTAACATAGACAAATGTAATGTATTGCGAATACATAGAAAGAAGGATCCTTTATTGTATGATTATATGATAGCGGAACAAACACTGGTAGCAGTTACATCTGTAAAATATCTGGGAGTATGCGTGCGGAACGATTTGAAGTGGAATGATCATATAAAATTAATTGTTGGTAAGGTGGGTACCAGGTTGAGATTCATTGGGAGAGTCCTTAGAAAATGTAGTCCATCAACAAAGGAGGTGGCTTACAAAACACTCGTTCGACCTATACTTGATTATTGCTCATCAGTGTGGGATCCGTACCAGATCGGGTCGACGGAGGAGATAGAGAAGATCCAAAGAAGAGCGGAGCGTTTCGTCACAGGGTTATTTGGTAACCGTGATAGCGTTACGGAGATGTTTAACAAACTTAAGTGGCGGACTCTGCAAGAGAGGCGCTCTGCATCGCGGTGTAGCTTGCTCGCCAGGTTTCGAGAGGGTGCGTTTCTGGATGAGGTATCGAATATATTGCTTCCCCCTACTTATACCTCCCGAGGAGATCACGAATGTAAAATTAGAGAGATTAGAGCGCGCACGGAGGCTTTCAGACAGTCGTTTTTCCCGCGAACCATACGCGACTGGAACAGGAAAGGAAGGTAATGACAGTGGCACGTAAAGTGCCCTCCGCCACACACCGTTGGGTGGCTTGCGGAGTATAAATGTAGATGTAGATGTCTATGACTGATACAGTTTGATTTGTTATGTTTGGTTTGTTCGACGAAAGTGTTTTGTCTCCGCGTTAGAGTAGGAAACACATGTTCCTCCACTGGACTTGACACTGTTCAGCAGGCCTTGACCTTCCGAACTGCAGTGCAAAAGAAGTCCAGGAAGCAGCCGAATTCTGAGTTTTTCGATCCTTAGGGAGGCGTTATAGTACCCAACGAGCATAGAACGTTTAGTGCTCTAATTGCTCTGTCACGATCTCATGCGACGCATTCCAAGAAATCTGCTGAAATTTTTCAGACAATTTACATGTCGTGCAAAGCTACTTTTCAAGAATTCTTATCAAATTTCTGTACATGTTCGTTCCTGACTACAGACGTACAGTCACTTTTGCCATCATCACGAACATTCATTCTTGCACTCCTAAACAATGGACACTAATAATACACAGCACGTTCATTCACCATATTCCGCTTACGTACAGCACAAATTTTGCGATAAATCTCTCTACGCCACTAAAAACCGGATTACAGAACGGATTTCTCATTCGTCGAGTTTCCCTGTCGCAATTCTCATTCTGAACGGCGAACAACAACCAATACAGCTTTTTTTCGCTAAGTAAATTGATGTGGAGGGGGAAGAAACGAAAGAAAAGGGAAGGAACTCAAGATGTCAGCTGCATCGGGGCTTTACGCGGAGTCAGCGGCATTGAGTGAAAATGTGTACCGAACCGAGATTCTAACCTAGCATCTCCTGCTTACCAGGCAGTTGCGTTAACCACTTAGACGCGCTTGACGCCACTGACTTCGCATACAGTCCCGATGTCCTTCCTCCACCGTCCACCTTCAGTTTACTTAACATGAATCACGGCTGTGGATTCTGCGTGATTTCTGTTCTTTCGGACATGCCCAAAAGAACAGACACTATGCATTCACATAATCTAAGCACACAGACCTGCTGCGTAAGGCAGTGTAACTTATGTTCTGTCCTCGCCACTACTTCCCATGCTACATAAAAACGGAGGCTACTTTTCGGATAGCGCTCGTATATGTGTCAGTTTCTCTGTTCCGGTGGAACTTTTGTACTCAAAATCAAGAAACTTGCCTGAGTAAAACTTTCCATTCTCCAGCATTGGATTGCGCTTGATCTTGCTGCCTGCCTGGCTAAGGGATCTAGGAACTGTCAGCTGTTTATTCTTGTGCTGTGCTCGAGGAAATAGTTTAATGCAATCATTTTAGTATAGGACAGTGTTGTGCCTAGAAGATAGTGCAACTAGGATTTTACGATGTTTGTCGGTCGGTACTTCAGTCTAGTGTCTGATTTTAGAATCACGTGAATGAATGCATAAGCAGTTTCCGTCATTTTCTACAGTTTTTCCTGTTGTTAGACACGGGTTTGTCTGTTGCGCAGCATTAGTAAATACTTCACGTTCTACAAAATGAAGTTTTTCATAATATATTAAATATATTCGGAAGAAAGTACTACAGAATTTATGTGAGTGAAATTCCATATTTACAAGTATTTGTATATATATGGACAGTTAAGCCATACTTTGTCGGTCGTGCAGCATCTTCTACCTCGAAACAGAAGAAGGTCTTTTCACCATGGAGCACGTGATACTTGAAAATGAATTGAATTTCTTTAATGTCTTAAAAATTTTACTTACATGAAAATGTAAATTTGTGTTAGTTTCCAATACCTTCTGTTTCAAAATGTATTTAAGTTGTAACAACCGGTTTTTAATAATGCTTATGTTTGATATCATTGCACTTTCTGGTTATTGGTGTGTACTAGCGTGTACTGTATTAAATACAGTACTAACAAGATTTTCTCAACTGCGAAACTTTATATTTCAGTCGAATATTTGTTCCTGGGTACGTGACAGTGTTGTACCTTGGAACATGTTTTCAGATGTGGAAAAACTTTAAATTTGTGCTGTAATTTTCTCCCTTTCAGAGAAAGACTGCAACAATTAAAAAGTGAATTCCATTATTACAAAATGGAATAAGAAAATATATTAAACTTCTATCACAGAGCGAAATTCTGGAAAGTGAACCGAGGTATAACTTCTCTCTTACTCATGTGGAGGACCTCACACTTCTTATTGTTCAATATCAATCGTCACTTTTTGCACCACGAAAGTAACTTGTCTCAGTCACTTTGTCGGCGTTATGAATTTAATTACGACACCCTACCGTCTCTCCTACCTCTTCGATTTCCTTTACTCTTACAGTATTTGAAGATCAGTGCCTCATAATAAATTTTATATCGCAGTACGACGCAATTATCAAAAAAACTCTGAAACATCGTTTTTGAATATTACTAGATTTCCGAGTGGCGACAAGTGGAAATCACTTCCACATTTCGTCGTAATCACCGGTAGCTGAGTGGGCAGCGTATGGTTCTAGTACTTCTGAAGTCGCTTGTTCAGCTACTGCTGGAAATTACTTTTTAAAATTTTATATGAGGTCTATGGAAATGTTAATTAACAAATATTGAAAGATTATTTTTAATGAACATAATATTTTTTATTTAGTATCAATAACCGCATGAACATTGAAGTATTCACTATAAATTAAAATTTGGTACAGAACTGTGAAATACAAAATAAAATGAAAATACTTTTTTATTTTTAAAAAACTGCTTGTACTATTGACGTATATAATTTATTTACCCGACCGGGGTGGCCGAGCGGTTCTAGGCGCTACAGTCTGGAACCACGCGACCGCTACGGTCGCAGATTCGAATCCTGCCTCGGGCATTGATGTGTGTGATGTCCTTAGGTTAGTTAGGTTTAAGTAGTTCTTATTAAGTTCTAGGGGACTGATGACCTTTGGAGTTAAGTCCCATAGTGCTCAGAGCCATTTGAACCATTTTTTAATTTATTTAACAACACTCCTTGCAATCGTGTATCGAATAGTAATTTATTTCGATGTGATTGATAGTCAAATGTAAAAGACATTATTTTTATTAAAAAATTACGGTTCAGTATTTTTCATTAAAATTTCCATTTAATAGTAGGTATAGAATATAAATGAAAGTAACAGAAAGTTGCTGCCAGCAAGAATCGAACACACAATTCACCTTATACTGCATTTATCGCTATCTTTTGAACTACCGAAGATTTTGTGGGAAAAATATGAAACTTTCTGTCGAAAATCTTCTAATCTGAAAACAGCTGCAAACATCTGATTGCTTTTACAAATGAGTTAATGTGTTGAATATTTCCCGTTAAGAATTTAAAAAAGGAAAACAATTTGAAGAGGTTATAAATTACTTAAATAGTTTGTTGAAAGTCGCTAAGAGCTCTTATTATCAAACACTGGACGAGTATAACCTAGGAAGTTTACGCTCAGTTTTAAACAAAAGCTAGCTTTTCACGCATGTCACTGTTTATGGCATCACATCTCCTGAACACTGCGTCGTACAATAACACAGTGTGTTCCAGTTCCGTTAGGAGTGCATGTGCGTAATTCCAAACTGCAAAGTTATCTCGTGGCGAGTTGCAGCGTTACGATCCTTGAAGTTTCAGAAACACCTGTAGAAAGTCACTACCATTGCTGCAGCAGGCAACCTGGTCGCGAATGTTAACTGTACGTGTCTGGCATTCGTCGGAAAACTGCAGTGGAGCAGTGAGGCAACAAAAATTTTTAAGTCCTGCTTTCGTGAACGAGAATTCGTCGAATTCGACCAAATACCGAGAGGCAGATTCCTAGTGACTCCTCTATCACGAGACCGCAGTCCACAAAGCAAAGATTGTGCGCGAGCTTTGGGCAGAAAAAATGGATCACCGTCCTGGATCACCCACCGTATTCGCCGGATTTGGCCACAGCCGACGACTTCTGGTTGTTCCCCAAATTGAAGACGGCAATGAAAGGACTCCGTTATGACACAGTTAAGATTGTACTGAATTACTAAACGCAACTCCAAAAAAGGACTACGGTGACTTTCGAAACACTTAAAACTATTTCAGCTGTGGTTAGGTTCAGGGGAAGACTGTTTTGAATAAATACAGCGATTTTGTGAACGTAATCCATGACTTTTATTTTTCATAGCCACAGTCCTCACGGAATTGGGACACCCTGTGTGTATAATATTTGAAGGATATTCAGTGGTACATGTGGTGTCACCGCCAGACACCACACTTGCTAGGTGGTAACTTTAAATCGGCAGCGGTCCATTAGTACATGTCGGACCCGCGTGTCGCCACTGTCAGTAATCGCAGACCGAGCGCCACCACACGGCAGGTCTAGAGAGACGTACTACGACTCGTCCCAGTTGTACGACGACTTTGCTAGCGACTACACTGACGAAGCCTTTCTCTCATTTGCCGAGAGATAGTTAGAATAGCCTTCAGCTAAGTCCATGGCTAAGACCTAGCAAGGCGCCATTAACCATTTCTAGAGAGAGTCTCACTTGTATCATCAAGAATGCTGTATACAAATGATGGATTAAAGTTAAGTATTCCAGCAGCTACGTACTTTTCTTTATAGCATTCATTACGTATCCTGTTTCAGACTTAAGCAAGCCTGCGTGAAATAAACGCGTGCCTTTCGGTTACCCGTCACTGTGGACTGGCTGTCTTGTCAGTCCACTACAGTATATATTGATGCTATCTGCAAATACTGGATAAATATATAGTCTGGGAAAATTGTGCACCGTGATTAACACGTAGTTTCTAACAGCACAGAGAAGACAAAAGTCGTAGGATACTTCCTAATATCTTATCGAGCCTCCTTTTGCCCAGCGTAGCGTAGCATCTAGACGTGGCTTGCTGTCTTTATGGCCGTCAAATGGTTCAAATGGCTCTGAGCACTATGGCACTTAACATCTGAGGTCATCAGTCCCCTAGACTTAGAACTACGTAAACCTAACTAACCTAAGGACATCACACACATCCATGCCCGAGGCAGGATTCGAACCTGCGACCGTAGCAGCCGCGTGGTTCCGGACTGAAGCGCCTAGAACCGCTCGACCACAGCGGTCGGCTTTATAGCTGTCCAACACTCCGAAAGTGTTGTCAGTGCAGGATTTTGTGCACGATCTGACCTCTCGATTACATCCCATAAAAGTTAGATCGGATTCATGTCGGGCTGTCTGGGTGGCCAAATCATTCGCTGGAATTGTCCAGAATACTCTTCAAACCAATCCGAACAATTGTGCTGCATTGTCTCCATAAAAATTGCATCGTTGTTTGGGAACATGAAGTCCATCAATAGCTGCAGATGGTCTGCAAGTTGCCGAACATAACCGTTTCCAGTAAATGATCGGGTCAGTTGGACCACAGGATGTAGTCCATTCCAAGTGAACACAGTCCACACCATAATGGAGCCACCACCACCTAGCACAGTGCCTTGTTGATAATTTGGGTCCATGGCTTCGTCGGCTCTACGCCACACTCGAACCCTATCATTAGCTCTTACCAGCTGAAATTGGGACTCATGATCACGGTTCTCCAATCGTCTAGGGTCCAATGGATATGGTCACGAGCCCAGTAGAGGTGCTGCAGGCGATGTCGTGCTGTTAGCAAAGGCACTCGCGTCGGTCGTCTACTGGTGTAGCCCATTAACGCCATATTTCGCCGCACTGTTCTAACGGAAACGTTCGTCGTACGTCACACGTTGATTTCTGCCGTTATTTCTCTGTGTTGATTGTCTGTTAGCACTGACAATTCTACAAAAACGACTGAAGGCCGTCGGCCATTGCGTTGTCCGTGGTGAGAGATAAGGCCTGAAATTTGGTATTCACGACACGCTCTTGACATTGTGGATCTCAGAAGACTGGTTTCTCTAACGATTTCCGAAAGGGGATGGCTCTGAGCACTATGGGACTTAACATCTGTGGTCATCAGTCCCCTAGAACTTAGAACTACTTAAACCTAACTAAACTAAGGACATGACGCACATCCATGCCCGAAGCAGGATTCGAACCTGCGACCGTAGCGGTCGCGCGTCTCCGGACTGAGCGCCTAGAACTGCTAGACCACCGCGGCCGGCCGAAAGGGGATGTCCCACACGTCTAGCTCCAACTGCCAATCCGCGTTCAAAATCTTTTAATTCCCTTCGTTGGGCTGTAACCACGTCGCAAGTCTTATCACATGAATCACCTGTGTACAAATGAAGCGCGTCAGTTTGGAACCGCGTGACCGCTACGGTCGCAGGTTCGAATCCTGCCTCGGGCATGGATGTGTGTGATGTCCTTAGGTTAGTTAGGTTTAAGTAGTTCTAAGTTCTAGGGGACTTATGACCTCAGTAGTTAAGTCCCATAGTGCTCAGAGCCATTTTTGTACAAATGACAATTCTGCCAATGCATTTCCCTTTTATACCTTGCGCACGCGATACGACCGCCATCTGTATAGGTGCATATAGCTATCCCAAGAATTTTGTCACCTCAGTGTACCCGGATCCTATCTAAAAATACTGGATGAACATACAGTCTGGGTAATTTTACGCTGTGAGTTACGCTGCATCAAGAGTCGTACACAGTTTCTAACAACAATACTTGTCTTACTATGTTAAATCTCTAACATAAGATTGCATCTCTTAATAAGTAGATTATGACAGCATTTAAAATTTTTAATTAGATTAATAATTACACACATCGAAAAAAGTTTTGCATCACCCCGGTTCCCTGAACTCCTGAAGACAGACGTTGACTGTGGATATTGTATCAAAGACACAGTCCCTTTGACTGTTCAGAGATGTCACTAAGCCCGCCCAAAGATGTAAACAACCATGCATGAGCAGCGCCTATTAGACGGAAGGGGTCCGACAGACGATCAAAAAAATGGTTCAAATGGCTCTGAGCACTATGGGACTTAACATCTGTGGTCATCAGTCCGACAGACGATCAGTTCCAGTCATTCTACCAGGAAGGAGGTACACGGTTCGTGCTGTTCAATACCGCGGATTGATCGCGTCCGCATTATTACTTTGTGCCAGGAAGGGCTGCCTACAAGGTAAGTGTCCAGGCGTCTCGGAGTGAACCAAAGCGATGTTGTTTGGACATATAGGAGATACAGAGAGACAGGAACTGTCATGACATGCCTCGCTCAGGCCGGCCAAGGGCTACTACTGCAGTCGATGACCGCTACCTTCGGATTATGGCTCGGAGGAACCCTTACAACAACGCCCCCATGTTTAATAACGCTTTTTGTGCAGCCACAAGACGTCGTGTTACGACTCAAACTGTGCGCAATAGGCTGCATGATGAGCAACTTCACTCCAGACGTCCATGGCGAGGTCCATCTTTGGAACCACGACACCATGCAGCACGCTACAGATGGGCCCAAAAACAAGCCGAATGGACCGCTCAGGATTGGCATCACGTTCTCTTCACCGATGAGTGTCGCATATGTCTTCAACCAGACAATCGTCGGAGACGTGTTTGGAGACAACCCGGTCAGACTGAACGCCTTAGACACACTGTACAGCGAGTGCAGCAAGGTGGAGGTTCCCTGCTGTTTCGGGGTGGCATTATGTGGGGTAGACGTACGCCGCTGGTGGTCATCCAAGGCGCCGTAACGGCTGTACGATACGTGAATGCCATCCTCCGACCGATACTGCAACCATATCAGCAGCATATTGGCGAGGCATTCGTCTTCATGGACAAAAATTCGCGCCGCCATCGTGCACATCTTGTGAATGACTCCCTGCAGGATAACGACATCGCTCGGCTAGAGTGGCCAGCTTGTTCTCCAAACATGAATCTTATCGAACATGCCTGGGATACACTGAAAAGGGTTGTTTATGGACGACGAAACCCACCAACCACTCTGAGGGATCTACGCCGAATCGCCGTTGAGGAGTGGGACAATCGGGACCAACAGTGCCTTGACGATCTTGTGGATAGTATGCCACGGCCAATACAGGCATGCATCAATGCAAGAGGACGCGCTACTGGGTATTAGAGGTACCGGTGTGTACAGCAGTCTGGACCACCACCTCTGACGGTCTCGCTGTATGGTGGTACAACATGCAATGTGTGGTTTTCATTAGCAATAAAAAGGGCGGAAATGATGTTTGTTTTGACCTCTATTCCAATTTTCTGTACAGGTTCCGGAACTCTCAGGAACCGAGGTGATGCAAACCTTTTTTTATGTGTGTATATGAAATATCGAAAATCAAATCTTTGTTGCTCCTGGAAGCCGTTAGACAGACAACTTGCGGCTGTGACCATGCATCCTATTAGTCGTTTGGTAGTACAGGAGTCCAGGCACAGACCTTAAAATTGTAAGGAACCTGAAAAGGAGTAGCCCGTAATGTCGCCTTGTTGTATGCTCTGGGGATAATGCCCCAGCTCTGGGTCCCTTCCAGACGTGCTATCAGCTGTTGTGTTTTGATTGCAGCCACTGGCGCTGGTGGGGTCCCTGCTGGTGGCGGTGAGCGGCGGCGCCCTCTACATGATGTGGCGGTACCGAGAGGACGTCGAGGAACCACAGGATCCCCAGCTGGGCGCCGACCGCAACCGAGCCGTCTCCGTCGTCATCTGACCGCTGCCTGCCTGCGCACTACTTCTGCCCCTCTCATCTACCTGGTGTTCAGCACGCAGATATCTCGAGGATTCGAACAAATGCTGTGGACAATGTACAGTCTGCGACCCTACACAGTTACAACAGTGTTGTCTGTTTGTGTTCTTCACTATAATGCACGATGTATCAAATAAGTTCAATACTTTGAAATGAATCGTTTGGTGGTCGTTTCGTAATGTACAAAAGGGCCAGTCGATCCGAGTGGGCGATTGGTACGAATAGGAATTGTTGACCGAAAAGTCTTCTCTTAGTATGCAAAGAATTTAAACAATTTTGTTGCGTGTCAGCTGTACGTAGCTCAACTCAGTCACGAAATTCTGCAGTTCCATGTTGATATAGAAGTCCAGTGGCTCCAAGAGAGAACATTATATACACTCGTCTACAAATTAGAAATAAACGGTAATGCGAAGACATGGTGACGTGCATGCCCTTGAGCTGCACGTTGATGAAGTGGATCTTTGACGACTGACAACTCCCAATGGCTGATTCACAGAATGACACCTCAGAATCGAAATCTGTTTTGCCTGCAGCCGTGTAGCGATCTTACCAAGTGAAACTGCGTGTATGAGCCGACACTTATCGCTAAGGTTTGGATTCTTTATCACCAATGGGTTCCCAGAATAGCTGCATTTTCCATAACCCGCCCCATCCTCTCCATTCTGTCTTGAAATGGTGACACCTAGAAACGTCAAGTCTATCTCAGATAGGGTATGTTCCACCTCATCATACGAAATCCTGTAGCAACCTATTATCACTGTCAAAATGGATCTACACGCCATAACCAAAATGTAGCATTATACTAGGCACTCAAGCACTCCGTCTTAAGGCCACAAGTGGCCCATAGAGGCCATCCGACCGCCGTGTCATCCTCAGATGAGGATGCGGATAGGAGGAGCGTGCGATCAGCACACCGCTCTCCTGGTCGTTATGATGGTTTTGTTTGACTGGAGCCGCTACTATTCGGTCGAGTAGCTCCTCAATTGGCATCACGAGGCTGAGTGCACCCCGAAAAATGGCAACAGCGCGTGGCGGCCCGGATGGTCACCCATCCAAAGGCCGGCCACGCCCGACAGCGCTTAACTTCGATGAGCTGACGTGAACAGGTGTATCCATTGCGGCAAGGCCGTTGCCTGTTATACTAGGGCGTTCTGAAAAATAATGCCCCCGAATTTTTTGTGAGAAAACTTTCAAAGGTTTTTAAGTAAAACGAACATTATTAACATTCTGCATCTTTATTCTTCATGTTTACATATTTATTTCTCAACATAGTCAGCCTGCGCGACGAACATATTTCTCCCGACGAGAGTCCAGTTTGTCAGTACCGTCACTGTAGAATGTTTGACTTTGTTGACAGAGCCACGACCTCGTCTTTGCTTGCACCGCTTCCCAACTTCAAAAGTGGCGTCCTCGAAGATGTTGTTGAAGTGTTGCAAACAGATTAAAATAGGATGGGGCCAAGTCGGCTGTATGGAGGATGATCGATGACAGTGAATCTAAGGCGTCGGCTTGTTGCAAAAGTCGCAGCGCTTTGGTCTGATATTGTTTTGCTCAAGGAGAGGGTGCTCCATGTGTGGACGAACCCTCCGAATTCCAAACCCGACTGCGGCCCACTGTTTATCACGCACCGACGTAGTTACGTTACACACCCCCGTGTTGAACGATACAATTCAGAGCCCTCTAGCGGCAGAAGGCTGCAAATACATAGACGGGAAGAATAAAGATGTTCAATGTTAATAACGTTTGTGTTATTTAATAATCTTTGAGTTTTCACATAAAAATTTCGGAGGCCTCACTTTTCAGCAAGCCCTCCTTTACCGAATGGCGGGTTTGTGGGTTTGCGAAGATTTGCGGAAATACGATATCACTTAAATGTGTGGATCCATATTTCTGGAACTACAGTAGGTGCTAATCATGATGGCGAAATTCACTTTTTAAAATGTTTCCTTGCCGGTCCTTATCTTCCCGTCAGAGATTCTCCTATCGTAGAAGGATTCTTAAAGATATCGCACCATAGTCAATATTGTTAAGTACTAATTTAAGGCCAAGAAACACCTTTATTCGAGTTGAATGTTACATCGATCTGTGTAACAAGGACTAAGTATACGAACTGAGCTGATCTGTGTTAACAGCAGGTTCCTTTCGTACGCCTACCACAATGCAGTTGTGTAGAGGATATGTCAGTAGGTGAACAATTTTGTTCATGCAAATTACGAAAGCCAGTTGGTTTACAATTATTTTTTCCACAAAAAATAAGTTCTGCCTAATATTCTCCGCAGTATATTGATCATGTATTCTGCGGAGAAAGATTTCACATTAACACTAGACGAGTCAAGTAATGACATGCACGTCTAAATTAATTTTTAATAATTAGCCCATAACCTCTCACAACCTTTCCATGAATCATCTTTCTCATTGAATTTAATCTCAAAGGAGAGATTCTTTTGTAAATAAAACACTTCTGGAGACATTTGTGTAAATGTTCTGTAAAATCCGTACTCATCTGTCAATATGTATTTATTATGTTTCAAATATATGTCTTTTATCAAATGTATTGTGTTATGGAAGTTTTTGAATTTTCTTCTTTCAGTTAGTCGTCAGTTATATACTACGAAGAACCACGCAAAAAATCATGAATTCTAAGTTGTTGTAAAGTAAAGGTGTGCATTCCTGCTGACGGCTACGCCAGGAAGAGGGAAAATTAAGGTTTAACGGTCCCGTCTACGTCGAGGCCATTAGGGACAGAGCAGTGGCTCAGATTTTCTTAAGTATGGGAAAGGAAATAGGCCATGGTCTTCCAAAGGAACCATCCCAGCGTTGCCTCGTGCGATTTAGGGAAATTACGGAAACCTAAATCTGGTGGAGCAAACGTGGATTTGAACCATCGTCTTTCTGGATGCCAGTCCAGTGCGCTAACCACTGTCTCACCTCGCTCTGTGACGACATCGGAGATCCTTTATGGACGAGTAGGACCACATACGTCGTACATGAATCTCATTTTTGTTTGCTTCTGGAGAAATGATGGAGGGGAGCGTAGTTTGAGCACTGCAGTGCCTCATTGGGAGGTGCCTGTCTCTGTGACTGCGAGCAGACAAGGCGAGAGACAGTAGTAAGTGGAATCTGAAGAGGTTGAACCAGGCGTCCGAAAGCTGGTGTTCCTTGAACAGATAGTTAAGCTGAGCTTAGGCGTAAGCCAAGATGTTTGCTAGCGTCTAGACCGGTGTTACATGGTAGCTTAAACGTGTCCACATTCGTAACTGCCAGCTTCAAACGCGTGCTTGTGCTAGCTTATTTGAGCGTCCGTGTGGGAATTATGTGTAAGCATTGTAACGATACAAGTGGCTAGAGGTTGAATGCTTTTCGAGTAAGCAGACTTACGTAGAACAGGATACAGACCAATGAGTTATTATCGCGAGGTCGCAGCGCGATTTTGAACCAATGGTACCAATTACCACTTTTTCGCAGCAATCTTGCCGATCAACGCGAGGCAGCAGCGTTGTGGGAGGATTGAGCACCGCACACAATTCACAATCCTAGCAGCAGCTGCCATCGGCCTTCTGTGGACATATTAAAATATCTTGAAATACTGGACAGCTCTTGCACCACGGTGAAGAGCCCCATTAATGAGATTGTAGCCCTTTCAAAAGTTACCACCTTCCTTACCTCTATCCTCTTTCCATGTATCTCACTTCGGTCATTAACCATTTTATTTACTATTTAAGTTATTACCTGGGGGTTTACCTAGTGGTTGTAGGGGGGCTCTTATTGTTTATTTAGGCTCTAATTTATTACGCTTTTAACTATCCTCATTGCTGTGGTTTAACAACGAATGAGGACACCCTTTTCCTTATTGCTGTAATTTACTATCCTCATCACTACAATTTATTACGAAACATGGCTGGCACAACCAAACATGGCTGCTCAAGATAAGTTAGCCACTATTGTAACAGTGGACATAACCCAGTGCAAATAGAGCAGGAAATTAAAAGATACAAGTAAGATAGCTTGCGTACTGCGTAATCTACATCTTTAGGAACGTTTTTGGTTGGTTTAAATGGCTCTGAGGACTATGGGACTTAACATCTGAGGTCACCAGTCCACTAGAACTCAAAACTACTTAAACCTAACTAACCTAAGGACATGACACACATCCATGCCCGAGGCAGGATTCGAACCTGCTACCGTAGCAGTCGCGCGGTTCCGGACTGAAGCGCCTAGAACCGCTCGGCCACAACGGCCGGCTGAACGTATTTGGGTTCTTCCAGATATGTATGTGGTAGTATTACCCCGTCAGAGAGTATGTAGACCGCTGTCACAACGAGAAAATAAACTGCTAAAACTATACAGAAAATTCAGTCGTACGAAATTTCCTATCACATTCCCAGAAAATCCGTGAAGTGCAAGTAGGTCTCGCATACGAGGTGACCATGCAGCTCGTTGGAATGAAATTACAATGAAATGAATACTCCTAGCTGCACACAGGCGTTGATATAAGTCAACGGGGACAGATGGAAGTGTGTGCCCCGACCGGGACTCGAACGCGGGATCTCTTGCTTACATGGCAACCGGTCTATCCATCTTTTTTTTTCCATTTTGTTCGATATAGTTCGTTGCGTCTGGGCAGACGTCACAAGACATCCGTTCAAGTTGATCGTTGATTCTTTGACTCAAGTTTTTTTTATAACCATTTGAGCCACCGAGGACACAGAGGATAGCGCGACTGCAGGGACTTATCTCTGGCACGCCTCCCGTGAGACCCATATTCCCAACTTATTACGCGCGGATTTTTGCCAATTCCCGTAAGAGTTCGGGCACTGTTTGTGTATCCGCACCGAAGAAGACGATGGTCAACTTTCGGACATGTCCGAAAGAACAGATACCATCGGTGACCATGCAGCTCGTTCGAACGAAATTACAATGACTTATATCAACGCCTGTATGCAGCTAGGAGTATTCATTTCACTGTAATTTCAAAACAAAACAATTTTTTTTCGTGTGAAATAATTACAAATTAATAATTCTCGGACTTTTTTCCGTTACTTGTTCTGTGAAACCTTGATACTTGCGAATTTTCTTGATTCTAGATCAACGGGAAGTGCTCTATAAATTTCGACGAGTGAGCTTGCGAATATAAAATATGTGACTTAAATGCCCATATCTTTTGATTGCACTGACTCAGAAGCTTCAATTTTTTACTCTTCCAAGGGCTCGTAGACCATAATATGCGACACACAAGTCTGTTACTACGAAAAAAAGTGTTGTTAACAGTCGGACAGGCAGATGGACGACAACGTAGTGGTATAAGGGTTCCGTTTTGAACGATTTAGGTACAGAACGCATGGTAGTCAGTAGCACTTACCACTCAGCTACAGAGACAGATGCACACTGACAGGCACGCTATAATAAACTATGTATATGAACGCCAGTGCTTATAGAATGACTTGCAAAAACTTATTCATTGTACAGAGGCTATAGCTCAGAAACATGTAGTAACAAAATGATGGTATGTACAACTCATATACAGGGTGGAGAAAACTTGTGTTACGAAATTTTCACCCTGGATAGCTGATGCCAGTAGGAACCAAAATTACTAATGTTGCATAGGTCGACAAGGCACCATTTTTAAACTACGGAAACTTGGAGCCGCGCGCTCCTATTGGCCGCGGGATTGCCCTGTCGCCGGATGCTCTGGACAACGCATGGCCGCGAATGCTTTGTCTGCTAGCGATCTCGATGTATCCAAGATGAGGGGCGTTTGTATGTGTGAACCGCCAACCAAACCGCTGCCCGTCAACCGACGAACGGCATCGGGGCAATCCCACGACCAATCAGCTCGCGTGGCGCCAAGTTTCTGTAGTTTGTGCGTTGTCGACCTACACAATATTAGCAGTTTTGGTTCCTACTGGCATCAGCTATCCAGGGTTAAAATTTCGTGAGACAATTTTTCTCCACCCTGTATAACTGGAACCCAGGATAACAATAATAACCAAACAAGGATGTAACATATGCTTTCCAACAATTAGGAACTAAACAAATGTGAGGGATTCCACTATCACTCATACATGTCTGTCCTGCCGACGTGGCTGGGATGGTGCACTCATTACAAAAGGCATCCTGTGTGGAGTTTTGGGTCATATTGGGAATGGCTATAAAACAACGGAGCAACTAGTGTAAAACATTTTACTTCAAAATCATAAATACGTACTTATTGTCAACCTTAATATACTCCACTCCTCTGCCCTTACAACGCTCCATACGAATTTTCCATTGATGGAAACAGTATTGGAAGCATTATTTTATTAATGGCTGTGATTTTTACCAACTGTAGTACTTATTTTTCAGAATAAATTTCAGTCATTAGTTGCAAAAATTTCATTACGCATTACCAGTCTCGACAAATTAATTTGTCAGCTTCAGAAGCCTATAAAATTAGGGATACTGTATATCTTCAGACTTTATGTATACAAAGTAAAGTATAAAAAGTATATTACAGAAATTTACTTAGTTTAGCAGACAGTCAATATCTTCTTCATAGAAGCGTAATGCCATGGTATGTTCAGAAATTGATGAATTGTATGTTATTATTTTAAACACTGTTTGATAACTTACAATAGCTGAATCACATATATGTATCTGCTCTGCTAGCAGCAAGGAAGATATATAAAAGCATGTATAAAAATATAACCAAGACATATAAAGACCTTCTATATCATACATTTAAAAACAGACACTGTTTTGACTGCATATTATCTTTTATAAAATGTGAAAATTATTCCACCCCTTTCTAATATTAGAATTATGTGTCACGTTTCTTCGAATGAATTATATATAAATTCCTTATGTGACTTGTTTATATTTTTACATACGCTTTTATATATGTTCCTTGCTGCTAGTACAACAGATAGTTATATGTGATTCAGTTACTTTAATTTGTCAAACAGTGTTTAAAATAATCACATACAATGTGCCAATTTCTGAACATAGCATGGCATTATCCTTCTATGAAGCAGATATTGACTGTCTACTAAACTAAGTAAGTTTCTGTAACAATATTATAGAAGGAAAGTCGGTACTCACCATATAGCGGAGATGCTGAGTCGCAATAGGCACAACAAAAAGATTCACACAATTATAGCTTCCGTCCATTAAGGCCTTTTTTTTCCTAAGCAAGTTTCTGTAATATACAGGGTGTTTCAAAATGAAAATACGGGTTTTAAGGCTTTCTAGCATTTATTACATTTAACTTACATTACTTACTTTATTACATTTAATTTACAATTATAAATAATACATTAAATGAGAGAGCAACTATAACAGTCTTTCTTAAAAGTGTTCAATGTGAGCACCATCGTCACAAATCGAGGCGATAGGCGAGCTTTTCCGAAACCTTCATCACTATGTCTATAGTAATTGTTGCAACAGTGCTGTTTCTGAAGTCAGATAGATCACTTGATAGCGGAGACATATACACATCATCCTTTATGAATCCCCAAAGGCAAAAATCGCAAGGGGTCAGATCGTGTGTGATCACGAAGATCATATGAAACTAGCTATGTCATCCCGCCCCTTGCGGCCAATCCAGCGGTCGGGTATAACGTCTTTAACCAGTCGCATGCTGAGTTATGCCAGTGGGATGGCACACCATTTTGCTTCTGAGAAACACCAGTTACAGTTGCTTCGCCGAAAAAGTCGAGAGGAGTCTCGTTGCAACTGCACCATCTCATGGCGATTTGCTTATCCCAGATACACACATTACGTGTGTTCACCACTGAAGACGACACGATCCAGAAAATCTTAATCTCATGCAGCAAAATTTCGTTTGCAAAGCTGGCACGTAAACCGTAGTATGTAGGCTTTAGAGCTTGTAACAACTGCGAACGACAGGGACCAACTGATTTCTTGGGACTACGTGTGATAGACTGGCGCTCGTTCCAGGTGTTTTTCATTTACTCTTGGTCGTTCATACTCTTCCCTTTGCGCACGGGTATATGTTTGAGTTGCTCTTTCATTTGATGTATTATTTATAATTATAATTTGAATGTAATGAATGGAAATGAGCGTTTGGCGTCATTGGCCGTGAGGTCCCTTATGGGGCAGGTCTGGCCGCCTTGGTGTAGGTCTTATTACATTCGACGCCACATTGGGCGACCTGCGCGCCGGATGGGGATGAAATGATGAAGACAACATAACATCCAGTCCCTGAGCGGAGAAAATCCCCGACCCATCCGGGAATCGAACCCGGGCCCGTAGGACGGCAATCCGTCACGCTGACCACTCAGCTATCGGAGCGGACAATGTAATAAATGCTACCAAGCCTTAAAACCCATACATTCATTTTACCTGTACTTTTTATATTTGACATAGATGTATACCCAAGGTCTGACGATTTATTATATCCTAATTTTGTAGTCTTCTGAAGCTGACAAATTAATTTGTCGAAACTGGTAAAGATAATAAAATTTACTTGCAACTGATGACTGACATTTATTCCGAAAGAAAAAGGTGCTTGAAGTCTTTCTGCCGGCCGGGTTGGACGAGCGGTTCTAGGCACTACAGTCTGGAACCGCGCGACAGCTACGGTCGCAGGTTCGAATCCTACCTGGGACATGGATGTGTGTGATCTCCTTAGGTTAGTTAGGCTTAAGTAATTCTAAGTTCTAGGGGACTGATGACCTCAGAAGTTAAGCCCGATAGTGTTCAGAGCCATTTGAATTTGTTTGAGGTCTTTCTCTGTGAACTCCTTGATGACGAGTACTATTTTTTCTTTCACTACTTCAACGGACTGAAATCTCGTTCTTTTTAATGCAAATTTAACCTTGAGAAATAGATAAAAGTCACATGTTACTAGGTCAGGCTAATGAGGTGGGTGGTTTAATATTAGGAAGCCGTACTTCGCTAAAAGCGTCTGAACAGACAATGCAATATGAAACGGTGCGTCGTCTTGGCGCAGAACCCATCATTTGTTCTTGCACAACTCGGGTAGTTTTTTTTTCTTATTTTCTCACGGAGATGAGCAAGAATCTCAGGGTGGTAATGCTGATAAATAGTTAGACCTTCAGAACCCAAGTGAAGATGCACAGTTGCGTGAACATCGTAAAAAAGATCATTACCATTTTGAATCTTCATTTGCTAATTCGAGGTTTTTTCGCCTATCGGTAAAGTTGGCCCTTCCAGTGTATGGATTGGCGATCAGTTATCGTTCATAAGTGAAAAACCAAGATACGTCACATGTTATCACTCTTTCAAAAAAATTAGGATCATTTTCAATGGTATTCCAAGTGTCAGCACAACATTTTCAATAGCTTCTTTTTACTCGATCATGAGAATTTTTGGCACCAGTTTCACACACACTTTTTTCACGTTAAATTGGTTATTTAATATTTACGTTAGGCATTTTTTGTCAATTCCTACAGTTTCAGCAATCGATCAAGTACTCAGCCGACGATCAGATCGAATGAGATTACCTATTTCTTCGATATTCTCGAACGTTTTTGAAGTTGAAGGGTGTCCCGGGCGTGAATCATATTCAGCGTCTTCCCAGCCATCTCAGAAACCCTTGAACCACTCAAAAACTCGCGTACGTGATAAACAGCCTACGCCATGCACTACTTTTAGTGAAAGAGGCTTCAGTGGCAGTTTTTCCAAGTTTCACTGAAACTTCACACAGTTCGTTTCTTTATTATTACACTTATCTTTTTCCAGTAAAACAAAATAACAGCTGCGTAACGCAGACGTAGGCCACGGCCACCACAGAACACCAATATAGTAGAAGTGCAAAGACCAAGTTATTATACGGAAACACAGAACGACACCAGCGCTAATTGTGGCCTGGCTGTGAACTTCAATACGAAAAAATATGGCGCGAAAATCTCTTATGTTTATTTCTAAATACGCGAATTAGATGACAATATTTTTCATTTAATCTTTGCATGTGGGCCGCATAGTGCAGTAATAAAGGATTTTGAGATCTTGCAAAGTAATATATAAAAGAAATCTCAATCAAAAACAAACATTAACTACTCGTAGCTGCAGTTTACATTGTGAAAATTTTCGTAAATTACGACGTCACCTTTTGACTGTGAATTTTTTTGTAAAACTCAATATTGCGATTTTGGCCGTGTAGCCATTATCATGTGGAAATAAACGAGCTTTAGCACATGTCAGACTAAAAAATCATCTGACACTGCATGCATATATAAATGATTTTTACGTTTCCACATATCCTAACCCCCCCCCCCCCATGAACCATGGACCTTGCCGTTGGTGTGGAGGCTTGCGTGCCTCAGCGATACAGATAGCCGTACCGTAGGTACAACCACAACGGAGGGGTATCTGTTGAGAGGCCAGACAAACGTGTGGTTCCTGAAGAGGGGCAGCAGCCTTTTCAGTAGTTGCAAGGGCAACAGTCTGGATGATTGACTGATCTGGCCTTGTAACAATCACCAAAACGGCCTTGATGCGCTGGTACTGCGAACGGCTGAAAGCAAGGGGAAACTACGGCCGTAATTTTTCCCGAGGGCATGCAGCTTTACTGTATGATTAAATGATGATGGCGTCCTCTTGGGTAAAATATTCCGGAGGTAAAATAGTCCCCCATTCGGATCTCCGGGCAGGGGACTACTCAAGAGGATGTCGTTATCAGGAGAAAGAAAACTGGCGTTCTACGGATCGGAGCGTGGAATGTCAGATCCCTTAATCGGGCAGGTAGGTTAGAAAATTTAAAAAGGGAAATGGATAGGTTAAAGTTAGATATAGTGGGAATTAGTGAAGTTCGGTGGCAGGAGGAACAAGACTTCTGGTCAGGTGACTACAGGGTTATAAACACAAAGTCAAATAGGGGTAATGCAGGAGTAGGTTTAATAATGAATAGGAAAATAGGAATGCGGGTAAGCTACTACAAACAGCATAGTGAATGCATTATTGTGGCCAAGATAGATACGAAGCCCACACCTACTACAGTAGTACAAGTTTATATGACAACTAGCTCTGCAGATGACGAAGAAATTGAAGAAATGTATGATGAAATAAAAGAAATTATTCAGATAGTGAAGGGAGACGAAAATTTAATAGTCATGGGTGACTGGAATTCGAGTGTAGGAAAAGGGAGAGAAGGAAACGTAGTAGGTGAATATGGATTGGGGCTAAGAAATGAAAGAGGAAGCCGCCTGATAGAATTTTGCACAGAGCACAACTTAATCGTAGCTAACATGAATCATGATAGAAGGTTGTATACATGGAAGAACCCTGGAGATACTAAAAGGTATCAGATAGATTATATAATGGTAAGACAGAGATTTAGGAACCAGGTTTTAAATTGTAAGACATTTCCAGGGGCAGATGTGGACTCTGACCACAATCTATTGGTTATGACCTGTAGATTAAGACTGAAGAAACTGCAAAAAGGTGGGAATTTAAGGAGATGGGACCTGGATAAACTGAAAGAACCAGAGGTTGTACAGAGTTTCAGGGAGAGCATAAGGGAACAATTGACAGGAATGGGGGAAAGAAATACAGTAGAAGAAGAATGGGTAGCTTTGAGGGATGACGTAGTGAAGGCAGCAGAGGATCAAGTAGGTAAAAAGACGAGGGCTAGTAGAAATCCTTGGGTAACAGAAGAAATATTGAATTTAATTGATGAAAGGAGAAAATATAAAAATGAAGCAGGCAAAAAGGAATACAAACGTCTCAAAAATGAGATCGGCAGGAAGTGCAAAATGGGTAAGCAGGGATGGCTAGAGGACAAATGTAAGGATGTAGAGGCTTATCTCACTAGGGGTAAGATAGATACTGCCTACGGAAAATTCTTTAGAGACCTTTGGAGATAAGAGAACCACTTGTATGAACATCAAGAGCTCAGATGGAAACCCATTTCTAAGCAAAGAAGGGAAAGCAGAAAGGTGGAAGGAGTATACAGAGGGTCTATACAAGGGCGATGTACTTGAGGACAATATTATGGAAATGGAAGAGGATGTAGATGAAGATGAAATGGGAGATATGATACTGCGTGTAGAGTTTGACAGAGCACTGAAAGACCTGAGTCGAAACAAGGCCCCTGGAGTAGACAACATTCCATTGGAACTACTGACGGCCTTGGGAGCGCCAGTTCTGACAAAACTCTACCATCTGGTGAGCAAGATGTATGAAACAGGCGAAATACCCTCAGACTTCAAGAAGAATATAATAATTCAAATCCCAAAGAAAGCAGGTGTTGACAGATGTGAAAATTACCGAACAATCAGTTTAATAAGCCACAGCTGCAAAATACTAACACGAATTCTTTACAGACGAATGGAAAAACTGGTAGAAGCCGACCTCGGGGAAGATCAGTTTGGATTCCGTAGAAATACTGGAACACGTGAGGCAATACTGAGCTTACGACTTATCTTAGAAGAAAGATTAAGGAAAGGCAAACCTACCTTTCTAGCATTTGTAGACTTAGAGAAAGCTTTTGACAATGTTGACTGGAATACTCTCTTTCAAATTCCAAAGGTGGCAGGGGTAAAATACAGGGAGCGAAAGGCTATTTACAATTTGTACAGAAACCAGATGGCAGTTATAAGAGTCGAGGGGCATGAAAAAGAAGCAGTGGTTGGGAAGGGAGTAAGACAGGGTTGTAGCCTCTCCCCAATGTTATTCAATCTGTATATTGAGCAAGCAATAAAGGAAACAAAAGAAAAATTTGGAGTAGGTATTAAAATCCATGGAGAAGAAATAAAAACTTTGAGGTTCGCCGATGACATTGTAATTCTGTCAGAGACAGCAAAGGACTTGGAAGAGCAGTTGAACGGAATGGATGGTGTCTTGAAGGGAGGATATAAGATGAACATCAACAAAAACAAAACGAGAATAATGGAATGTAGTCGAATTAAGTCGGGTGATGTTGAGGGTATTAGATTAGGAAATGAGACACTTAAAGTAGTAAAGGAGTTTTGCTATTTGGGGAGCAAAATAACTGATGATGGTCGAAGTAGAGAGGATATAAAATGTAGACTGGCAATGGCAAGGAAAGCGTTTCTGAAGAAGAGAAATTTGTTAACATCGAGTATAGATTTAAGTGTCAGGAAGTCATTTCTGAAAGTATTTGTATGGACTGTAGCCATGTATGAAAGTGAAACATGGACGGTAAATAGTTTGGACAAGAAGAGAATATAAGCTTTCGAAATGTGGTGCTACAGAAGAATGCTGAAGATTAGATGGGTAGATCACATAACTAATGAGGAAGTATTGAATAGGATTGGGGAGAAGAGAAGTTTGTGGCACAACTTGACCAGAAGAAGGGATCGGTTGGTAGGACATGTTCTGAGGCATCAAGGGATCACCAATTTAGTATTGGAGGGCAGTGTGGAGGGTAAAAATCATAGGGGGAGACCAAGAGATGAATACACTAAGCAGATTCAGAAGGATGTAGGTTGCAGTAGGTACTGGGAGATGAAGAAGCTTGCACAGGATAGAGTAGCATGGAGAGCTGCATCAAACCAGTCTCAGGACTGAAGACCACGACAACAACAACATATCCTAAAGCACATTATGTCCACTCGCATGATCGAAAGTGGAATAGTATGTTACACAAATAAATAACTACACAGCTAATGGATAACCAAGAGGTCATTTACAAAAAAATCTGTGCTACAAACCAAGGATGTACTGTAAAGTCTACAAAATCCGATTTATTATTTTTTCTGATGATTGTTATTTATGGATATTCAGTCATCTGAAATTGAACTTCTGCACAGTTCAAATAAATTTATGAAACACACAAAATACTACTTTACATCAACTGAAAAACAAATTGGGAGCAGAGCAGGTAGACACCCCATGAATGTAGCCAAAATGTTTTTGCCAATGAGACATACAAAGGAAATGAACTGCAACACATAACATTTTTTTTCTTTTTTCCTCAACTTGGCTGTTATTTTGGCAACACCCATCATGTTTAAATAATGAAAGAAGACGCTGGTACAACATTTATTTTTAACATTTTTATTTATTTACTTCCTCCTTGAAAACTTTGTTTGGTACATTACTGAAAATTAACACAAATTCCCCTTGACAGCACTTTATTCATTATACTTTTAGAATCCAATCATCACATCTAGAAAGTGTTAAGTTATGTTCCTGCTGAATTACCAGATTTTGTCATAAAAAATCAAAGGCATGATTTTGATTCAAGAACATATAATTCTCTGCTTTTAACACAACGTTTGTATATGTACAGGGAGCTTACTTTGATTGTACACATAATAAACAAAATACAAAGTTTTTTAACATGATTTGAACTTCTTTTTAAGTTGTTGCATACACAATTTCCTCTTGTTTTTAAATTTCTTTTCTTTCACATACTTGTATATTATAAATGGAATACTTGTCTTCAGAAGTCTCTCTTCAATGTCATGTTTATTACAAATTGTTGTATGAGACAGAACAAATGTTTTTTTTTAAATTATCATGTAGTCTTGTTGTGTGACCATGACTATTTAGATACTCATTCAGCTGATCATGGAGTGCCCTTAGGAAAATCATGACTCTTTCACTTGCATATTTCAAACGAGAATGCTCCTCATTATTCTCTTTAAATGAGGTAAACAGATGATTTTCAGTCACAACAGAGGAGTAGAGACTGGTATTACATGTTTCACAGTCATCTGGTGCATCTATGGCTTTTAGTACATAGCCTGCTACATAGGCTAAGTATTGTTGATGATACCATCTGAGTAAGAATAAATTTGCTCAGGTGTATCAGTGTCATTCATCTCACATTCACTTAAATGCTCACTCCTACCACTAGCTGCCAAAAAGTGACTCAAACTGCTCAAGGGAGTGTAATCATCATTTTCACAGTTACTTACACTCATGGCTTTGAAAGGCAAAGTCATATGATTGACAACACAAGCCTTCAGAGCTTGTACAAACTGAAAACAAGTTGGGTTTGTATTAGTAATACCATGTTGTCTTATACAACAAAAGAAATTTTCTAAAGCATCTTGACTGAACACCTTTAAATTTAAGTACTTAAAGACAACCACTTTCAAGGTCTTCCAGAAGAAAATAATAGACTGTAATGTAATCTGCCAACCTTTTATGAAGCTAAACATATTAGTCTTGTTTCTTCCCGTTTTTAAATCTATTATTTGCCAGCTGCCTATTTCCCTCAATATGCTATACCACATTTCTAAATATGGCGAATTTTCTGATAAAGCACACTTAAATTGTTTTCCATCTCTGGGATATTGCTCATTACTGTTGAGTGAATCAAAGAGATTTTCTACCTTTTCCACAAACTTAGCTGTGTGTATAGCTTCAGATGGTAATGTAAGAGTAGAAACATATGTTTCAATTGCAGCTGCAACAGTATGGCTCATTTGTGCAGCAGCAACTTTTACCTTCATTTTGACATGGGAATCAGAAAAATTAAAGTGTTGTGCTTTTAATTTGGGTAGAGTTTTGAACCGTTTTTTTTATCCAAAAAGAACACTGTACTGATGTACTTAAACTTTGCTGCTTTGTGAGGTTCAAATTGAATTTAATTAACTATCAAAGCATTTCTAGTGTTTTTGAGCAGATGTGGTACATCATAATGGTAACAATTGGTTGATTATTGACGACAAAATGAAATATACTGGGCTTCAACAAATTTGCTTCACACAGTTGCTTAAGGGCCTTTTGGTTTGTTGGATTCTGGTCACATACAGTACAAACCACTTTGAACCCAATATTCTGTAGTTCACTTATGATGTGAACAATGAGTGATTTCAAATGGGTGTAGTGGAAAGTGGTTGCGGTAAAGTAATATGCTAGAACTTGTTTCCAAGTTCTGTGAATGCCTCTCAGCATAAAAACCAATGCTTGACTAGCAGCTACAGGTGAACGTCCTAAATGACCCAAGTCCTGATACCCATAGATTAGCTGTTTGTGTGCATCATAGTACATACCATCATCCAGAGACATTTCATCAAAAAGTAGAGCACAATACTTGTCATTTTCATGCATATTACTTACTTCCCTTGCTAAAAAGTTTAATAAAGCTGGATTAAGTCCTGTATCAAATGGTATGTGGGAAAGCACTCCCTTGAGCAGCCTGACAGATGGAAGGGAGAAGTATGTGGCCAAATGTCTGTACAACCGGGGACTACGCTTATAAATAGATAAAGCAAATGCCTTATCTTGTATAGACCACCGTACTACTGTGGGCTGCATATTGGCATTTCTTAACTGACTATTAATAAAAGTTTTAGTCACATCATTCAACTCTTCTTCAATTAACTGAAATTTCCTGTCATCATACAACTCTTTTAGAATTTTCAATTTATTCCTCTCATTCTGTAGCTGTTTTATTTTTAATTTACACGCTCTGGAAACTGTAATTCTATGCAGTTTATACATTTTTTGTTTTCGTGGAGTTAACTCACGTTTAGAAACGCCAGATCTCATTACACCTGGACTACTTTCAACATCATAAACAGGTGAGGATAAAAAGCAGTACTCACCATCATCTGTGCTCTGTAAAGGGGGACTGCTTCGTTGTATTACTGTAGATTTTGCATTGTGACCTGTTTCATGCACACTTCTATTTGCACCCGATGTGGTGAAACCGCCGCCACCACCACCACCACCAGTGTAACACAGATGGGTGGGGGGAGGGTGAAACAACACCAATTCCACATGCTTTGGTATAACACCAGGATTTAGCCTGTGTCTAGTAAAGTTCACAAAATCTGCTTCATAAAAATGATCCTCACACACACAATAATAACTACAGTTGACACCTTCATCTGTATTACAGATCAATTTCCACTTCTTTAAAGTCTCACTTTTTGATGCAGCTGGAAATTTATAGAAATGTTTATTTTTGTGTTTTGAATTTGTTTTTGCATAATAACTACTCCTGCATCTGGGAAACTTGCACGAGTATTTCAATTTCAATCTCAAACTGGATTCTTCTCTTCCTGTATGATCCATCCTCATGTGTCTGAAATGTTATTCAAACCAAAAATTAGGAACGAGAAAAAAGATCAGGTATGGTTTACATTGATTAATGCTAAAGAAAACGCAATGTGAAATTAATTTCACTATCAAAAATCATATTAACTTATGTCAAAATTCAGCTATTCTGTACTGAAGTATTGATAACTGTTATCATGGCTTGTAATCTGATGTGGTATTGCTACAAAATAGTGAAAAAACGAAACAAATTCTCATTTCTACTATGGATATGCACATCACTCTCGTGAGCGTAGTTGCACAATATTCTATATTCAACACTACTTCGTTAAACAGTGCTGTCAGGCAGTAGAAACACTGCTTATTGTACCATTTCAGTATATTTCAGCATCTAGATACCATGGTAGATACCAAATTCAACTGTACATTATCAGTAACAGTTACAGCTGTAAATCTGTATTACATTGTATTGAGCATTAAAGTGCGAGAAGATTTCTACTGCATTGGATATTGCCACAATAATATGTGTAAATGTCCAACTGCTTGAAGGACCTGCTTTGTGTGATGTAATGGATCTGGGAGTTATGTTATTTTTTTTACTGTATTTGTCGATACCAAATTGTGAATGTTTTCTTATATTTTTTGTCAGAATTTACTATAATTTGCCTTATTATATGTTAATTTACTTACAATTTTGAGAGTGATAACATATTGATTACTATTAGTAAATGTATCGAAGAATAGCAAAGAGAGTGATTACAAGTGGAAGCTTGTGTGTTGTGTAAAATATCTTTGACGCTAGAGTCGTCTTTGACTATAGTCAGCCGGCAGTTAACTCTTGATATGTGTTGACGGTAGAACAACGTGAAGGTCGCAGTCATAAATAATTTTGAGTTATGTTACTGTTTTTTTTTGTATTAACTATAAGAAGAAACTACATTTGAAGAATTGGTATTTGAAACACCAAAATGAGGGAACACGTTGAACCACGTCAATTCTGCAACCGACAAAGAAGCATTGTGGACTCATACTTAGACAACTGAAGCCAAGACTAATATCGCCGTGTAAACGTCTAACGGAAAAGGTACTGTCACGAAATATGGCAAATTTAAGTAAATAAAAAATAGTGAACATATTTCAACTGTGGACTGTAGCCGGGAAAACGTATTTCAACTGGTGACTGTAGCCGGGATGCCATATTTCAGTGACTTCCAAACAAATGTCTTATTATGTGAGAACACAACCTTTGTCGATACAACAGCAACAAACACTTTTTACCTGGATAGAGTGTTATGTACTGTACAGAATATTTACTGTCGAAAACGGGAAATAGAACACACTCGAGGCATTACGAATCAATTGTAACACGTCCAATATTTGGTATGTAGTAAACGGCACAATAAATGGTACTTATTATGTCACTAAGAGTACTTCGTGGCAAAAAGGAAGATGAATCAAAGCCAGAATTATATTCCATTACAGGATTCGGAAAGTTGAATACCAACTATGTCAAAAGCTGCTAGCATGGGATTCTCTATTAAATACAAGGAAATATGAACAGAAATAAGAAATATACTTACCCTTTAAGTAAACTGAGCAACGGAAATTGTATTTCTTTGCAGGAACAGATATACAAGAGTCTACAGAACGTAATGTGATGATACAACCTCGTGTTCTATATGAAACAAAAGTAAAAAAGTAAATACTGAATCATCACACCATCAAATATTACGAATGCATCCAAAAATTAAGCAGAATAATAGCAACATCCTTACACTGCAATTTAAACTAAAAATCACGATCACGTTGCTACGATACCAAAACAATTATGGAAGGCTACGTCACCCAACCGGAACACGAGACAATAAATTGCTAAACTTGCAGCACTCCAAGTGGCCTGGGACCAAACCAACGTCGTGTTACCGGAAATCCCTATATGAGTTTCACCCCCCTGACGGCCACACTATTTCGTTTGTCTACACCAGAGACGCCGCATTCGACTGAGAAGCACAGCCATTGGTCTTTCATCTTTGGCGCATGTGCACATAATCTGTGGCAGCATCAGTCCCATTATTTTATAGCCACAGCTTGTAGATCCTTGTTATGGACCATATAGCTGTTTGAAAACGTTTATTGCCCTACGCCTTTACTTTGCAAGAATCGAACTAAATCCATTGCAACTTTATTATTTATAATTCTTAAACGTGGCTGCGAAACAGCAACCGTGTAAATCTGAAGAGGTTGAAAAAATCAGGCAAACAGTTACAAAACAAAGGTTCATTAGCGCTTGACCTAGATTTCGATGTTTCTAAAAATTACTTCTTCAGAGGGAGTGGGCCCTAAAAATGTATATAATCAATTACAAAATTATTTTTACAAACATAACAAAATATTAATAGAAAAATATTTGTGAGATAAGCTTACTCATTTGTCACATCACATGATAGTACATTAGATTAGCTGAAGCCGAGCGGTTCTGGTCATATATTAATTTGACAGAACAGGAATTATCCCAAGCCCTGGCTTTAGATAGCAGCCAGATTACATATCTCGTACTTCAGAATGAATTCTCAGTAGTAAATGCCCACAGTTAGAGTCTCTTGACAACACAAAATTGTAACAGGAGTGACAGAACAAAACATTTGCGTAAGTTAGTGTACATCATGTCAGAGACTAGGGCCCACTGTTATGAAATACACAGGCTCAAGCAACCATTAAAAATTGGGCTGCAGAGGGCGCTAAATGCGTGCGCGTAAGAACTGCGCGTTTCTTGTGTTGAATAAAAGCTTTATACATTAAAGTAAAAATGAAATTTCCTCTACAAGGCTACTAAAAATGTAATAGATTTACTAGTATACATAACGTATGAAATTACTAATTATCTGCTGGTAGAGTAATACTGTACATAAATTCAGTGTGCAGAAGGTAGAATTCTGTTTACAAAAGATCTCTGTTACAAATGGATGAGGGAAAAAAGAGCAAATATAAGCCAAAACAACGTCACGAAAAAGGAAAAACGTCCTCTTAACACTGCGGAAGCTCGAGCGATAAGGAAAACGGGAAAACAGTGGGCGCTGTATACATGCGCCTTCTCACTGCGTGTTGCTGGTGTTAAGTACCATAATTTTATATTAAAGCAATATGACAATTTCTTATAGAAGGCCACTAATAAATGCAGTAATTTTAGAGGTTTAAATATAAAATTATCTGTAAAACGTTTATATGTCAAAGTGATACTGCTCGTAGCTTTAGTGTGCAGAAGATAACAGTTACAAAAAATTACTTCTGTTAACAAAAATGGTGAAGGACATAACTAATGGATAAAGTTATCTTCTGCTTAACTGTACCAATATCATTTTTTGAAAATCAACTGTAGGAATATGCGTTGATAAGGCCACGAAAAATGAAACCTAGTGATATGAAATGTCAGTAACTCAACAGTAAAGAAAAAATAATTTGAGGATAACGGCACATTTACTGATATTAGCGGAGATCGGTAAACACGTATTATATGACAGTGAGCAGCGTCTTAAATCCATCAACGAAATGCTTACTCACAAGTTGCAACTGATCGTTCAGGATGGTGCCGTCTTTCTTAGAAATCTTTATAAATTTCATATTCTTCTAATAAATCTAATTTCCAGCCTCTTATTTCCTCACGTAAAACTACGGTTGCTTCTAATTCCCTCGGAGAATGGTCCGAAATAAGTAAATGTTCAGCAAATGAAGAATTATGAACACTTCCCCCTTTCCTGCCCAACAGGTGCTCCTTATATCTGGCTTTAATAGCTCCAGTTTTTCCTGGTCGCTTGGCATGTAACTTACGAAAATATTTTATCCTGTGACTACCAATACAATTTTATGTTGACAAGAGGTTCTACCTGTGGGCATTTACTAGTGAGCATTCATTCTGAAGTACGCTAAAAGTAATCTGGCTGCTATCTAAAGCCATGGCCTGGGATAATCCTTGTTTTGTCAGTTTTATATATGACAAGAGCCGCTTGGCTTTAGCTAATCTAACGTATCATCATGTGTGTAACGAGTGAGTACTCACAAGTATTTTTCTCTTAATATTTTGCTGTGTTTGTAAAAATAATTTTGTAGCTCGTTATATACATTTTTAGGGCCCACTCTCTCTGAAGAAAATATTTTTAGCAATATCGAAACCTAGTTCAGTTGTTTTGCAACTGGCTGTCTGATTTTTTTCAACCACTGTATTATTTATGTAGCAGCGCCGTGCTGTTACTGATTTCTCTGCAAAAACAGAGACTAAAAAGGAGGATTTTTTAAAAAATTACGCATCTACTGTTGCTATGTAGACCTTGTTTAAAATGGAAAATCGTGATTGGTAGAAGAGAAAAGTTATTTTATAACCAAATCCAATATTTACATGTCGTTTCTAAAATGGAACATCTTCTACCTCTGTCAGTTAACAAATTTCTCAGTTCAGTCTTGAAATGGTATGTGGAAACAATGACTGCCGGCAAACCTCTGATTTAGCTATAATTCGTCGGATTTTCTTGCTGTGGCTATTTTGCGAGACATTTGTAGGAGGAGGTAATACGTTGCCCAAGTCTTTCTTCCCTGAACGTATTCTCTCAGATTTTCTGCTGTAAATTTATTCGTGATGCACAAACTCTCTCTTTTAGCATGCACCACGAGAGATTATCATCACCGTAACATTCTCGCGCTAACTAAACGATTGCACGCATGTCACATTGATCTTGTCTACCTCTATACTGTGACACTTAAGGGACTGAGCCTAGTGAGCAATACTCAAAAATTGGTTGAACGGGTGGTTTGTAGGCCACTTCCTTCACGGATGGATCAAATTTCTATAAGAATCCTCCAGTCAGTTTGAGGCTGACATCTATTTTTCTTATATTCTGTTTTGTACAGTCATTCCATTTTACGACGATCCAGATGATTAGTTAGATTAGTTTAGGACTGTTACTGTTTCTAGTGACTTGTCATCGATACTGCAATTGTACAGTACTGGGGTTATTTGCCTGTTTATGCGCACTATGTTACTTTTACATATAGTCAGCGTCCACTCCCAATCCCTACACCAGTCATCAGTCCTCTGCAGGTGCATAATCTGGACCAGCCTCGTGGAGCTTCGAACATTATACATTGGAGCATTTATAATGGCATGGCTGCTTTGTGGGTTTGCTACAACCAATCAGTCATGTAACATGATTTTATCAGGAGCACCAATGTGACAGGCAAGCGTAATTCTTTGCTGCCATAGAGCAAGTTGATTATGTCCGTAGCGCCATGTGTGTTTTGTACTTGAAATATTGTGTATTTTGATTAATAACAATACATAATTTTACTTTGACCCAAGATCGAATTTTTTTCCATTGGAAACGAGATCTCTGTAATCAAACTGAATATTACAATAAGCAACCTGCCCATGCTTTTTACACATATTATTATTCTCCATCACAAAACAGCTGCTTAGGGAGGAAATTTAATGGTGTCTGTTTATGAAGTTGATATCACCCACACTTAAAACTGCTACTTTGCCTCCTCGTGCAGTAAAGTGAATTGTACTGCAAAGCTCCCATCTAATTGCGAAGATTTTGATGACAGTGATCCATGAAATCATATTGTCACGTAGGAGAAGATGTAATTAGATGAATGAGAAACACTAACTTCACTTAACGAAGGTTTATTCAGCACTTGCACATAAAAAAAAAAAACGCGGAGCGAACTGCCTCCGGCCATAACACATACGGTATATAAGCAGTTATAGAACATTCCAGTACAATGAATCTTGACATTTGTGGATACTTCTAGAATGTACTCTAACCGAACACAGACATTAAAATTTTACAGTTCAGGTGAGTTTTGAGCTCACGACCCTCCTGCTATAGTCTATTATCATAACCACTACACCTCATTGACTGTATTACTCAAACCCTTCTGCGACATTGCTCTCTCCTTAAGAGAACAGCGTCTCGGTGTTACGTCGTCCTAGTCCGGGAATGAGTCATTGGTCCTGCATACTCCGACTCCCGATGACTGATGTTCATCCTGGCGGTGATCTTCTTAGAACTTCCTTTGCCGCTACGCTCTTCGTCACCTTTCCGCTTGCTGCTTGTCGCTGGAGCTTCGTATTTACCCTGGGTTGCAGGATCCTTACAGGGCTTCATTCAAAGGGCGAGGAGCGTATCTCTGATCTTTCGTCGTCTTGTGTCGGCGTCGAAATCTTCAACATCATAAGTAACATCAGACAAATGTCTTACAACCTTATAAGGTCCAAAGTAGCGCCTGAGGAACTTCTCAGGGAGACCAACCTCCCGAACAGGGGTGATGGTCCGGACGAGGTCACCAGGTTCAAATGGCTCTGAGCACTATGGGACTTAACATCTGAGGTCATCAGCCCCCTAGAACTTAGAAATACTTAAACCTAACTAACTAAGGACATCACACACATTCATGTCCGAGGCAGGATTCGAACCTGCGACCGCAGCGGCATTGCGGTTCCGGACTGAAGCGCCTAGAACCGCTCGGCCACGGCGGCCTGTGAGGTCACCAGGCTGGTAGACAACAGGGTGGTGGCTCATGTCATGCTTTCGGCGATCGTTTTCTTGAGTCTGCAGCGTGCGGAGTCGAGCTAGCTGCCGAGCTTCCTCAGCTCTGGTTAACACCTGGCCGATGTAGTCGTCGTCCACGTCATCAGGATGTAACGGTAAAACAGTGTCCATCGTCGTAGTCGCCTCAGCCCAGGCACCAGGAAAAACGGCGTAAATCCTGTGGTGTCTTGTTTGGCGGTATTGTAGGCAAACGTCACAAAAGGTAACACCTCATCCCAGTTGCTCTGCTCAAATTGACGAACGTTGATAGCATGTCGCCCAAGGTCTTATTAAGGCGTTCACTATGCCTGTTAGTTTTCGGATGGTAGGCAGTCGTCATGTGATGAGTAACGTTGCACCGACGGTTTATCTCTGTCACAAGATTTGATTGAAAAACTTTCCCTCGAACCGTAATTAACGATCTTGGGGCACCGTGTTTTAATACAACGTTTTCCACGATGAATTTGGCTACCTCGAATACTTCGGCTGTTTTCACGGCTTTTGTAATTGCACTGATTATCTGACGCGCTATGCAAACAATAATCCATTTATTGCCATTAGCAGACGTTGGAAATCGTCCGAGGAGGTCAATCCCAACACGTTGGAAAGTCGTTTCGGCTGGTGGAACTGGTATGAGTCGACCAGGTGGTTTCTGAGGAACTACCTTTCTCCTCTGGCACTCTCGACAGTGCGATACTTAGTGACTGACACTCCTAAATAAACCTGGCCAGAAAAATTTCTTGCGGATTCTATCGTATGTCTTAATAAATCCGAGATGTCCAGCCTCAGGTGTGTCATGGAATTTCTGTGGAACATCTAAGCGCATGTGTTTAGGAATCACTCTTTCCAAACGGATCAAAGTTCTTCTTGCAAAGTAATCCATTAACTACCTTAAATTGTCCTTTCACGTCCTCTGACCGATTTAAGGCAAGCATAATTTAAGATACCTTGGCATCCTTCTTCTGCTCAGCATAGAGATCCTGGCGTGCAGCGAGACAGTCACTATCTTCATCAAAGTCTTGATGGTCTTGCACATGATTTCTTGAGAGATAGTCGGCATCTTGGTGTTTTCGTCCACTTTTGTACACTATGGTAATGTCATACTCTAGAAGACGTAGTTCCCACCTAGCGAGTGGTCCCGTTGGATCCTTAAGGCCTGTCAACCAACAAAGTGAATGATGGTTTGTAACAACTGTGAATGGCCTTCCATAGAGATACTGTCGAAATTTGCACATGGCCCAGATCACAGCAAGACATTCTCTTTCTGTAGTTGAGTAGTTTCTCTCGGTTTTTGTAAGTGTCCTAGAAGCATAGGCTATAACCTTCTCTTTTCCAACCGAAATTTGCACCAGAGCAGCATCGATCCCATACCCACTGGCATCTGTGTGTAGTTCTGTAGGTGCTCTCTCATCATACAGACCAAGTACAGGGTCAGTGGTCAGAGATTTTCGCAGCATATCGAAAGAATCTTGTTGAGCACCACCCGAGATAAATTTAGCATCAGCTTTTAACAACTCTTGGAGTGGCCTGGCTTTGATACAAAAATCTTTGATAAAACGACGATAATAAGAACGTAATCCAAGGAAGCTTCTCACATCTCTAATACTTTTAGGAATAGAAAATTCCGTTACAGATCTCACCTTTTCTGGGTCTGGCCGCCCACCTTCCTTTGACACAAGGTGTCCAAGTATTTTGATTTCGTTTGCTCCAAAGAGACGCTTTCTTGGATTAAGTTTCAGTCTGCCTTGTTGGAGACACTTAAGAATGGCCCTCAGTCTTTTTATGTCTCTGAGAACACTATAATGTCATCTAAATAACAAAGACACATCATCCACTTCAGGTGCCTTAGAAGATTATCCATCATCGGTTCAAAAGTTGCTGGTGCATTACACAAACCAAACGGAATTACCTTAAACTCAAACAGGCCCTCAGGGGTGATGAATGCAGGTTTCTCACGATCAGCCTCATCTACTTCGATTTGCCAGTATGCCGAGTACATGTCCATGGTTAAGAAAAACTTAGCCCCCTTCAAACAATCTAGTGTATCGTCAATTCCTGGAAGAGGGTAAACGTCCTTTTTAGTTATCTTATTAAGCTTCCTTTAATCAACACAAAAGCGCCAACTGCCATCATTCTTCCTGACGAGAACCACTGGTGTCGACCAAGGGCTCTGGGAAGGCTGAATGACGTCATTCTTCATCATTTTCTCTACCTCATCGCGAGTTATTCGACGTTCCGTTACTGACACACGGTATGCTCTCTGGCTTATTGCTTTATGGTCTCCAGTACGAATCCGGTGCTTCACCGTCGATTTGTCTAATTTGCTCTTCACCTGTGGATTGAAGCATTCAGAGAACTCTTGAAGAATGGCAAGTAGCTTCTTCTGTTGTGCCTTAGTGAGATCTGGTGATAGTCGAGCTAGAAGATCTTGTCTCGTAGTGGTGGTGCTAATTTCGCCCACAGACTCGGCATGGGAGGTTTCTATGACGCTCAGACGTTCTGCAATTAACGGCTCAGCGTTTGCTATGCACATGCGTCTTGGAAGGATCTGCGGTTCTCAGCGACAGTTAACGATCCACAATTCGCCGAATCCGTTCTTAAACGAGACGACAGAGGCTGGGATGACCAAATTATTCTTCAGTGGTATGCTTCTCTTGCATTCCACTACAAGGTCCACGGGTTGATGCATGGCATGACACATGACAGTTACCATTCTATCGCTGACTGCAGGAATGACCACTTCATCGAGCACATATAGTCTCCACACGCTCGAATGCGCATCTTCCTGTCCACAGTATCTCGTCTCGTCTAGAATAGAGCGACCACAATCTATAATTGCCTGAGAGGCTTTCAAGAAGTCCCACCCGAGAATGACATCGTGACTGCACTCTTGTAAGACGATAAATTCTAAGGGCTGTATATAGCCACTCATACCCACACAAATGACAAAAAATTGTTCAAATGGCTCTGAGCACTATGGGACTTAACGTCTGAGGTCATCATCAGTCCCCTAGAACTTAGAACTACTTAAACCTAACTAACCTAAGGACATCACACACATCCATGCCCTAGTCAGGATTCGAGCCTGCGACCGCAGCAGCATCGCGGTTCCGGACTGAAGCGCCTAGAACCGCTCGGCCACAGCGGCCGGCGAGGTCACCAGGCTGGTAGACAACAGTGTGATCATACCTTCAGTGAACGTTTTCTTGAGCCTGTAGCATCCGGAGTCGAGCTAACTGCCGAGCTTCCTCAGCTCTGGTCCTGGCCGATGTAGTCGTCGTCCACGTCATCAGGATGTAACGTCATTCCCGCTCAGGCTGCGGAGGTGAGCTGACCGCTGCATGTTAGCGCTAGCTCCCCAGCATGTATGGACGACGCGGAAAGGGAGGCAAAGCTGCTGCCCTGCTGCAATTGCTGAGCCTCGTGCTCGGCGCATCAGAAGACGGGGAACGCAAGAAGACGGCGGAGCGGAAGGAGCAGTGCTATCGCTGCCAAAAACTTGGCCATGTTGCCAAGTACTGCCGTAATGCAGTGGCGTGCCTTCGCTGTGCGCAAGCACACGATTCGCGCCACTGCGCCAAGAAAGACGCCACACGCTGCTGCGCCAATTGTGGCGGCCCTCATGCGGCGAATTACCGCGGGTGCAGCTACAACAAGAACTGGAGTCGCGGCGACAAAGCTAGACGGAGACGCAAGACCACCAAGAACTTGGATGCAGCCGAGGCCGTTGCGTCCTCGCCACCCTCCGCCTCTGGCGGATCCGTGGTGGCCGATGACGTGGCTGTACCACCGGACGCAGTCAGCGAGGCGTGCGCCAGGGTCCGCGCCGCCGCCGATGAAGAAATTGCTGCCCTCAAAGCCGCAATGGCGGAAGAGAGGGCAACACTCCAAGCCGAATTAGCCGAGGCTCGGCTGCTGGTGCACAGTCTCCGTGATGCATTGGCCAGCCAGCCCCACACAGCACAGAAGAAGGATGCTGACACGCAGACTGCCGCCCCCGTGGAACCTGTAGTAATACAGGAAGCCACGAGGGTGGAAACACAAGACGCAGCCGCACAGACAATCAACGCGGCGAAGAACATGGCAACCCAAGTCATCATCGAGGAGGCTCCCTGCCCCCTCTCCAAGACGCAGTTGCAGAAGGTAGTGTCCATTCACTTGGATACTCTCAGGTCCTACAACGCCCGCTCTCCTCTCACGCCTGTTCAGTGGGAAGCTCTCCTCGTCTCAATAGAAAAACAAGAACAAGAAGAAGAGAACGCAAGCCAACAACAAGAGGCGAGGACCGCCGAAGACGCCGAAGCTGCCAACTGGGAGGATGTGACACATCCTAAAGTGTCACAAGCAGACACATACTACAACAGGAAGAAGAAGAAGGACAAGAAGAGATACCCAGACGCCAGGAGGACTTAGAAGACTCTCCTCCTCACTGCGCCCGACATCCATCACCATCATCATCAAATATCCGCTCTGTCAGTCGCTGACTGACAGTCCCAGGCGTCGACAGGGCCAGTCAAGTAAAGGCCCCTAGCCGATGCATACTTGTCAATTCACGTGACCTACCGCCTGTCTCTGACAGGCAATCATATGTACCTAAACATGCACAACCGTCCCAGTTATTCCCAAACGTCCCATAAACTTCAACCCATCTAAGTGGAGTAAATGTCTAACGACAACAAACTCCCCCTTAACATCCTCAAGAAGAGAAATTCAAGTGCAAAGCAGCAGCAGCAGCAGGATGTAACGGAAACAGTGTCCATCGTCATAGTCGCCTCAGCCCATGCACCAGGAAAAATGGTGTAAATCCTGCGGTGTCTTGTTTGGCGGTGTTGTAGGCAAACGTCACGAAAGGTAGCACCTCATTCACTAAATCTAAGGCGGGTGCGGTGGGGAGTTTCCCTTGTGAGAGGGAAGACCACGGTGTTCGGCGTATGGCTGTGGCGCATCGTACTGCATCTGCAGCACCAGTTTGAGCTGCAGTTGGCACCACAGAGATGCAACGAAATGTTACAAATCTGTTACTGCAAAGGAAATTTCCGAGCCAGACGTCCCGTAGTGTAAATTTCACTAATCTCAAACTACCGTCATTTGCAACTTCAGTAGTGTCAAGCAAGAGATCGTAGGAGGGCATGGTGAAGATCTGTTGTGTTTTCTGATGTATTGGCTCGCTTACACGCACGTTCTCGTGACTTGTTTGATGCAATGAACAATCAAAATAAGATATAGATCGTGTTTCATTGTTTTAAAGTACTTCAGATCAACTAAATACAAGATACAAATATCAACAGGTGCTTTTCGAACGTTTTTACAAGTCACTCCCACTCACCCTTACCCCCACGCCTAGACATGTTGGGGGTAGTAACACCATAGTACAGGGCTATTACAAATGATTGAAGCGATTTCATAAATTCACTGTAGCTCCATTCATTGACATATGGTCACAACACACTACAGATACGTAGAAAACTCATAAAGTTTTGTTCGACTGAAGCCGCACTTCAGGTTTCTGCCGCCAGAGCGCTCGAGAGCACAGTGAGACAAAATGGCGACAGGAGCCGAGAAAGCGTATATCGTGCTTGAAATGCACTCACATCAGTCAGTCATAACAGTGCAACGACACTTCAGGACGAAGTTCAACAAAGATTCACCACCTGCTAACTCCATTCGGCGATGGTATGCGCAGTTTAAAGCTTCTGGATGCCTCTGTAAGGGGAAATCAACGGGTCGGCCTGCAGTGAGCGAAGAAACGGTTGAACGCGTGCGGGCAAGTTTCACGCATAGTGATGTGAAAGATTCAGTGTTTAAACCTCCTCTACCAAGAAACGTGCCAGAACTGCGAGCTCTCATCAACAATGCTTTCGAACTCATTGATGGGGACATGCTGCGCCGAGTGTGGGAGGAACTGGTTTATCGGCTTGATGTCTGCCGAATCACTAAAGGGGCACATATCGAACATTTGTGAATGCCTAAAAAAACATTTTGAGTTTTTGTATGTGTGTGCAAAGCATTGTGAAAATATCTCAAATAATAAAGTTATTGTAGAGCTGTGAAATCGCTTCAATCATTTGTAATAACCCTGTATTTAAAGAAAAGTAACTATGCAAACAACACAAATAATAAGGTATGTGTGTACAGCAGTTTGGTTCAGATTACTGCAGATAATGGTGATACATGCTTCTATATCATCCCCTTGCACACCCATCCCTATGGCCGGTGAGTGATTCTTGCCCACGCAATGCTTCGTTTCAGATATGAGTGTCTTGTTGTCTGCGACTTCATACACGACGGTTACGAGAGGCGGGCCACAGAGTGGCGCGACAACTGTCATCGTAGGAAAGCTGGACACGAACACATTTACTTAACCCGTACTTCTCCAAGTGTACGAAGACTCATTAAAAATAATGCAGCAAGAAGTAGAGTCCAGCTATCACAGTTTTAACAGGGAAGAGATTCGCTGTTCTAGGCAAGAACGGTGGTGCTGTAGCGAAGTGGCCCCGAGTAAAAGTGGTGTGAACGGCTGTCACCGGCCATCCTACACTGCGGCGCTCGTAGTCCAGCGCCGCTGGAGAAGTGATGGTTCAAATGGCTCTGAGCACTATGGGACTTAACATCTGTGGTCATCAGTCCCCTAGAACTTAGAACTACTTAAACCTAACTAACCTAAGGGCATCACACACATCCATGCCCGAGGCAGGATTCGAACCTGCGACCGTAGCGTAGCGTCCACCACATCCCGCGTGACCACCATCAGTTTCTAGGGGAAACTTACAATTCTGCTACCAACTTTGCGACGCTCGTCGTGTGGCATCGATATGTGACGCCATGTACCTAGTTAGGCTGAAATCATTCCAGTAGTTTAGGAGGAGATGTAGAATTTACTTACGGTCACACACACAACGATTTTTACGATATACACATTATATAACCTGTTATTACTTTATTCACGTTTATTGAATTAAGCTAGTTGGAAGACGAAAATATGCAAACGAATTTTCGAAAAAGCGAACATTACTATATTTCTCAAAAAAAAAAAACAAATAAACGTGCTAAATCACTCTTTTATAGAAAAGGTAGTGTGAGAAAAAGAAACACAACTATTGGAAAATTTAAATAAAAATTTCGCATCTACATTTCCAAAATTTAAATTAAAATTCAGAATTTTTATTGTTTCATAATTTGCTACTGTTTTTCGTTATAAATTCAAATGTTCTATGCAGTAACCAATCCACATCGCAAGCGGAGCTATCTGCATACTTGGCCAGCATGTGAATGATCCAGGTAGAATTTCCTGTACAACGTTATTCGTAAGAACCTACGGAGTTTGAGAGGATGACTGGGAAGAAACTACAAAACATGTACTAAAATGACACACATTACTGGAGGTAATATCTTTTCAAGTTTAGATTAGCAATACACACAGTGACGTAATTGCAGATCGCACCACTGTGGGGCACTCGTGTAAGAACATCCGCTCACTTCTGTAGCATCGAATTAGTTCAGAAATGATGATGATATTTGGTTTGTGGGGCGCACAGCTTCGTGATTATCATCGCCCAAAGAAATTCCCAATCTTTACACAGTCCAGTCTCGCTACTTTCACGAATGATGATGAAATGTTGAAGGCAACCCAAGCATCCAGTCCTCGGGCAGAAAAACACCCACGACCCGGCCGAGAATCGAACCCGGGACCCTGTGATCCAAAGGCAGTAACCTTAGCCAGAAGAGCACCAGCTGCGGATGAATTAGTTTAGACAGGCAGTGCAGTTTCGGAACCCAGTGAACATATTTCCAAAGAGTGCTGTTTCCATACCTGCTTAGGCATTTCGTTTCAGCGACTTCAATAAATTGACGTTTGCCGCATCATTAACGGTGGACATATTGTGCGCCGGTAGTGTAAGTCAAAAACTTAGACAGATACTCTGTCCCCAGATATGTGTCGTTTTCTGTATGCCTGGTTGTTTTTGTGCAGTCATCTCCTGATACACTGTAGACATTTATGAGTAATGCTGTCTGCAATGGGATCCATTGATCCTTTTGATGTCAACTGAGGAGCTACTTGAAAGAGAAGTTTGACTTGAAAGTCTGGAAAGCTGTTAACGGCCATGAGAACCAACAACTCCGCGATCTGAACCTACACCCTCCCCACCTCATAAGAAGGTCGCCATTGGCAGAGGATGACGCTGAGACCGGTCGACAGTGAATATTCGTCTGTTCAGAACCGTTGAGTTGGAATATGTGCTAAATATAGATAATGCACTATTTGATCAAAAGCATCTAGACACCTGGCTAACAATAAGTTCGTGACGCCCACCGTCAGTAATGCTGGAATTCAATATGGTGTTGGCCCACCCTTAGCCTTGATGACAGCTTCCACTCTCGCAAGCATACGTTCAATCAGGTGCTGGAAGGTTTCTTGGGGAATGGCAGCCAATTCCTCACGGGGTGCTGCACTGAGGAGAGGTATCGATGTCGGTCGATGAAGTCTGGCACGAAGTCGGCGTTTCAAAACATCGCAAAGTTGTTCCATAGGATTCAAGACAGGGCTCTGTTCAGGCCAGTCCATTACAGGGATGTTACTGTAGTGTAACCACTCCGCCACAGGCCGTGCATTGTGAGCACGTGCTCGATCGTGTTGAAAGATGCAATCGCCATCCCCGAATTGCTCTTCAACAGTGAGAAGCAAGAACGTGCTTAAAACATCAATGTAGGCCTCTGCTGTGATAGTGCCATGCAAAACAACAAGGGGTGCAAGCCCCCTCCATCAAAAACACGACCACACCATTACACCAACGCCTCCGAATTTTACTGTTGGCACTACACACACTGGCAGATGACGTTCACCGAACATTCGCCATAACCACACCCTACCATCGGATCACCACATTGTGTACTGTGATTCGTGACTCCACACAACGTTTTTCCACTGTCCAATCGTCCAATGTTTACGCTCCTTACACCAAGCGAGGCAACGTTTGGCATTTACTGGCGTGATGTGTGGCTTATGAGCAGCCACTCAACCATGAAATCCAAGTTTGCTCACCTCTCCTCTAACTGTCATAGTACTTGCAGTGGAGCCTGGAGCAGTTTGGAATTCCTGGGTGATGGTCAGGATAGATGTCTGCCTATTACACATTACGCACGACCCTCTTCGACTGTCGGCGGTGTCCTCCAGTCGACAGACGAGGTCGGCCCGTGCGCCTTTAAGCTGTACGTGTCCCTTCACGTTTCCACTTCACTATCACATCGGAAACAGCGGACCTAGGGACGTTTAAGAATGTGGAAATCTCGCGTATGAGCGTATGACACAAGTGACACCCAATCACCTGACCACGTTCGAAGTCCGTGAGTTCCGCGGAGCGCCCCATTCTGCTCTTTAACGATGTCTAATGAGTACTGAGGTCGCTGATATGGAGTACATGGCAGCAGGTGGCAGCACAATGCTCCTAATAGTCTATGAAAAACGTATGTTTTTGGGGTGTCTGGATACTTTTGATCACATAGTGTGTTTTCAAAATATAAAATGTATGAGACACAGTTTTAATTTATGAAACATAGACGCAGAAAGTTTTCCCTTCAGCGGCTAATTTAATGGTGTGATGGACCCGACGTTTGCACGCATTGCAGGAATTAACTATCAGTAATTGACGGTATTAATACTGCTACATTAAACCAAGCTTATTCATGGCCCCGTATTGTGTGTTTTAATGACACCAGTAAAAATACTAGCACATTAAATAATAATCACCACAATACACTTAAAATATTGGCGAACAGCTTCCACGGACAACAGTCACGGAACTGATACAACTCGCGTGCGAGTCTTCGCTGCAGTTATGCCTCACATAAGGTGCCATGGACCTTGCCGTAATGGAATGGCTTGAGTGCCTCAGTGATATAGACAGCCGTACCGTAGATGGAACAACTTCAGAGGGATATCTGTGGAGAGTCCAGACAAACCTGTGGCTCATGAAAACGGGTAGCAGCCTTTTCAGAAGTTGTGCGGAAAACGTCTCGGTCGCTGATTGATCTGGCGTTGTAATATTAACCAAGATGGTCTTACTGTGTTGTTCACGCCGTTGTATTTCCCAAGGACATGCAACTCTACGTTATGGACCTTCTGTGGAAGTTAAACGTGATTGATAAACAGTTCAGTCATGATGAGAGAAGAATTTTTTTAATGTGAAGCTACAGAGTAATGTTAAAATTTTGATGGGTATGTCAGGTAAGTACTAAAGTGGTACTGAGCCAAGTCGGGTAAAAAAGAAATTTATAGCACAACTCGATTAAAAGAAGGATCGGTTGATAAAACACATCCTGAGGCATGAAGGGAGCGTCAATTTGGTAAAGGAGGGAAGTTGTGTTTGTATGTCAGGGGGGGGGGAGGGGGGGGGTATTGTAGAGCGAGACCAAGGCTTGTTTATTGTAAGCCCGTTCAAATGGCTGTAGAATGACATGGTTATTTCAAGATGAAGTAGCTTTCACAGGATATATTACAGTGAAGAGATCCATCAAACCAGTCTTCGGACTGAAGACCACATCACAAACGTCACGCTGAGCGAACGGCACCCTCTCTTCACTGCGGGACTCCAACTGAAAAGTACACGAAGTGAAAATGCAGAAAGAACGATGCCAGAAGCTGAGAGGAAAGTTAAGTTCCACAGCCGTCTCGCACACGTATGATACCATATAATCATCTTTCGGATCTTGTAGCTCTTCTTATTTTCCATGCTGCAAAGAAAAATTGCACATGTTTCATCCCTATGTGTACTATCTTCACTGTTCCTTGCATCTGAGTTTCCCCATTACACACAATTATTTTTTTTATTTTATCACCAAAAACCAATTTTCTACCCTCACCTGTCGGCGTGCTGACTGGTAATAGGCGAGTAGGCATGAAACCTCTGGTAGTTTGAATTTTTGGAGAAAAAAGTTGGGGTGGCGTGTAATTAGTAAATGGATTAGAGGAGAGAGAATATCAGAGATAGGAATTTTTAAATATCAGTATCAGATAGGGAACTAGGGAGTAAAGCAGAGTCATCACTCAGACGGCGTCACGATAAAGAACATTGTTATTGAGCAGAGTGGAGCAGTTTCGTATGATTAACTTTCAGATTAGGTCGGTAGAAAAGTCAATTAGAGAGAAAAGAGTCCTGCTGCTAGGTAGCAGTCATAGGAGGGGTGTAGGCTGAATGCTACAGTAAGAAACTAGATGCGGAATACCGGGTCACATGTGTCGTGGATCCTAGTGCTAAACTTAGCCAGGTGAAAGAGAACACAGGGGCTTAGTAGGCAGTTTCAGTAACCACTGCACCATCCGGACATGGTGTTTATCGCAATTGCGCCGACCTTCTCGGACCGCCATCGGGCGCCACAATCCACAGACCGCGTCCGTGTCCTCCATGCTCACTACTTCGAAATTCCGACAGGAGGTCGAATATGCTTATGCATCCGCACTGAAGGTGGTGGACTCATCGCCCATCTAGGAGATCGCGGGTTCGAGTCCCGATCTGACACACATTTTCACTTGTCGCCGCTGATTCTACATAAAATCCCGAAGCAGCTGACATCAATAATTCCTTTCCTTTCCTGTGCTCCCTCTGTACCTTCAGTTTACGTGATATGTGTCAGAGTTGCCGATTCCGTGTGACGTCGGTTATTTCGAACATGTTCGACACTCATTCATATAATTTAATATTTTAACAGTATTTTCATTGTACGTGTTTACGACTCATCGTCTCCTCTACGCGCGGCCAACTAATTAATTCGAAATATTCATAGACGCGAACGAGATGACTATCGACAATTTTTTAAGTTGAGCTATTTATTTGTGACGTAGGGTTTTAGTAAATTTAATTCCTAATGTTTCTATGAAAGTTTGTTGAGTAAATCACTATAACCAAGGATTTCCCGTATTTCTCGCTTAAGCCAGAACTGATGCCGGCCGTGGTGGCCGAGCGGTTCTAGGCGATACAGCCTAGAACCGCGCGACCGCTACGCTACGGTCGCAGGTTCCAATCCTGCCTCGGGCATGGATATGTGTGATGTACTTAGGTTAGTTAGGTTTAAGTAGTTCTAAGTTCTAGGGGACTGATGACCTCAGATGTTAAGTCCCATAGTGCTGAGAGCCATTTTTGAACTGATCAACGGAATCTGCAGTAAATGAAATTCAGTAGACTTAACTAAACGTAAACAGTTCTGAATAAAAGACGATTGCACCTGCTCAGTAACGATATAATTCAATAGCTTTTACCGATAAATGTGTTGGCAAAATTTTCGTATTTTTAAAATTTGAGCAACGAAATATTACCTCCAGTCAGATATCTTCTCTTGTAACCAAACGATCTACAATGCTTCAACACAACAATCAAAAAATGTTGACTATAAACGCTATAATTAAGACAAATTTGCGGTTACTCCGTAACGCACATACAAAAGACATCCACACATCATTTGACCGTGATAATGTATTTCATATACACTCCTGGAAATTGAAATAAGAACACCGTGAATTCATTGTCCCAGGAAGGGGAAACTTTATTGACACATTCCTGGGGTCAGATACATCACATGATCACACTGACAGAAACACAGGCACATAGACACAGGCAACAGAGCATGCACAATGTCGGCACTAGTACAGTGTATATCCACCTTTCGCAGCAATGCAGGCTGCTATTCTCCCATGGAGACGATCGTAGAGATGCTGGATGTAGTCCTGTGGAACGGCTTGCCATGCCATTTCCACCTGGCGCCTCAGTTGGACCACCGTTCGTGCTGGACGTGCAGACCGCGTGAGACGACGCTTCATACAGTCCCAAACATGCTCAATGGGGGACAGATCCGGAGATCTTGCTGGCCAGGGTAGTTGACGTACACCTTCTAGAGCACGTTGGGTGGCACGGGATACATGCGGACGTGCATTGTCCTGTTGGAACAGCAAGTTCCCTTGCCGGTCTAGGAATGGTAGAACGATGGGTTCGATGACGGTTTGGATGTACCGTGCACTATTCAGTGTCCCCTCGACGGTCACCAGTGGTGTACGGCCAGTGTAGGAGATCGCTCCCCACACCATGATGCCGGGTGTTGGCCCTGTGTGCCTCGGTCGTATGCAGTCCTGATTGTGGCGCTCACCTGCACGGCGCCAAACACGCATACGACCATCATTGGCACCAAGGCAGAAGCGACTCTCATCGCTGAAGACGACACGTCTCCATTCGTCCCTCCATTCACGCCTGTCGCGACACCACTGGAGGCGGGCTGCACGATGTTGGGGCGTGAGCGGAAGACGGCCTAACGGTGTGCGGGACTGTAGCCCAGCTTCATGGAGACGGTTGCGAATGGTCCTCGCCGATACCCCAGGAGCAACAGTGTCCCTAATTTGCTGGGAAGCGGCGGTGCGGTCCCCTACGGCACTGCGTAGGATCCTACGGTCTTGGCGTGCATCCGTGCGTCGCTGCGGTCCGGTCCCAGGTCGACGGGCACGTGCACCTTCCGCCGACCACTGGCGACAACATCGATGTACTGTGGAGACCTCACGCCCCACGTGTTGAGCAATTCGGCGGTACGTCCACCCGGCCTCCCGCATGCCCACTATACGCCCTCGCTCAAAGTCCGTCAACTGCACATACGGTTCACGTCCACGCTGTCGCGGCATGCTACCAGTGTTAAAGACTGCGATGGAGCTCCGTATGCCACGGCAAACTGGCTGACACTGACGGCGGCAGTGCACAAATGCTGCGCAGCTAGCGCCATTCGACGGCCAACACCGCGGTTCCTGGTGTGTCCGCTGTGCCGTGCGTGTGATCATTGCTTGTACAGCCCTCTCGCAGTGTCCGGAGCAAGTATGGTGGGTCTGACACACCGGTGTCAATGTGTTCTTTTTTCCATTTCCAGGAGTGTAGTTAAATCATGCGCTGTCCATCTTATTTATGGTCTAAAACCATTCGCTTTCTAAATAGGGTTAGATACGGTGACTAACACATTGACTCAGTACACAACACCTACGCCCCGTGTCGGAAGTGCGATCGTATGTGGTATCAAGCGAAATTTGTGACTGGTCTGAGGAGCTCTTAGCAGGGCAGACGCAGCATGTTGTGTTTTATGGACAGTCATCAACAGAGGAGAAGTAACTTCAGGTGTGCTCCAGGGAAATGTGTTGGGACCTTTGTCCATGTTATATATCAATGACCTGACTGCAAATACTGATAATAAACTAAAAAGTTTCATTGATGATGCCTTTATCTGTAATGAAGTACTGTCTACCTCTCAGAAGGAAGTCTGTCGTTTACTTGAATATGTCTTCTCCTTTCCTTATTATGTTACAAAGAAAGGGGCGCCTGAATCACACCCACGTCCTTGTTCCATTACTTGCTGTGAGTGACTGAAACGAGTGAATGTGAGTTTTTGTGAGAGTAGCCAGTAGCTTTCTGCTGCCGCAGTTTTCGTCTGCTCCTCCAGTTTTGTCAATTGGCGTAGGGGAAACAGAAGGGCAGGAAGGTCTAGGCTGGACATCAGGGCTGGTACAACAGCACACGAAAGAGTTAGGTTGGCGGGTACGGCGTCCGAATTTTTGGTGTCCCACCCCACTACAGGGATAGCGGAAGCGGTTGGGCTGGGGGTTAAAAGGATTACTGTTCGGCTAGAGCTTGTTAAGTACGGACCGATCTGTAGATAGCCCACAGATGGGAACATTGAAATATTTACGATGCCAATTTCTGTCATTTCTTTGCAGTTTCTTTTGGAATCAGGGGTAGTCATATTAGTTAACATGGGAAAAAATTTCGTGTGTAGTTTCAATATCATTTTTTGAATTTTGGCATGAATTTTGAATGCTTGAATGAGCTAGGTTCCACGTGCGAGGTAGAATAAAAGAGACAGTTTCTCAGGTTGACATGGCAGTTATTCATTCTAAAAATATATAGTACATTTATTAGACGGAATTGTGAGAACTGCGAGTTTGCAGTTTTGATTTGTTCATGAGCTTTGGTAGAAATAATTTGTGTATGAATGAGTTAGGTTCCACATGTATAGCAGAACAGAAAAGACTTAGCTTCCCAGGCCGCTTTGGTAGTGTATTTATTCTAAAAATATGTAGTACATATATTAAACGTAACTGTGAGGACCGTAAGTTTAGAACTTAAACTCTATGACTTTGCACAGCCACAATGCCACGTGGTTGAAAACGGAATCTAAGGCCATTCTTTGAATCTTCCGTTGTAAATTGATGTCTTTTCATTGTGGGATTCCGCATTTGAACTTGGCGTGAACATATTAAAAATATACTACCACTGCTTTTCTAGATTATTTGGTGTCTGGCAATTGAGCAGTTTATACTTTAAAGTATTTTCGCGATTTGTTGTACTTGATCACATTTAAATCAGCCTCACATGAAATTGTCGTTAAATGCCCACGACTTCAGCCTTCGAGGATTATTTGTATGTTTGACATGTTTTTGACGAAGCTATAGCCGAGGTTTTCATTGTATACCTTGCGTCCTCGTGCTGATCAGTTCACGGTCTATCTTTTAGACTTAGCACAGATACTCTCCGCCGAATAGTCATTGGATTTTGTTTAGTGTCTAGCAGTAGTAGTAGAATATTTATTCTGGCTGTCGTGGAAAGTGCAAGTATAAAAATGTACATTAGTTTGCCGAATTCCCGTTTCCTTTGACCATCCTGTCCACCCCACAACAGTGTGTGGATTTGATGCCTTAAGATAATTCATTAAAGGTTCATGTAATGTAGAGGATCAGAATTTATTAATAATTCAATACTGTTGTGTGATTAGACTAGGTCGGCTGATAATCTGGCTATTGAATAAGTCTTTTGTCTCGTCTGTTAAAATACTCCACGATTTCTAGAATACGATGCTATCCACATATTTAACGTATTTGTGGTAGGCTAAACTGGGAGATTTAATGAAATTATACTTCCTATTCTATTCCCTAAATTAATCCTGCTAAATTTGAAAGACAGTATTGCGTTTCTTTAAATGAGTGTAAGATTCAAGCTGCGATTAGGGTCTAAAGAAAAGTTGAGAGTAAACGACAGTTCAATGGAAAATAAAGTTAATGCTTAAAGGAACGGAGACTGAAATTAAGTATAATCGTCCTCTACCTTTTTAAATGTAACCGTTCTACACTTTCGCAAGCCATTCTAGAATATTGCTTAAGTACATGGGCCCCATACCAAATAGGACTAACAGGTGGTACAAAACGTACACGGCGAAGGGCAGCACAAAGGGCCACATGTTTGTTCGACCTGCGGGAGAGCTTCAAAGAGATGCTAAAAACTTGCAATGCAGACGCTTCAAGATAGTCGCGAACTATTCTTAAAACCTATATACAGAATTTTAGAAGAAGCTTTAAGAAAGGACCATAGTAATATACTACAATCCTCTACGTATTTCTTCCGCAGGAATCGCGAAGACAAGATCAGGCTAATTACAGAGGCATTTTAAGCAGTTATTCTTCCTGCTCTCCGTGCGAGAATGGAGTATAAAGATGTACTAATTGGTGGTACCATTGGAGGTGTCCGCCCCCGGTAGCTGAGTGGTCAGCGCGACAGAATGTCAATTCTATGGGGTCCCGGTTCGATTCCCGGCTGGTCGGAGATTTTCTCCGCTCAGGGACTGGGTGTTGTGTTGTCCTAATCATCTTCATTTCATCGCCATCGACGCCCAAGTCGCCGAAGTGGCGTCAAATCGGAAGACTTGCACCCGGCGAACGGTCTACCCGACGGGAGGCCCTAGTCACACGACATCTACATTTAGCATTCGAGGTATTCTTTGCGATGCGCTTCACGTGGTTTGCAGAGTATGGCTGTAGATGTATATTTTGCCGAATTAAACAAATAGGTCAAAATAGCTGACCCTTGAGAACACACATCGTTAAAATACCTCACAGAACGAAAAAAAAGGCAGAGACAACAATATTCGTTAGACTTTCTCGTGTTAACAGTATTTACCTGTACTTTGAACACCGATTAACACATTTTCGATTGAAGCTGACGTTTGAACTTCGAGAACAAGCGTGCACCGAGCCACGCCCTTAATGAGTCCGCCTTATCAAGCATTTCAAGGAAAACGCAAAGCAATGGCGCAACTGTCAGGCAGTTTCGTCAACCTATAAGGTCACACAAAATACACTCCTGGAAATGGAAAAAAGAACACATTGACACCGGTGTGTCAGACCCACCATACTTGCTCCGGACACTGCGAGAGGGCTGTACAAGCAATGATCACACGCACGGCACAGCGGACACACCAGGAACTGCGGTGTTGGCCGTCGAATGGCGCTAGCTGCGCAGCATTTGTGCACCGCCGCCGTCAGTGTCAGCCAGTTTGCCGTGGCATACGGAGCTCCATCGCAGTCTTTAACACTGGTAGCATGCCGCGACAGCGTGGACGTGAACCGTATGTGCAGTTGACGGACTTTGAGCGAGGGCGTATAGTGGGCATGCGGGAGGCCGGGTGGACGTACCGCCGAATTGCTCAACACGTGGGGCGTGAGGTCTCCACAGTACATCGATGTTGTCGCCAGTGGTCGGCGGAAGGTGCACGTGCCCGTCGACCTGGGACCAGACCGCAGCGACGCACGGATGCACGCCAAGACCGTAGGATCCTACGCAGTGCCGTAGGGGACCACACCGCCGCTTCCCAGCAAATTAGGGACACTGTTGCTCCTGGGGTATCGGCGAGGACCATTCGCAACCGTCTCCATGAAGCTGGGCTACGGTCCCGCACACCGTTAGGCCGTCTTCCGCTCACGCCCCAACATCGTGCAGCCCGCCTCCAGTGGTGTCGCGACAGGCGTGAATGGAGGGACGAATGGAGACGTGTCGCCTTCAGCGATGAGAGTCGCTTCTGCCTTGGTGCCAATGATGGTCGTATGCGTGTTTGGCGCCGTGCAGGTGAGCGCCACAATCAGGACTGCATACGACCGACGCACACAGGGCCAACACCCGGCATCATGGTGTGGGGGGCGATCTCCTACACTGGCCGTACACCACTGGTGATCGTCGAGGGGACACTGAATAGTGCACGGTACATCCAAACCGTCATCGAACCCATCGTTCTACCATTCCTAGACCGGCAAGGGAACTTGCTGTTCCAACAGGACAATGCACGTCCGCATGTATCCCGTGCCACCCAACGTGCTCTAGAAGGTGTAAGTCAACTACCCTGGCCAGCAAGATCTCCGGATCTGTCCCCCATTGAGCATGTTTGGGACTGGATGAAGCGTCATCTCACGCGGTCTGCACGTGCAGCACGAACGCTGGTCCAACTTGGCGCCAGGTGGAAATGGCATGGCAAGCCGTTCCACAGGACTACATCCAGCATCTCTACGATCGTCTCCATGGGAGAATAGCAGCCTGCATTGCTGCGAAAGGTGGATATACACTGTACTAGTGCCGACATTGTGCATGCTCTGTTGCCTGTGGCTATGTGCCTGTGGTTCTGTCAGTGTGATCATGTGATGTATCTGACCCCAGGAACGTGTCAATAAAGTTTCCCCTTCCTGGGACAATGAATTCACGGTGTTCTTATTTCAATTTCCAGGAGTGTATGTTCTATTTGTTACTTTGCTCAATAGAAATAACAGACGCTGGTAAGGGGCAACAAAATTTTGATTTTCAATATTTCATACAATTATTGACCAATTCAGTAATTGAAAAGGTAATATAATTTACTCATTAAGAGATATAATCTTTTGTTAAAGGTGTAAAACAAACATTAAAATCAGAAACTGTGTAAACATCTTGTGGCAGCGTAACTCATGGTGCGCGAAATAGCCTCAGGGTGGTTTTCTCTATTTCATATTGACCCTAACGATGCCAGTCTCATTGTTAATGAATCCCTCGATATCACTTTTTATCGATATTAACAATTCTCGGCTCTTCCTGCGGTGCTTTTTATTATGTTTATTCATCATTTCTATTCCTTTATCCTACTGGATAAATATAAGAATGTTCAGTATACTTTTTATACGAAAATAACGGCTTTCTGAAAAGCTAGTCATCCAGGTATTTTTAACCTCAAATTAAAATGAAATCAATCATTACTGGCTCAAACTAAGTTGACATTCGGCGCGGTGGCTGATGAGAGCGACAGTAAATGGGAAATTGTCGTTTCCATCAGCCACCGCGCCGAGTGTCAACTTAGTTTGCGCTATTAGTAAAAGTAATTATCAACGTCAATTCAAGTTCTATTTTGGAATAATTTCTATTTTTCAAATGTATAAAATTATTATCTCAATTTACAAAAAAATGGCTCAAATGGCTCTGAGCACTATGGGACTCAACATCTTAGGTCATTAGTCCCCTAGAACTTAGAACTACTTAAACCTAACTAACCTAAGGACATCACACACACCCATGCCCGAGGCAGGATTCGAACCTGCGACCGTAGCAGTCCCGCGGTTCCGGACTGCAGCGCCAGAACCGCACGGCCACCGCGGCCGGCTATCTCAATTTACATTTCAATATCAATGTAACATCGTTGACGTGAGCTTTGTGACGCAATTGTCAGCTGTTAACTATGTGGTATTAACATGGTGGTAAAGAAAGAAGGGAGTCGTCGTTACATCACAAACTCTGTAGCCGACGTCCGCCGTCTTAAATAGCCCAAAAAATTAGGTACACCACGTTTATACCTGCATGGATTACCATGGTAATACTTCCCCGTGATATCACTCTGAGGGGTCCGTGCCCAGTTTCGACCGTTGGGAACATCCATTCACTTTTGTGGTCGTATCCCAAATAGTATCTGATCCTTTGATTGTGTGGAGACGTAGTTGTTTCATAAAAGATGCCAGTTTGCGCCGTTTACGGGTGTACTAATCGATCCGATCTTAATATTTGGTTACGCTGTTTACTTTTATTCGTTCCTGTATTTTTTTCATTGCCTTCCAGTCTGCAAACGCTCCGACACCCGAGCCACACTGAAGCAACGGTCTCGTCCCCGCACAGCACACGGATGCGTGGCCGCCCTGGTTGTTGCTGCAGCATCTCATCTCATGCCCTAAATTCCTCCCGCCGATAATAAATTATTCATTCTTCCCATTTCCTCGCTCTTTAAAGAAGATTCTGGTTAGAACATCAGCGGTCACGTGTGTGAATTTTGTACGTGTGATTGTATAAATGTGTGAGTGTGCTTTACTTCCTTTAAAAAGAAGGCTTTGACAGAAAACTTATGAGAACATTCTTTCCGTCGCGCCTGCCTGCTGCTGGGTGTGTGAGTAGCGACCTAACGGCTTCTCAGAGTAATTATTCCATCATGAAGTTTGTTGTAAATAGTCCACTCCACTTCAACAGGAACAATGGTGTACATAATTACAAAACCAGAAGAAAAAAGTTTCATTCGTTAGCCAGATTAAGGTTGTCTGTTGCACAAAGAGGGGTTCACTGTGCTCCAACTAAAAGTTTTGATCACTTACTCAGTGACATAAAATGCCTGACAACAGCAAAGTAAAATTTGAAACTAAAATGAAAACGTTTCTCTTTGACAACGCCTCCTCTTCGGCGAGAGACTATTTACTATCGTAATGTATACTTGGAGATGACTATGAACTACTTAAATTAAAAACAAAAGTATTAATATATGGTCAAAATGGAGGCATATTTACAAAAATAATTATTTCTAATATAAAATGAATCGTCCCACATCATTTAGATTTCTCGTGCAAATGATACGTGGAACCTAACTAAGTAATTACTGGTGTACCACAAAGCATGGGATGGTCATCTATACTTTGAAACCGTCAAACTGAAATTCAAAAGCAGAAAGAAGCAGATGATCAAAGCAGATGTACTTTCCAATTGTGGTCAGATATTCCTGACAAACTTAGAGAGTTACTGACGAGGAATATTTCGGGAAAAAAAGCAAACAGGTTACTGCTGGAAAGGTAGGCCCGTATGTTACTTCGGTTATAGGCTACCATAAGGAACAAAATGACTTGCATATATGTTTAAAAAAATACATTTTATGGGGGTCTAAGAGTTTGAGACTATTTCCTTAATCACATTTATAGTATTGGACAAAGCTAGAACATGTTTCACAAAATAGTATCGCTTCTTTACCATGTAAATTGCTATTATTGTCACACACTGAATGCCGCATCACAGTAAGATTTCAAAATGAGTAAATATGTAAACTACAGCGAAAGTAATGCACTGACAGTCTAATAAACAAGAACTTTATTCTGCATGAAGTTACACCTACACTATGTGATCAAACGTATCCGGACACCTGCCTGAAAATACTTACAAGTTCGTAGCGCACTCCATCGCTAATGCTGGAATTCAGTAAGGTGTTGGCCCAACCTTAACCTTGATGACAGCTTCCACTCTTGCAGACATACTTTCAATTAGGTGCTGGAAGTTTCTTCGGGAATGGCAACCGATTCTTCACGGAGTGTTGCACTGAGGAGAGGTATCGATATCAGTCGGTGAGGCGTGGCACGAAGTCGGCGTTCCAAAACATCCCAAAGGTGTTCTATAGGATTCAGGTCAGGACTCTGTGCAGGCCAGGCCATTACAGGGATGTTGTCGTCGTGTAACCATTCCGCCATAGGCCGTGCATTATGAACAGGTGCTTGATCGTGTTGAAAGATGCAATCGCCATCCCCGAATTATTCTTCAACAGTGGAAACCAAGAAGGTGATTAAAACATCAATGTAGGCCTGTGCTGCGATAGTGCCACGCAAAACAACAAAGGGCCCACGCCCCCTCCATGAAAAGCACCACCACACCGTAACAGCAACGCCTCCGAATTTTACTGTTGGCACTACACACGCTGGCAGATGACGTTCAGCGGGCATTCGCCATAACCACACCCTCCCATCGGCTCGCCACATTATGTACCGTGATTCGTCACTCCACACAACGTTTTTCCACTGTTCAGTAGTCCCATGTTTACGCTCCTTACACCAAGCGAGGCGTCGTTTGGTATTTACCGGCGTCATGGGTGACTTATGAGCAGCCGCTCAACCATGAAACCCTAGTTTTCTCACCTCTCGCTTAACCGTCATAGTACTTGCAGTGGATTCTGATGCAGGTTGGAATTTCTATGTGATGGTCTGGATAGATGTCTACCTATTACACACTACGATCCTCTTTAACTGTCGGCGGTCTCTATCAGTCAACAGACGAGGTCGGCCTGTACACTTTTGTGCTGTACGTGTCCCTTCACGTTTCCACTTCACTATCACATCAGAAACAGTGGACCTAGGGATGTTTAGGAATGTGGAAATCTCGCGTACAGACGCATGACACAAGTGACACCCAATCATCTGACCACGCTCAAAGTCCGTGAGTTCTGCGTAGCGCACCATTCTGCTCTCTCAAGATGTCTAATGACTACTGATATCGCTGATATAGAGTACCTGGCAGTGGGTGGCAGCACATTGCACCTAATATGAAAAACGTATGTTTTCGGGGGTGTCCGGATACTTTTGATCACATAGTGTATATGCAGCTCTATTTCTTTGACATTTCACTTTGTTGACAAGCGCAATACACGATAGCATGCCTTGCTTCTTTCTTCATAACATACGTTTATAGGCTACTAGAGAACAATTAGGTAAGTTTTTTTGGCGAACGTGAAAATTAAAAATGTTGTTAATTAAGCTGCAAGTTGAAAATGTTACGAACAAGAAGCAGTACCAGTAAGCAAACAAGCAATGGTTCTGGAGTTCCAGCTTCATTTGCTGACGAAACAAATACAGTAAAAGTGGAATTAAATGGCTTAATAAAGCATGCTTTGCACATCGTTTCTTAGTTATTCGAAACATATCAACAAAAAGTAAGTTACACTAACGAGGCTAAATGTGTCATCTTACTAGAGCAAATACTATTCAAGAACAGAAAAAAACATTCAAAATTGCCTCCGTGACACTAAGTTGTTCAAGTAAGGACTTTAATTTTTAGTATTTAAAACAGTTGTTTCGTCCACACTACAGAAATAATGAACAAGAGGCAGTCGTAAACGACAGTCTGGTAATATTTTGGGCTATATAAGATGGTGACAGGCCCCGCCCACACTGACTTCAAAACAACGTACAGCGTAATTCTATAGCGCCAACTCCCTTCTTTTTTTACCTCCAAGTTATGTTTCTGGAACAGTCAGTCGAAAAGTACTGTGTTATGGCGCCTATCTGTTTAGTTTTTACGTCTTGTTTTGTACGAGTAGGGCCGAATTCTAAAGTTATGAATTTCATCTGAAGAATTGTTGTGATGAGAATGAAATGTATTGTCAGTGTAAAAAAAAGTACACGAAGAGTTTTTTGCTGTTTTGAATAAACAGCCAGAGAGGAAGCTAGTGTTTTATTCAAGCAATTGATAAAACCTAGACCATTATTAACACCAGGTTAACAGAAGAAACGTAACTCGAGACAACCATGCTGAAGTTAAGTATCTGCAACAACTTACTGAATGTACTCCACCATAGTTATCAATTGTAAAATGCCTTCGTTTAATTAATTGTTTCTAATAATATCAGCGTGGAGCTGGGAACATTTCACGTGCAAACACTCTTTGACAATGGAAGCACTTAGCGACTTCCAACAAACTTTAAACATAATTTCGGAAATTTTCGTAATTTTTTCTCACTAACGGCCTCAGATAATAATGGAAGGAAGACAGTATTTCGCTTACTATGTGATCGTTGTTCATAGAATAAAGAGTCAGTATTCAGCTATACATGTGAATGTGAGTGTCACTATAATAGACATAGTGCTTCGTACATCAATATAAGATACCACTGATGCATTTAGCAAAGAGTTTGCATACCTTATCATTTGTACGTCAAATATTTAACACGTTACATCATTTGTAAAGTTAGTAGACGTTTGAAGCTGTTTTATACACGCAAGTTCGATTCTTTAAAGAATTGAATGTGGAATGTTACTGGTTCATCATAAAAGAGGATTTCGTTTTTTTCCTAGAGTTCTGTAAAGAGGCTGTCATCTTTCTTCATCGAAATTGTTTTGTTTCTTCATGTTTGTGTATATCTTCTAGAAGTTATGTTGTTGTAGCCTTCAGCCTAAAGAATCGTTGATGCAGATTTTCATGCTAGTCTCTGTGTAACTATCTTTATCTCTGTATAATTCCGAAACCTGCATTCATTTGAATCTGCTTACTGTATTCGAGCCTCGGTCTCCGTCTGCAGTTTTCACCTACCACTCGTTATCAAACCAAATAATTCTTTATATACCAGGATACATCCAATCAGTGTATCCCTTCGTTTCGTCACTTTGTGCAGAGAGAACTTTTCTGATCAATTGAAGGCATATCCTCTAAACTAGTTACTCTATGTACCTATCTAACACTCATCAGTCTTCTGAAACACCTCATTTCAAAAGTTATTTTCGTCCTGTCAACACTGCTTATCGCCCACTTTTAGCTTCCATGGTAAGTGACACTCCAGACAAATATTTTCAGAAAACACTTTGCAATATTTCTATTTGTTATTGGTGTTGACACAAACAACTTACAAACCACAAGTGCCAGTGGGAGCATTACAAAGGCGCAGAAAGCATTGCCGCACTTTTTGAAACACACCTGCTCCGAGACTGCTATTGATTATATCTTTGTAGACAAGTCTAGGAAAAATACTCATGTCACAATACCAATAGTAAATGGGCTATCTGATCATGACATGCAGCACCTGGTGTTAAATGTAGAAAATTGTCAGGACAAAAAAATCTATTAAATTTTAGTACTGGAGGGTAAAAACCAGTCAAAAATTGAGAATTTTAGGAAATTTCTCAAAGATATGAACTGGATAGATGTTTACAATACTTCGGACACAAATGTAAAATACAAATCATTCCCTAATAAAGTTACTTCCGCTTCTGAAAATTGTTTACTGTTAAAGGTAGCTCAAATCAAACAGAAGTCAATCAATCAACCATGGATTAGACAAAGAATAAAGATATCACACAGGACAAAAAGGAGACTAGGAACAACTCTGATGTTAGCATTGTAACATATTACAAGGAATATTGTAAAACACTGAAGCAAGTAATCCAGAAATCAAAGCAGCTTTATTATAAGAAAAGGATAATTACATCAGGCAAAAAAGTAAAAACTGTATAGGATGTAGTGAAGACAGAGACAGGTGGGGCCAAAAAGGAAGATGAACAGACAGCTCCAAAGATAAATCAGGTATTGGTAACAAGTGGATGTAGTGTTGCAAACTTTTTAACAAATACTTTGTCTCTGTTACTGACAGGATGGGGTTATGGGTTTGGTGAACTGTGCAATGGAGTATCTGAAACCAGTCTTTAAAAATTAATTCAGCTAACTGGAAATCTCCCAAAGAAATAGCACCCATAAAAAAATCCTTGAAATCTAAGTACCCTAGTGGGTATGATATGTCAACGAAGTTAATCAAAAAGTGCTCATGTGAGTTGAGTTCTATCTTAAGTTATTTGTGTAATCAGTCTCTTATCAGCGGAACATTTCCAGACTCGCTAAAATATGCTGACGTTAAACCTGTTTACAAGAATGGGGATAAAGAGATACCATCAAACAATCGTCCAATTTCACATTTGCCGGCTTTTTCAAAACATTTGAAAAGGTTGTGTTCAAGCATCTCCTTAAGCATCGAACTGCAGATAATATATTGTCCAAGTCACAGTTTGGGTTTCTTAAGGGTTCTAATACAGAGAAAGCTATTTACACTTACAGTTAGAATGTACTTAATTCATTTGATAATACCTTAGAATGTACTGGCATTTTCTGTGACCTGTAAAAAGCCTTTCACTGTGTGAATCACAGCATTCTCTTGTTGTTGTTGTGGTCTTCAGTCCTGAGACTGGTTTGATGCAGCTCTCCATGCTACTCTATCCTGTGCAAGCTTCTTCATCTCCCAGTATCTACTGCAACCTACATCCTTCTGAATCTGTTTAGTGTATTCATCTCTTGGTCTCCCTCTACGATTTTTACCCTCCACACTGCCCTCCAATGCTAAATTTGTGATCCCTTGATGCCTCAAAACATGTCCTACCAACCGATCCCTTCTTCTAGTCAAGTTGTGCCACAAACTTCTCTTCTCCCCAATCCTATTCAATACCTCCTCATTAGTTACGTGATCTACCCACCTTATCTTCAGCATTCTCCTGTAGCACCACATTTCGAAAGCTTCTATTCTTTTCTTGTCCAAACTAGTTATCGTCCATGTTTCACTTCCATACATGGCTACACTCCATACAAATACTTTCAGAAACGACTTCCTGACACTTAAATCTATACTCGATGTTAACAAATTTCTCTTCTTCAGAAACGCTTTCCTTGCCATTGCCAGTCTACATTTTATATCCTCTCTACTTCGACCATCATCGGTTATTTTACTCCCCAAATAGCTAAACTCCTTTACTACTTTAAGTGTCTCATTTCCTAATCTAATTCCCTCAGCATCACCCGACTTAATTTGACTACATACCATTATCCTCGTTTTGCTTTTGTTGATGTTCATCTTATATCCTCCTTTCAAGACACCGTCCATTCCGTTCAACTGCTCTTCCAAGTCCTTTGCTGTCTCTGACAGAATTACAATGTCATCGGCGAACCTCAAAGTTTTTACTTCTTCTCCATGAATTTTAATACCTACTCCGAATTTTTCTTTTGTTTCCTTTACTGCTTGCTCAATATACAGATTGAATAACATCGGGGAGAGGCTACAACCCTGTCTTACTCCTTTCCCAACCACTGCTTCCCTTTCATGCCCCTCGACTCTTATAACTGCCATCTGGTTTCTGTACAAACTGTAAATAGCCTTTCGCTCCCTGTATTTTACCCCTGCCACCCTCAGAATTTGAAAGAGAGTATTCCAGTTAACATTGTCAAAAGCTTTCTCTAAGTCTACAAATGCTAGAAACGTAGGTTTGCCTTTTCTTAATCTTTCTTCTAAGATAAGTCGTAAGGTCAGTATTGCCCCACGTGTTCCAACATTTCTACGGAATCCAAACCGATCTTTCCCGAGGTCGGCTTCTACCAGTTTTTCCATTCGTCTGTAAAGAATTCGCGTTAGTATTTTGCAGCTGTGACTTATTAAACTGATAGTTCGGTAATTTTCACATCTGTCAACACCTGCTTTCTTTGGGATTGGAATTATTATATTCTTCTTGAAGTCTGAGGGTATTTCGCCTGTCTCATACATCGTGCTCACCAGATGGTAGAGTTTTGTCATGACTGGCTCTCCCGAGGCCATCAGTAGTTCAAATGGAATGTTGTCTACTCCCGGGGCCTTGTTTCGACTCAGGTCTTTCAGTGCTCTGTCAAACTCTTCACGCAGTATCTTATCTCCCATTTCGTCTTCATCTACATCCTCTTCCATTTCCATAATATTGTCCTCAAGTACATCGCCCTTGTATAAACCCTCTATATACTCCTTCCACCTTTCTGCCTTCCCTTCTTTGCTTAGAATTGGGTTGCCATCTGAGCTCTTGATATTCATACAAGTGGTTCTCTTCTCTCCAAAGGTCTCTTTAATTTTCCTGTAGGCAGTATCTATCTTACCCCTAGTGAGACAAGCCTCTACATCCTTACATTTGTCCTCTAGCCATCCCTGCTTAGCCATTTTGCACTTCCTGTCGATACCATTTTTGAGACGTTTGTATTCCTTTTTGCCTGCTTCATTTACTGCATTTTTATATTTTGTCCTTTCATCAATTAAATTCAATATTTCTTCTGTTACCCAAGGATTTCTATTAGCCCTCGTCTTTTTACCTACTTGATCCTCTGCTGCCTTCACTACTTCATCCCTCAGAGCTACCCATTCTTCTTCTACTGTATTTATTTCCCCCATTCCTGTCAATTGTTCCCTTATGCTCTCCCTGAAACTCTGTACAACCTCTGGTTCTTTCAGTTTATCCAGGTCCCATCTCCTAAAATTCCCACCTTTTTGCAGTTTCTTTAGTTTCAATCTGCAGTTCATAACCAATAGATTGTGGTCAGAATCCACATCTGCCCCAGGAAATGTCTTACAATTTAAAACCTGGTTCCTAAATCTCTGTCTTACCATTATATAATCTATCTGAAACCTTTTAGTATCTCCCGGATTCTTCCAGGTATACAACCTTCTTTTATGATTCTTGAACCAAGTGTTGGCTATGATTAAATTATGCTCTGTGCAAAATTCTACAAGGCGGCTTCCTCTTTCATTCCTTCCCCCCAATCCATATTCACCTACTATGTTTCCTTCTCTCCCTTTTCCTACTGACGAATTCCAGTCACCCATGACTATTAAATTTTCGTCTCCCTTCACTACCTGAATAATTTCTTTTATCTCGTCATACATTTCATCTATTTCTTCATCATCTGTAGAGGTAGTTGGCATATAAACTTGTACTACTGTAGTAGGCATGGGCTTTGTGTCTATCTTGGCCACAATAATGCGTTCACTATGCTGTTTGTAGTAGCTTACCCGCACTCCTATTTTTTTATTCATTATTAAACCTACTCCTGCATTACCTCTATTTGATTTTGTATTTATAACCCTGTCATCACCTGACCAAAAGTCTTGTTCCTCCTGCTACCGAACTTCACTAATTCCCACTATATCTAATTTTAACCTATCCATTTCCCTTTTTAAATTTTCTAACCTACCTGCCCGATTAAGGGATGTGACATTCCACGCTCCGATCCGTAGAACGCCAGTTTTCTTTCTCCTGATAACGACGTCCTCCTGAGTAGTCCCCGCCCGGAGATCCGAATGGGGGACTAATTACCTCCGGAATATTTTACCCAAGAGGACGCCATCATCATTTAATCATACAGTAGAGCTGCATGTCCTCGGGAAAAATTACGGCTGTAGTTTCCCCTTGCTTTCAGCCATTCGCAGTACCAGCACGGCAAGGCCGTTTTGGTTAATGTTACAAGGCCAGATCAGTCAATCATCCAGACTGTTGCCCCTGCAACTACTGAAAAGGCTGCTGCCCCTCTTCAGGAACCACACGTTTGTCTGGCCTCTCAACAGATACCCCTCCGTTGTGGTTGCACCTACGGTACGGCCATCTGTATCGCTGAGGCACGCAAGCCTCCCCACCAACGGCAAGGTCCATGGTTCATGGGGCAAGGAGCATTCTCTTAAGTAAATTAAAATATTGTGTGATCACCTTCAATGTTACGAAATGGTTTGAGTCTTATCTAATTAACAGGAAAGAAAGGGTGTAGTTGGAAACTCCTGTGCAGTAATAAGTCAGCCTTCATCTGACTGGGAATTAATTACATATGGTGTTCCTCAAGGTTCCATCTTGTGTCCATTGCTTTTCTTGTGTACATTAATGATCTCTCGTCTGTTACATTTCCAGATGCTAAGTTTGTTTTGTTTGCTGGTAATACAAACATTGCAATAAGTAGCAAGTCAAGTAAATATTTAGAAATAGCTGCTAAGCAAACTTTGCTGGTCGAAGTGGCCGTGTGGTTAAAGGCGCTGCAGTCTGGAACCGCAAGACCGCTACGGTCGCAGGTTCGAATCCTGCCTCGGGCATGGATGTTTGTGATGTCCTTAGGTTAGTTAGGTTTAACTAGTTCTAAGTTCTAGGGGACTAATGACCTCAGCAGTTGAGTCCCATAGTGCTCAGAACCATTTTTTTGAAATTTTCACTGACATTAACAGATGGTTTCAGTGACACTAAACTTCGAAAAGACCCACTGTATGCAGTTCAGAACCTGTAAGAGATTTCCTTCCAGCATGTGTATAACATATGAAGACACACAGACCAAAGAGGTTGACAGTGTTAAATTTCTGGGATTACAACTATATAATAAAGTCAGGTGAGAAGGGCATACAACAGAACTGCTTAAGAGCCTAAACAAGTCTGTATCTGCAGGGTGAATGATATCAGGTGTAGGAGATATAAACATAAAAAAGCTTGCATACTTTGCTTACCTACATTCTATTATGTCATATCAGGTCATATTCTGGGGTAACTCATCAAACCCAGCAAAAGCATGTAATAAGAATCATTTGTGATGTAAATTCAAGAACATCATGTAGAAACCTGTTCAAGGAACTTTGTATTCTAAGCTACAAAATAGCAGGTCAGCAACTGGAAGCAGTTAATACCATAAATTATCTGGGAGTACGCATTAGGAGTTATTTAAAATGGAATGATCATATAATGTTGATCGTCGGTAAAGCAGATGCCAGACTGAGATTCATTGGAAGAATCCTAAGGAAATGCAATCCGAAAACAAAGGAAGTAGGTTACAGTACGCTTGTTCGCCCACTGCTTGAATACTGCTCAGCAGTGTAGGATCCGTACCAGATAGGTTGATAGAAGAGATAGAGAAGATCCAACGGAGAGCAGCGCGCTTCGTTACAGGATCATTTAGTAATCGCGAAAGCGTTACGGAGATGATAGATAAACTCCAGTGGAAGACTCTGCAGGAGAGACGCTCAGTAGCTCGGTACGGGCTTTTGTCAAAGTTTCGAGAACATACCTTCACCGAAGAGTCAAGCAGTATATTGCTCCCTCTTACGTATATCTCGCGAAGAGACCATGAGGATAAAATCAGAGAGATTAGAGCCCACACAGAGGCATACCGACAATCCTTCTTTCCACGAACAATACGAGACTGGAATAGAAGGGAGAACCGATAGAGGTACTCAAGGTACCCTCCGCCACACACCGTCAGGTGGCTTGCGGAGTATGGATGAAGATGTAGATGTAGATGAATCGTATTGGGCGTGTATGTAGTGTTATTTGTCTACTGTGTTGATGTTTGCGCAGTAGTTTCGGTCTGCGTGTAAATAGAACTGCTTCGCACTTGTCGACATTTACTTTAATACGCCATCGCTCCTATCAAGGCTCGGCATTTCTGAGTGCCGTCTGTATTCATGAATTAATGTTCGACGGTTTCCAGTCTTGCGCAAGTATGGCTGTTTCATCCGCGTAGATGGCTAACGTCGTGTTTTGTGTTGCTGGGAAGTCGTTAATGTACAGGTTGAACAAGATGGGCCCTAGGATGCTTCCCTGGGGTACTCCAGTTTGGATATCGTGTTGATTGTTAGCCCTGTGTTGAAACACCTGTTCGTGATTATGAGTGTATGAGACGTACGAGTCTGTCCAGGGAACCAGCTTCGCTTAGTTTGCGTATAAGGCCGTTGTGCCAAAGACGGTCGAAAGCTTTTTCGATGTCCAGGAATACGGCCCCTGTGGCTTTGTTCATGTTGTAGCCATGTGTTATATGCGGAGGAGTTGTGTTGTTGAGTGATGATTCCTAAAGCCGAATTGCTCCGGTCTTAAGGTGTCAAAAGGTTCAAAAGGCTCTGAGCACTATGGGACTCAACATCTTAGGTCATAAGTCCCCTAGAACTTAGAACTACTTAAACCTAACTAACCTAAGGACATCACACACACACCCATGCCCGAGGCAGGATTCGAACCTGCGACCGTAGCAGTCCCGCGGTTACGGACTGCAGCGCCAGAACCGCTAGACCACCGCGGCCGGCTCTTAAGGTGTCATTGGCGATGCAGTGCCATGTGATGCGTTTTAATATTACCTTCTCAACAATCTTGCTGAGCGAGCACAGCAGACTGACGGGTCGGTAACTCTGTGGGAGGGAGTGGTCTTTCCATGGCTTCCTGAACATCAGGACCTTGGCAGCCTTCCAAAAGTCGGGGAAGTGTTTGTGTTTTAGGATGGCATTCGTTATGTCTGTAAGGTATTCTACGGCTCTATCCGTGAACTCCAAAAGAAGCAAGTCTTCACTGAAAACGTTGCACACCAGCGATCTTGAGGAGGGAAGTATACAATAATATATTTTCGGCTTTAGTCTCAACAGAAAATGCACTTGATCAAACACGATGGAAAGCACCAAAGCAGAATATGTTCACTAACTTCTTTGCAGAATATTATTTAAATTTACTTATGTCTTTCAGGAAATTTGTATTGATCAGTCACACTTCAACTGACACTCGATTATTCCAACTATATATGAGGTCCTTTGAATTACGAATTATCGAGAGTCAGGTGTAGCTACTTTTTTGTATACAGAGAAAACAAGCAATTTGAAATGATGCTGTCCCACTTCCTCACTTCTCAACGTCATTTTCTCATTTATATATACACTAAGGTAACAAAAGCCATGGGATATCTCCTAATGTCGTATCGGACCTCCTGTTGTCCGGCGTAGTGCAGAAACTGGTCGTGGCATAGACTCAACAAGTCGTTGCAAGATCTCTGCAGAAATATGCGATTGCAATCTTTCTCGGCGTATTCCACTGATGAATTCTTCACGGGTTATCAGACGAGTGGCGGCGTCGGAGATGGGTACGAAACTCATTGAAACGTTGCGACAAGACGACGCCACCACTCGGCTGATAACCCGAGAAGAATTCAACACTCTGCAGAAATGTTGAGCTATGCTGCCTCTATACCGGTCCATAATTGCGAATACGTTGCCAGCGCCAGCTTTTGTGCACAAACTGATGTCTAGATTATGTCCCATAAATGTTTTATGGGATTCATGTCGTGCGATATTAGTGGCCAAATCGTTCGCTCGAGTTGTCAAGAATGTTCTTCAAATCAAACGGAACAATTGTGGCCCAGGAACATGACGCGTCGTCAATCGTTATCCATCGTTATCTGGAAACATGAAAGTCCGTGAATGGATACAAATGGCCTCCATGTAGTTTAACATAGCCAATTTCCATTCAATGATTGGTTCAGTTGGACTAGAGGACCCAGTCCATTTGTAAGTAGGCTGTTTAGGTTTTTTTATTGGTAACGCCACATAGCGCTCTATATGAAAATCACTGGCTGTGCTGTCTGCAGTCTGTGGCTAGTTTGCATTGTTGTCTGCCATTGTAGTATTGGGCAGCGGCAGCTGGATGTGAACAGCGCGTAGCGTTGCGCAGTTGGAGGTGAGCTGTTGCCGACCGATCGATCGATAATGCTTCCCTGTTTACTACCTGTTTCACTGTCTACACCATTATTTGACGCCCGCTCCATTTCCCTATGCACAGTTACCAAATTACTACTTTGAATATTAGTTAATTCATTACATGGTGGCTTTAACACACTGCTTTCGTCTTCACTGTCATTTCTCAGTTTACTTTGGAGCCTAGTGTTACGTTTTTCACACGCCATTATTGTCACAATATTTCACACGACAACACAGAAAAACACAATTTGAAAAGCAAAAATAGGGGAACACATTAACATAGCACTGAAAATAATATCTAGTTAATTGCAAGCGCAGCTGCGAAATACTTGGTGCAAATCTACGTGCATGCCACAACTGTTTTACTGTACAACAATGAAAGACTGCAACTACAAAGAGATTCTCTCTACAATTACGCAATAGCAATAAACAAAATCTACACTAATTACACAAACTACAAGAAAAAATCAGAAGATTCCAGTGAGGTATCCTCGGCTAAGGGTCGACATATGAAACGTCCCCTTAGAACAATTATACACGACTGTGCTTAAACTGACACACAATATTTTTTAGCGCAACGCAATCTGACTTTCAGAAATCCCTACAAAGGAATGGCCCTGACTAACATTAACCTGTACCTTTCACAAATCACTTACCTCACCAAAACTCTTCGTTACTCGAACTACTGCAATACAGCGAGCGCCACTACTGCCAGCTAAATAAAAGACTCAAACTACTGAAGGCACTATCTACTGATAGGCATAGTTAGCAAATGAAAGATTTTAATAGAGAACAAACAATGTATTTACCTTAATAATCATAATATATATGCCATCCAGTCTTACAAATTTCAAGTCTCCGCCATTTCTCTCCCCACATCCACCACTGCTGGCGGCTCACCTCCAACTGCGCAACGCTACGCGCTGTTCACATCCAGCTGCCGCTGCCCAACACTACAATGGCAGACAACAATGCAAACTAGCCACAGACTGCACACAGCACAGCCAGTGATTTTCATATAGAGCGCTATGTGGCGTTACCATTAAATAAACCTAAACAGCCTACTTACACATTCCATGTAAACACAGTCCACACCATTAGAGCCAACTTCCAGTTTGCACAGTGCCTTGTTGACAACTTGCGTCTATGGCTCCGTGGGGTCTGCGCTACACCCGAACCCTACCATCAGCTCTTACCAACTGAAATCGGAACTCATCTGATGAGGCCACGTTTCTCTAGAGTCCAACCGATATAGTCATGAGCCCAACAGAGGAGCTGCGGACGATGTCGTGCTGTTAGCACTCACGTCGGTCGTCTGCTGCCATAGTCCATTAACGCCAAATTTTGCCGCACTGTCGTAATGGATACGTTCGTCGTACGTCCCACATTGATTTCTGCGATTATTTCAGGCCGTGTTGCTTGTGTGTTAGCACTGGAAACTCTACACTAACGACGCTGCTCTTGGTCGTTAAGAGAAGGCCGTCGGCAACTGCGTTGACGTGTTGTGAGGTAATACCGGAAATTTGATATCTCGGCACTCTATTCACACTGTAGATCTCTGAGTATTGAATTCGCTAACGATTTCCGAAATTTAATGTCCCGTGTGTCCAGCTCCAACTACCGTACTGCGTTCAGTCTGTTACTTCCCGTCGTGCGGCCATAACCATGACGGACACCTTTTCACGTGAATCACCTGAGTACAAATGACAGCACCGCCAATGCATTGCCCTCTTGTACCTTGTGTATACTACCACCATCTGTATATGTGGTCCCATGACTTTTGTCACCTCACTGTACACTGCCTGACAAAAAAAAAGTGAAAAACCCATACGGAAAGGAGAAACAAAATGAAACTCCACGAGTTCAGAGCGTTGTGACGTTACTTCAGTAGGTACCATACCGCGTCAAATTTGCAATGAACTAGGCAGTACGAGCTCATTTATGAGTATGACGTTGCATCCCATTTGTCCGGGATTCGGTTGGGGAGGCTGTCAGAAAGCCGATGTATCCTCTCCTAAGGCAAGCTGGCACGTAAGTGGTTCTTGACATTCTGGATACTGGAAATGAGACGGAGCTGACCTCCGAGCTGGAGGCACAAGAGCAGATCTGTGGATTTTGGTGGCCATAGAAATACCTCAACATCATGCAGACATTTGATAAACGTAAGTGTCATGTGTGGATGAACGTTATCCTGTTGAAAAATGGCACCACTATATAGTCGCATGAGAGGTAACACACAAGGATTCAGGATGACTGTGATGTATCTTTGTGCCGTCAGAGATGCGTCAATCACTACCAGGTGTGACCTGAAGTTATACCGGATGGCTCGCGACGCCATGAAGGCAGGAGTAGCACGGCTGTTGTTCTTCAAAACATTGGAAAACTGAAACCTCCCCGCAGGTCACCGCCGTAGTGTCCGCCTCGATAGCTGAGTGGTCGGCCATGCTAAGGGGCCCGGTTCGATTCCCGGCTGGGTCGGAGATTTTCTCCGCTCAGAGGCTGGGTGTTGTGTTGTCTTCATCATCATCATCGCATCCCCAACGACTCGCAAGTCGCCGAAGTGGCGTCAACTCAAAAGACTTGCACCAGGTGACCGGTCTACCCGACGGGAGGCACTAGCCACACGACATTTCATTTCATTTTTACCGCCATATTCGTCGACTATGGTTACCCGAGGTAATGCATCGCCGAACACTACGCTACGTCGTTCTCCGGCAGTCCGTGCTTCCTGCTCACGGCACGACTTCAAACGCAGCCGTTTGTGTTACAGTTTTAACGGCAGCCTACGCAGATGTGGTAATTTCCTAGTCCGGGTGCTGCACGTCTCCAATCAAAAAATGACTCAAATGGCTCTGAGCACTATGGGACTTAACATCTGAGGTCAACAGTCCCCTAGAACTTAGAACTACTTAAACCTAACTAACCTAAGAACATCACACACATCCATGCCCGAGGCAGGATTCGAAACTGCGACCGTAGCGGGCACGCGGTTCCAGACTGAAGCGCCTGGAACCGCTCGGCCACACCGGCCGGCGTCTCCAGTCAAAGGTGCAGGATGCGACCGTACGGGTTGTCTGGGAAAGTGTGGTGGTGAAGATGACGAAATAAAATACAATCTCTCTCATCAACTGGGCGACAGTCAAAGCTCTAAACTCTTCACAAGTTAGATAGTGACACGAATATTAGAGCATATGCACCAAATAGCTGCTTATAATAAGTAATTTTTATTTATGACTTACTGCTGGTGCGTATCTCATTTTCTGTGCCGGTGATGTAACTCGAGTTAGGCATATCTCGCTGTGTACTGTATTCTGCTTTGGTGTTTTACATTTGCAGTATAATTTTGTGGTTATTTTGGGGTCAAAATCATTTGTATAGACTATATAACGAAGGGTGTTAAGTTCTTTTTGAATTTCTGGCTTTCCTAATGGTATATTATTTAATAGATTAATTACTGAATGGAAAAATGTTAGTTTATGAGCCATTAGACGACAGGAATTGTCATTTATAATATACTCAGAAGCGGTATTCTTTCTGTAGATATCAAATGCGTGGCGATCATTATTTTTGCCAATTGTGAGTTCTAGATAGTTAATGGTATTATTGTCTTTCTCAATTTCCGTAGAGAATTTAATTTTAGGGTGCAGTTGGTTGAGGTTCTGGTGGACATTTTCGATGTCTGCGTGGCTGCCATCAACCATCATCCTCTACATACATAAAACGGTATACGATTTGGTTGATAGTACGCCAATCTGAATTAAAGAATTTAGGAAAATATCGGTTAAAGTGCCTGCTATACTGTTACCCATGGCTACTCCATCTGCTTCGATATATATTTCTTGTTAAATTCAAAATAATTTTGTGATAGTGTTATTTCCAAAAGATTTATAATTTCAAGTAAATAAAGATTACTTATTATAAGCAGCTTTTTGATGCATCTACTCTAATAATCGTGTCGTTACCAGGCGTATATTATCCTACTGGCCCTAAAGAAGAAAAATTGTTCACAAGTTCTATATCAGCTCAGAGCTCCATCCTGCTACTGCACGGAAAGATGTACCCATACATTAAACAGCACAAACAGTTCAATGGACCCACGTAAATGTGTTTGGACTTACAAGTTTGGCTAGTTTTCATCTATGGGGCACTAACATTCGTCGTAATCTACCCAGTGTTCCTCAAACGTATTTAATATAAATGTAGTTAGTATTTCCTATGCAAAAATCACGCATGCACTCACGTATTTTTAAAAGTTTCACAAATTCGAGTTTATTTCCAATAAGAACATAGAAAAATAGAAAGTCACAGTTCACAATAAATTACTTTCAAAGCCTATCCGAGTTTCTTAACATCTTGCAGGTGGTTGAATAAATCATGATTAACTGCGCTGGTTATCTTTAGAAAATCGTTAAAGTTTCACCGTATATCAAACTATAAATTCCACGAAGGTTACACATTCAAATCTTATAAGTGCGGCTTGTATCACAAGCAACCCCAAAAGTAACAAGTTCATCAGATGCCGAAAAATATCTGTGTCCGAAAGTAGAAACTCTGAATAATTCAGACACGCGAACTAGCGACTATTTCAGCGCCCATCAGATAAAACTTTCTCCTAACACGCTATCACAGCCTGACCACCTCCAACGGCGTCCGAACCTAGACTCCCATTCAAATTGCCGCTGCTCACCCAGCAAATCTCGGTCAAGCACCACTGAAGTCTATTAAACTGCTGAATGTGAGAATTGCTGAATTCTTAATTTTAACCTTTTATACAAATATGATACACCAATCACACTTAAATTTTCCGAGAAATGTTGTGCTGTTATCCGTTTTCTGTTATTTGCCGTAGTTTATTTATAAACAATAATTTCTATGATTTTCCTCCGTTTTCAGCTTTGCAAGTGTAAATATTAACAAACAATTTAAATTATACTTTAAACAATTCCCTATACATCTAAAATTACAGTACTGCTGCTACTTTTAATGTTTCTCTATTTATTTAGTAAAATGTTCAAATGTGTGTGAATTCCTAAGGGACCAAACTGCTGAGGTCATCGGTCCCTAGACTTACACACTACATAAACTAACTTATGCTATGAACAACACACAGACCCATGCCCGAGGGAGGACTCGAACCTCCGGCGGGAGGGACCACATTTGTTTAGTAAGAAAAGCTGTTTTTAATTTGCGAAACCCACTTTTCGGCCTCTCGTTTAAATATATGAATAATTTCAGTAAATCTACTACCACAGTCCGATACAGTTCTACGAGATGTATCCGTGCACACCTCGTTTGTTGCAATCGGATAATGCGTTGCCGTGATATTCACTTCTACAGTTCAGGAATTATTTATAACATTTAACTTACAAACTAATGCGGATATCGAAGGCGCGTCTTCACACGCGTAACCGTTCGTCCTTTCCGCTTCAAATGAGCCTACTGGCTCTTCAGTGACACATATGGCTCTATCCTTATTAATTTTGGGGTAAGCTTTAGTTGTGCACTGGACGCGAAAATCGGCCATGAGAAACGAGTAACCATTGTGCTGCCCAACGGACGGATTTTCCCGGTCACGCGCTCACCTTAGCGGCCGATCGAAGTCGCTAGACTACCCGATCTGTGGAGCACAATGTGAAACTGGCCCTCCACATTGGCTGTCAAGTTTATTTCAGCTGTCAACACGAACGTGACCCGATCTTAGCCGTCGCCTGTGCGTCTGCGGTCGTGTGTTGGTGGTTGAATGAAGTGTATCGTTACAAGAATGACACAGAATGTTGCAGAGAATCAACTACTTGTTTTCAGATTACTGGTGGAGGTGTGAAGGGGTAACGATGTGCTTGGTGCACAACATGCGATCTCCAATTGTGATGGTCAGACGTGGTCCAGCGGGACTTTGACGACAATATGCGTGCTCACACGTTCTCATGCAGCCCAACATCGCGCCGCCGTCAGATCCGAATGCTCTATAAACCTGGATAATGCACGACTCTCCTAGCCGGCCCCTTTCAAACTCTGTCGAGTGCTACACGAGTATGCTGCATCTCCGTGTCCATAATGAGCACTCAACATCTGACGCTGTTCGGGCACCATACCGTATTTTGCGGACTATAAGACCACCTTTCTTCTTAGAAAAATTGCCTCCAAAATTCAGGTGCGTATTATTCTCGTAATTAATATACACTCCTGGAAATGGAAAAAAGAACACATTGACACCGGTGTGTCAGACCCACCATACTTGCTCCGGACACTGCGAGAGGGCTGTACAAGCAATGATCACACGCACGGCACAGCGGACACACCAGGAACCGCGGTGTTGGCCGTCGAATGGCGCTAGCTGCGCAGCATTTGTGCACCGCCGCCGTCAGTGTCAGCCAGTTTGCCGTGGCATACGGAGCTCCATCGCAGTCTTTAACACTGGTAGCATGCCGCGACAGCGTGGACGTGAACCGTATGTGCAGTTGACGGACTTTGAGCGAGGGCGTATAGTGGGCATGCGGGAGGCTGGGTGGACGTACCGCCGAATTGCTCAACACGTGGGACGTGAGGTCTCCACAGTACAGCGATGTTGTCGCCAGTGGTCGGCGGAAGGTGCACGTGCCCGTCGACCTGGGACCGGACCGCAGCGACGCACGGATGCACGCCAAGACCGTAGGATCCTACGCAGTGCCGTAGGGGACCGCACCGCCACTTCCCAGCAAATTAGGGACACTGTTGCTCCTGGGGTATCGGCGAGGACCATTCGCAACCGTCTCCATGAAGCTGGGCTACGGTCCCGCACACCGTTAGGCCGTCTTCCGCTCACGCCCCAACATCGTGCAGCCCGCCTCCAGTGGTGTCGCGACAGGCGTGAATGGAGGGACGAATGGAGACGTGTCGTCTTCAGCGATGAGAGTCACTTCTGCCTTGGTGCCAATGATGGTCGTATGCGTGTTTGGCGCCGTGCAGGTGAGCGCCACAATCAGGACTGCATACGACTGAGGCACACAGGGCCAACACCCGGCATCATGGTGTGGGGAGCGATCTCCTACACTGGCCGTACACCACTGGTGATCGTCGAGGGGACACTGAATAGTGCACGGTACATCCAAACCGTCATCGAACCCATCGTTCTGCCATTCCTAGACCGACAAGGGAACTTGCTGTTCCAACAGGACAATGCACGTCCGCATGTATCCCGTGCCACCCAACGTGCTCTAGAAGGTGTAAGTCAACTACCCTGGCCAGCAAAATCTCCGGATCTGTCCCCCATTGAGCATGTTTGGGACTGGATGAAGCGTCGTCTCACGCGGTCTGCACGTCCAGCACGAACGCTGGTCCAACTGAGGCGCCAGGTGGAAATGGCATGGCAAGCCGTTCCACAGGACTACATCCAGCATCTCTACGATCGTCTCCATGGGAGAATAGCAGCCTGCATTGCTGCGAAAGGTGGATATACACTGTACTAGTGCCGACATTGTGCATGCTCTGTTGCCTGTGTCTATGTGCCTGTGGTTCTGTCAGTGTGATCATGTGATGTATCTGACCCCAGGAATGTGTCAATAAAGTTTCCCCTTCCTGGGACAATGAATTCACGGTGTTCTTATTTCAATTTCCAGGAGTGTAAAAATGTTCAGTGTCTGAGTTAAAGTCCCCGCCATTCTTAAAAATAACCATATATTCGATGCTGCGGGAAACCTATCTGTATCTGGCAACATTAGATTCAACTGGCGGGAGCAGTGCACCGATGTGACGAACATGAGTTGCGGGGGAATTCACAAGCTAGCTAACACTGTCTTCCTCCCGCCTCGCCATTATAAACGCAGAACACTGTCTAGCCTACGATGCCTCATTGCAATTTACGGTGCCAGTGAACTTGAACTGTAAGCGATTTGTGTTATCGGAAACAGTACAATACTTTTATTAGTAATTTTCGTAATGGAAAAAAAGTGAACGGTATTCGTATGATGCGGACTATAAATCTAACGTAATAGCATATGCAGAAGAGCATGTAAATAGAGCAGCTGAGGGGCATTTCGGTCCTCCACCGACAGAAAAAACCATTCATGTTTGGTCGTGTTAGCAAATAAGAACTGAAAAAAATGAGGAAGATGTGCAAATAGAGGACTGAATGAAAACTGGTCAAGACTAGAAGACTAGATATTGAAATGGACTCGAGGACACCGCCAAAATGCCACTGGAATTAATACAAAAATGATTCAAATGCACGCTCGTAAGCTAGCGCTACAGTGCAACTTAAGACTTCAAGGCTTGAGTTGGTTGGTGTTACAGATATATGAAGCGTCCTGGACTTAGAATGCGAACCAAAACCTAAATATCTCTGTAACTGCCACAAGAATATGAAGAAAAAATACTATATTTTCATCGCTTTATTATTCAACATCGAAAGAAAACCAGTATGTAACTAAGCCAAATATCAAAAATGGACGAAATTCCTCTCGCATTTGGTGTCCCGAGTAGCAGAACCATTGCCATGAAAAGTGCTAAAACTGTAACTGTAAAAACAAGTGGACATGAAAAAATGCACTATACAGATGTCCTGTCGTGTTGTGCTGACAGTACTAAACTTAATTCAACGATCATTTTCAAGCGCAAAACAATGCCAAAAGCTCCTGAAAAACCGCCAGGTGCTGTTGCTCATGTACATGACAAGGTTTGGATAGAGGAGGCTGGTATGAAATTATAGATTAACAGAGTGTGAGAGAGAAGGAAAGGTGCAAGTGCAACCTCTTGATGTCTCGATAAATACACCATTTACAGTGTATATGAGAGAGGAATGGGACAAATGGATGCTGGAGGAAACCCAACATGAATTCACGGAGAGAGGAGTTTTAAAATGACCTACTATCAAACGGTGTGTCAGCGCATAAAATAGTCGTGGTCTAGGGTGAGAAAAGACATTATTGTTGAATCTTTCGAGAAGTGCTGCATAAGTAACCCTTTCGATGACAGTGAAGACCATCTTGTATATGAAGAGGACAACGGTGACGATGAAGAGGAAAAGGAAGAAGATGAAGACGAAGAATGAGAAGAAGAAGAAGAAAGTTCAGGTGACGATTTTCAGGGATTGTAAAGATCAGTTCGGTTTTATAAACTACTTATTTTTTTAGACTGGCTTTGCAATCTAACAATAAAAATGGTACAAACATTATTTAAAAAAACGCTTAAAATGAAGGTGCGTCTTATAGTCCCTACCATCTTATAGTGCGTAAAATACGGTATATACCCTGCCAGGCGTAACGCTAATCGCGACCATCACTAATGCACTCTGGCGACCGTTCTATCTGTTGCAGAGAATTGCACCTCTGATCACTTACATAAGCACAGACGCTGTGTACGTGTACGAAGTTACATTGACATCTTAGCGTCTACATCTACATCTACATCTACATCCATACTCCGCAAGCCACCTGACGGTGTGTGGCGGAGGGTACCTTCCGTACCTCTATCGGTTCTCCCTTCTATTCCAGTCTCGTATTGTTCGTGGAAAGAAGGATTGTCGGTATGCCTCTGTGTGGGCTCTAATCTCTCTGATTTTATCCTCATGGTCTCTTCGCGAGATATACGTAGGAGGGAGCAATATACTGCTTGACTCTTCGGTGAAGGTATGTTCTCGAAACTTCAATAAAAGCCCGTACCGAGCTACTGAGCGTCTCTCCTGCAGAGTCTTCCACTGGAGTTTATCTATCATCTCCGTAACGCTTTCGCGATCACCAAATGATCCCGCAACGAAGCGCGCTGCCCTCCGTTGGATCTTCTCTATCTCCTCTATCAACCGTACCTGGCACGGATCCCACACTGCTGAGCAATACTCAAGCAGTGGGCGAACAAGCGTACGGTAACCTACTTCCTTTGTTTTCGGATTGCATTTCCTTAGGATTCTTCCAATGAATCTCAGTCTGGCATCTGCTTTACCGACGATCAACATTATATGATCATTCCATTTTAAATCACTCCTAATGCGTACTCCCAGATAATTTATGGTATTAACTGCTTCCAGTTGCTGACCTGCTATTTTGTAGCTAAATGATAAAGGATCTATCTTTCTGTATATTCGCAGCACATTACACTTGTCTACATTGAGATTCAATTGCCATTCCTTGCACCATGCGTCAATTCGCTGCAGATCCTCCTGCATTTCAGTACAATTTTCCATTGTTACAACCTCTCGGTACACCACAGCATCATCTGCAAAAAGCCTCAGTGAACTTCCGATGTCATCCACCAGGTCATTTATGTATATTGTGAATAGCAACGGTCCTATGACACTCCCCTGCGGCACACCTGAAATCACTCTTACTTCGGAAGACTTCTCTCCATTGAGAATAACATGCTGTTGTATGTGCTTCAATTTTTTTGTAGCAGGCAGTGTAAACTGTAGTAAGGTTGTTCTCTCTCTCTCTCTCTCTCTCTCTCTCTCTCTGTCTCTGATTGTGAGCTGCAAGATTTTAATAAATCTGTTCTCCCCATTTGAGCTACATAGGGCTATGTCAATATCGACTGTGGTTGCGCTAAGATTAGAAGCCACACTGCGATAAATTAATCCTTGTGCTAGTGTTCCGCGTGTTTGCAAGACTCGAGCTGGCCGGTTATCTTTCTAGAATGTTCCCTAGATACAAATGCATCTGTCAGTGATCGAATCATGTGTCTTGCATATATAAACCAACCTACACTGTCGACAATTCTACAGCGGTCATTACCATCAACTATGATCTCAACACCTCGTTCTGTCCTTGAGATTAACATGAATGTTTCAAAGTCTCCTTATGGTGGTGCCAGAAGCAGACATTTCCAAGCCTTAGAATTACGGAACAAAGCTATCCACCATTCGCATTAAGAATCATGCAGCTCCTACAGTTACTGTAAGGCCAGTGCAAGTTGACCCTACGCGAGGTACCTCACGGGAGTTGATAAATCGAAAGAGAAACTAGAAGAAGCTGGCGGACAGTGACTCACATTCACTGTTCCCGGTCGCTTAGGCAACAATATTCTGTGGAGTAACACTAGAGTAAGGTTTTCACTGGTTTCTTCATTACGTCAAACTGTGTTCTCTTTGCGTCATCAATTCACACCATTTCAAGCTCAATTGAACATAACAGTTCAGCTAACATCAGTTCCGTGAGTTACTTGTGCTAGCATATGCTAGCTGCTTAATTATTTTAATTGGATAGCATGTATTCTTACAGGAATAAATGTTTTTAACAAAAGTCTTATGGACCTTGTTGCAGTATTTTCTAGATGTGTCAAGACGAATCTGCAGCAGGTGCAGCGCAGCAACGACGGTGAGCACAGAACCCACGAAAAAACTGTACTGCAGTGGAACATGACTGGCGTTAAACAAAGCAGTAAGGCTCCTGCGGCTTTTCTGTTTGTGAGTGAAGTGGCCAATGTTTCGTGGGTTTACATATGTTGCCACACACTCAATAATTAAAGTTTTAGGTCTAGTAAACAGGGTTGGTAAAGCTGTTTTTTGTTTTGTGGATTATTTTGTATTATAAAGGTTGTTGTAATGTGGCGTGTACTTTCCACCATAAGAACATGAATGTGACGAAGAAATATAGGCAATGATTTTGTTTTATTTTGGAAGGGATTTAGCCAAAGCGTAGCCAGTGTATTTATTGCAATAATTTTGAGAATTTTCGTTAAAACATAGCCATGAGCGAGTGCAATTGGCACTGTAAACCAATTCCGTTACACTCGGGAAACTTCTAAGTAGTTATTTAATATAGAAGTTTATTCAAAAAACGCAGAGGAGAGTGGACTAGGAGCAGATAGGCCTTCAGTAACAGACTTTAGTAGCGATGATCTGCCTCTGACTGATTCGAACAGACTAGCTTCAATTTTGCGAAGGCTGCACGAATTAGACAAATCTGTAGCAGACATTCCAGGGATAAGGTGCGCGCAGGGAACTATGGGTAAGGAACAGGCAGCCAGAATTAAAGAAATTGCGGGTTGAGAGAAAGCTATGGACGAAAGACTCGAGGCATCAACCAAGAGATGACTGCAGATCAGACTACAATTATGAAGAGATTGGAAGTTAAAACAAACGCATTTGCCGAAATCCAGAGATTTGTAAAGGAAATGAGTACAGTAGAACAATCGCTTTCACAATCACTCAAAGCCACTAATGACAGGCCTGATGAATCTCTGGAGAAAAAGGAGAATCTAGAGGCACGAATGAGTAGAGCCGAGAAAATTGTCGAATACGAAATTGAAATAGTAATCTTGGAAATGTGATAAGAAGTGCCAACTACCAAGACTGCTACACCACGCAGATGATGTGCTACAGATGCGAAATTTAACCGACAGGAAGAAGATGCTGTGATATGCAAATGATTAGATTTTCAGAGCATTCACACAAGGTTGGTGCCGCTGGCGACACCTACAATGTGTTGACATGAGGAAAGTTTCCAACCGATTTCTGATACACAAACAGCAATTGACCGGCGTTGCCTGGTGAAACTTTGTTGTGATGCCTCGTGTAAGGGGGAGAAATGCGTACCATCACGTTTCCGACTTTGATAATGGTCGGATTGTAGCCTATCGCGATTGCGGTTCATCGTATCGTGACATTGCTGCTCGCGTTGGTCGAGATCCAATGACTGTTAGCAGAACATGGAATCGGTGGGTTCAGGAGGGTAATACGGAGCGCCGTGTTGGATCCCAACGGCCACGTATAACTAGCAGTCGAGATGACAGGCATCTTGTCCGCATGGTCAAGGGTGACCGAGCAACTGACTCATCACAACACGCCAGTCACTACTCTTGATGAACTGTGGTATCGTGTTGAAGCTGCATGGGCAGCTGTACCTGTACACAGAGACGTGTAACCAGTGGCACCCCATACCATCACGCCAGGTGATACGCCAGTATGGCGATGACGAATACACGCTTACAATGTGCGTTCACCACGATGTTGCCAAAAACTGATGCGACCATCATGATGCCGTAAACACAATCTGGATTCATCCGAAAAAATGACGTTCTGCCAGTCGTGCACCCAGGTTCGTCGTTGAGTACACCATCGCGGGCGCTCCTGTCTGTGATGCAGCGTCAAGAGTAACCGAAGCCATGGTCTCCGAGTTGATAGTCCATGCTGCCGCAAACGTCGTCGAACTGTTCGTGTAGATGGTTGTTGTCTTGCAAACGTCCCCACTGTTGACTCAGGGATCGAGACGTGGCTGCACGATCCGTTACAGCCATGCGGATAAGAAGCCTGTCATCTCGACTGCTAGTGATACGAGGCCGTTGGGATCCATCACGGCGTTCCGTATTATCCTCCTGAACCCACCGATTCCATATTCTGCTAACAGTCATTGGATCTCGACCAACGCGAGGAGCAATGTCGCCATACGATAAACCGCAATCGCGATAGGCTACAATCCGATCTTTATCAGAGTCGGAAACGTGATGGTACGCATTTCTCCTCCTTACACGAGGCATCACAACAGCGTTTCACCAGGCAACGCGGGTCAACTGCTGTTTGTGTATGAGAAATCGGTTGGAAACTTTCCTCATGTCAGCACGTTGTAGGTGCCGCCACCGGCGCCAACCTTGTGTGAATGCTCTGAATAGCTAATCATTTGCATATCACAGCATCTTCTTCCTGTCGGTTAAATTTCGCGTCTGTAGCACATCTTCGTGGTGTAGCAACTTTAATGGCGAGTAGTGTACGTGTTCATATACATATTTCATCTGTACCTCTAGCGGATTTCGCCCTGCAGTTTCGTTTTCACGTCGCTCAGTGATTTTGATGTCTTTTGCTGACCTAATGTCATACAATGATACAATTTTGCTTGCGTAGTCAGTGAAGTATGCGAAAACCGTCTGTGAAATTTGTTGTGAATAGAGTTGGTAGAAAAAAGTAATAGATTACACGCCGTGCACGATGCGGCAATTTTTCACCCAGCTCAGTATTTATGACGTCATTACTGTGTATCGTACAGTTATATATAATTCTCCAGGTTCATTCAGTGGTATACGTGAATACTGTACGCAAGATGTGTCACGAATAGAGCAAGTAGTAAAGAAGTAATAAATTAAAACGTCACGCCTGATTCGGAAATTTTACTACATGAACTGCGAAAAAAAGCGATGAACTTTTTTCTTTCACCTATCGTGGGGGAAGAAGTTTCGTAAAGGTTTGACACTATTAGTAAAGTTTGTTTCAAATGACTAAGTGCTCCCATTCTCAAATTCTAGACAATTAAAGTATAGGTGTTCGCATGCTAAGGGCTACAACGCGTTTCCACACTCATCCCCATCTCTCTGGGAGGTAGGTGGTTCTTACCAGCAGAGTGATTCTTTCCAGACCGTAAGTGATAGGGATACCAAGCTTGTAATTTAGGAGGGGATTTGGAACGTACATACATAAATACATTTTTATGATACCTAAGGGTGTATCGATACATCGAGTAAAATTCGTATTTATCAGAGCCATTTTGACCAGAGGAATTGCCCACTTTAATGATGATGGAACTGCCTGAAGATGTGTCGGAATATTTGATATTGGTACCAAGGGGAGATACAGAAAGTATACAGAGCGCCCAAGACAATCTTGATGCTCTTGGTGTAGGAAATGGACCGCCCCGTCCCGTGGTAGAATCGGACACTGGCCAGCCTACGAAAGAGGCAGATGCAGCCCGAAGAAATGATGTCGGTCACGGGGATCGTCCTCAAGGTATGAAAATGAGTAAGTATGCGTGAGGGGCCAAAATGAGCCCGGTAACCAGCGTGTGCGTGTGGCTGAGTTAGATGGAGGAGCAGGATCGAACGTCCAGAACACAGTACAAGAGCCTGCACCGCGATTAATGGGAAACGAGGGGTAGTTTCTGGAAGGTTTCGTTAAGAAACTACAGGATTTAAAGGGCCGTCAGACGCTAAGTTACCACGAGAGGTGCGCGAAGCTATGTTGTTGGAAGACGAGACGGATGCCACTGAGAAGTACCAACCTGTAGCACCAGTGCTGACTCAAGATAGAGAACTGTTTGATGTTTCAGATTCTGGAAGCGATTGATCGGTCGTATCGGAAGGTACGTATACCTTCCTGATAGAAGAGGGCCTATACCGATGTTGCCGATATCAGGAGTCAGAATCGTTCATGTAACGGGAGAGAGAAGCCAACCTTTGAAGTCTGCGATGGGAAATTGCATTTCAAGCATAGCGTCGTTGTCATTCGGCATTTTTGTTTCCGAGTTGTCCTAGGATGAGTTTGGCTAAGAAATGTACCGGCCAACTTAGATCCTGAGGAAAATCTACTGAAGCCTAGATCTGTCGGATAGCTGGTGACAGTAGGACTTGAAGAGTGGGCGTTGCCCGGCAGTGCAAAGGATCCCAAAGTCCTACATGTACGAATATGTTCTACGGGTATGCACTGTAGCTACGGATGGAGGGAGAACGATGTGTGTTGTATTCAATGCTGGATGACGATGATGATGATGATGATGATGATGATGATGATGATGATGTTAGGTTTGTGGGACGCTCGACGACTCGGTTATCAGCGCCCATACAAAGTCCCAGTCTTTTCACAGTCCAGTCTCACCATTTTCCCGAATGATGAAATGATGAGAACAACACAAACACCCAGTCCTCGTGTAGAGATAGTGGGCGACCTGGCTGGGAATCGAACCCGTGAGCCGTGACACAAAGGCAGCAACGCTAACCACTAGACGCCGCGAAATTGATTTCAGATGTATCTCATAAAATAATGGATGGCTATAAACTGTACGTCCCAGTGGTTCCAAAGTGAAACCATCCCTTAAAACAATTTATTGTTTACTTTTTTCCAATTTCTTCTTTTATTCGTTGCTTACTATGATGATGTACGTCAATTTTGTGAAAAGTTACAAAAAAATTATCTGTTATTGGGATTAAAACGGTTGAGAGATACGTGCGTCTCGGGTATAAAAAGTTAAATTAATATTACTTGTACTACAAGGCAGAGAAGCCTCGTATATGGAAGGGGATAAAGTGGTCGCATATTGGCCGATTTCAAAACTGAGCACTTAGAGGTGATAGAAACGCCAGCCTGTTCAAAACGAGAATGGGTATTTCACGCTAAGAAGGGGACCCTCAAGACTGTAAATCACAGATTTTGATGCGCTTCAAATATGTTGTAGAGGCTCTTACCCTGAGTATCTGGCTATCCGGTTTCTTAGCGATGGGCCTTGGTTTTTGAGAAAATCGATTTTGAAATTCATTGCACACTTTGTATACCGTAACATTACATACATTCCGACAGTCAGTGTAGCGCAGCGATAGAGGTTCACGGCTACCGGGCTGGAGGTACCGTGTTCGAATCCTGCTCGCGGAGTAGATTATCGGCTTATTTAATGGCATTTTGTGATTTCGCCTTTTGAATCTTCGTTCAGCTTCTCTACTTGTGGATTTTCTTCTGGCTGCACTACTGCGAAAATACTTTCACAGAATTTTTCAAACGCATGGCACTAGAGACGCATTACGAGCAACTGACGCTGTAGTTAGAAGCGAACGTAAAGGAATGCAACTCGCATCTTCATTGGCCTAACTGGGAGCCGGGGTTCCCGTTACGGCTATCGGTATTCACGGGAGAGGGGACGATAATGGGCGGAGATAGATTTTAGATAATACAAGAAGCGACTGTTGTACGAACATTTGGAACTCCACCTGCAAACCACAAACTAAATGGCTCTGAGCACTATGGGACTTAACATCTATGGTCATCAGTCCCCTAGAACTGAGAACTACTTAAACTTAACTAACCTAAGGACATTACACAACACCCAGTCATCACGAGGCAGAGAAAATCACTGATCCCGCCGTGAATCGAACACGGGAACCCGGGCGCGGGAAGCGAGAACGCTACCGCACGACCACGAGCTGCGGACGCAAACCACAAACGGAATGAATATTAGAAAAAATTAATAACTGAATATATCTTTATAATTTCGCACACCTTACACTGTTTGTTGATATTCTTTGAAATAAAACTGAAAAATCCGATCGATTTTGAAAGAAAATAAAAGTACAAGTGTAGGATTCGAACGCGGTAGCCATCACCTTTCACATCTTTTTTTGTTTAATTTCATTTTGTTCGTTTTCGTTCGTTGCATCTGTTTGGGGTGGGCGTCCGATGACACCCATTTCAGTTCGTCTTTGATCCATTAACTCAGTTTTTTATTTATTACAAAGGCAACTAACCCTTTTTTTCGTTGAATTTGGTCGTAGCGGACGCCACATGACATCCGTTGAAGTTCGTTGTTGATCCTTTCACTCAGTTTTTTTGTTACAGAGACCAGCCGGCTCTCTGACCCAACACGCTGAGTTACCATGCCAGCAAACCCTCTGACCAAACACGCTGAACTACCGTGCCGGCAAACCCTCTGACCAAACACACTGAACTACTGTGCTGGCAAACCCTCTGACCAAACACACTGAACTACTGTGCTGGCAAACCCTCTGACCAAACACGCTGAACTACCATGCCGGCAAACCCTCTGACCGAACATGCTGAGCTTCCGTGACGGCAAACCCTCTGACCGAACACGCTGAGTTACCATTCTGGCAAACCCTCTGACCGAACACGCTGAGTTACCGTGCCTGCACCGCTGAGCTTCGCTTACTTGCTCGGGATGTACGTCATATAATGGGTATATAAAGTACGCAATGACCTTCAAAATCGGTTTTCTGAAAAACCAAGGCCCGTCGCTAAAAAACCGGACAGCCAGGTACTCAGGGTGGGTGCCTCTACAACATCTTTGAAGCTCATCAAAATCCGCGATTTACAGTGTGGAGGGCCTCCTTGTGGAAGCAGGCTGCAGACATGCAGGACGAGCCTCAGGAGAAGAGGCACTTATTGTTAGGCTAAATATCAGTCTACATGAAAGTGCAGCGGTACCCATGGAATACAGTCTTAGCTGTGTATAGACTTTGTTGTAGGACCTGGATTAGTTATACGAGGTGCATTCAAGTTCTAAGGCCTCTGATTTTTTTTCTCCGGACTGGAAAGAGATAGAAACATGTGCATTGTTTTAAAATGAGGCCGCGTTCATTGTCAATACATCCCAGAGATGGCAGCACCGTACGGCAGATGGAATTTTACCGCCAGCGGCGAGAATGAGAACTGTTTTAAATACTTAAAATGGCGACATTTTCCTTACTTGAACAGCGTGCAATCATTCGTTTTCTGAATTTGCGTGGTGTGAAACCAATTGAAATTCATCGACAGTTGAAGGAGACATGTGGTGATGGAGTTATGGATGTGTCGAAAGTGCATTCGTGGGTGCGACAGTTTAATGAAGGCAGAACATCGTGTGACAACAAACCGAAACAACCTCGGGCTCGCACAAGCCGGTCTGACGACATGATCGAGAAAGTGGAGAGAATTGTTTTGGGGGATCGCCGAATGACTGTTGAACAGATCGCCTCCAGAGTTGCCATTTCTGTGGGTTCTGTGCACACAATCCTGCATGACGACCTGAAAATGCGAAAAGTGTCATCCAGGTGGGTGCCACGAATGCTGACGGATGACCACGTGGCTGCCCGTGTGGCATGTTGCCAAGCAATGTTGACGCGCAACGACAGCATGGATGGGACTTTCTTTTCGTCGGTTGTGACAATGGATGAGACGTGGATGACATTTTTCAATCCAGAAACAAAGCGCCAGTCAGCTCAATGGAAGCACACAGATTCACCGCCACCAAAAAAATTTCGGGTAACCGCCAGTGCTGAAAAAATGGTGTCCATGTTCTGGGACAGCGAGGGCGTAATCCTTACCCATTGCGTTCCAAAGGGCACTACGGTAACAGGTGCATGTTTTGAAGAACAAATTCCTTCCTGCACTGCAACAAAAACGTCCGGGAAGGGCTGAGCGTGTGCTGTTTCACCAAGACAACGCACCCGCACATCGAGCTAACGTTACGCAACAGTTTCTTCGTGATAATAACTTTGAAGTGATTCCTCATGCTCCCTACTCACCTGACCTGGCTCCTAGTGACTTTGGGCTTTTTCCAACAGTGAAAGACACTCTCCGTGGCCGCACATTCACCAGCCGTGCTGCTATTGCCTCAGCGATTTTCCAGTGGTCAAAACAGACTCCTAAAGGAGCCTTCGCCGCTGCCATCGAATCATGGCGTCAGCGTTGTGAAAAATGTGTACGTCTGCAGGAGGGCGATTACGTCGAGAAGTAACGCCAGTTTCATCGATTTCGGGTGAGTAGTTAATTAGAAAAAAAATCGGAGGCCTTAGAACTTGAATGCACCTCGTAAGATGGATCTGCCTGTTTATAGCTGAGTTGGCGTAGGCTGATCCCTGGCATTTGGAGTGAGTGGGGCGCAGCAGCTCCACACTCCTGCTACAAATAATTACGTGACGCTGTTTTGTAAAAGTCTCTGTGTCACAGCTCTGTGGAGAGCTACTGTTTTCGCCTGTAGCTGTTAGCGCTTCGCAGTTGAAAGCTGGCAACAGTCATTCTTCCTAATAAATAATTATATTTAAAATCGGGTCATTCTTTTTGGGACACCCTGCATTTCAGACTCCGCCACTCAGAACCGACACGGAAAGCTCGCAGGAGGTGACAAAGATTCCAATGAAACCACCCCTTCCCTTGGGGCGTTGATTCCGACATATTTCGCGGTACAAAATGACAGTTCGCCGTGCGATGAGTAAAAGGACAACGGTCTTGACAAAGTCCGACACTGCTGCCATCCCTTGGGCGATTCAACCCTGTTGTAAGGAGATCGTGCGGCTGCAACCACACCAGTGATCTCTATGCTACCTGGATGTTGAACTTAAGCTTTCTGATCGTGCCAGCCATAGATGCTTATATTCCGTTTCTTGCCAAACTACAACATGGCTGCCAGTAAATGTCACTAGAACACGAAAAGAAAATACTTTTCAATTCCTCTCAGGAATCAGTCTGCAATTCTGAGTCACATGCAGACCGATGGAAATTTGTTTCCCAAACTACAATATGGCGGACGGTGCAAAGCACGTGTATTTGCAGACACGCTGCAGTTCTATACTCAGAGACCAGACTTCTACATCCAGGTTGTATAGAGATCACTGAACCACACTGAACGTGGCACTACTGTCCAAAGGTAGCAGACCACATTCACTGGAGCTGCAGCCCCGCGATGTCCTCAGAGTAGGTTTGCATCGCTCACGGGGTGGCAGCAGTGTGGAACGTAGTCGAGGTCATCGTCCTGTTGTTAACTGCTCTGTGACCCGACATTTTCGACCGCGAAAAATGTGGGAATCAACATTCCAAGAGGAAGGGTGGTGTCATTGACCAAGTCTCTACCACCTCCTGAAGGCTTTTCCTGTCGACTCAGCGGCGGAGTGTCTGAAATGTCTCTCTCAGTCACCAGCAAGGAAACCTCGTTATTTCAACGCTGGATGTCGCAATTCTGACCTCTATCGCAGACGCGTTAAGAGAAGGGTTGAAATGAGGGAACGAGAGGTTGTGATGACCTTCTGATCGCTGACATGTACACGATGGCGTTGGGCAGAATTGTACTGAAATTTGGTTACGAAGTGACGTCATTAACCCATCCCACGCCTCACATAAACTTCTCAGCTACGGCCTTTGTTTTTGTATGTGTCGACACCTTGCCGTTCGTAGCGTCACCGAGCCCGTGGGTGACTTGTCAGGGTGCCACGCTTTTGCACAATAACAGAGGATGGTTGTTGCTAACTTTGAGTGAAATTTCAAACTTATACGTCGCAACAAGAGATAATTATGGAGTTTCGAATATATGATCCTTTAATTTTGTTGCGCAATGTAGTTTACTCGCCTGGATAATTTTCTGAACTCGTAATGTAAATGCGATATTGCAGTGCCTATGTTATTCTGAATTACGATGCAAAGTTCCTTTGGGGAAGAGGCTCTGCGGCGACTAGATTCCTTATCAAATACGTTAAATGTATTCGCAATTTCGAATATGGACAAGCACTAGCTATAGAATGGAATGATGACAATGAAAATTTGTGGCGGACCGGAAATCGAACTCCTATTTCTCGCTTATCGCGAGCTGTCGCCTTACCATTTGGCTATCCGTGCGCGATGCACAGCTCCACCCAAACTTCCACATGTCGTCAACCACGTGTGCACAACCCGTATTCACGTATTCACTACGTATATTCTCGTATAGATGGGACATTTAATGGAAAGTCGCTTGCCCGGTGTCGTTTGACAAACACGAATTTACAGTGCCCGTGTAATTCTGAATTACGATGCAAAGTTCCTTTGGACATGCATGCAATATCGTATTTATCCACCGACGCCGGACAAACGACCTGCAAGTAAAACGTCTCAGTGTACGAGAATATACATAGTGGATGTAAAAGTCATACATGTGTGGTTCACGGCAAATGAAAGTTCCGGTGTAGCCGTGAGTCGTTCATGGATAGCCACATGGTAAGGCGACCGCTCGGGATAAGCGGCAATACAGGTTCGGGTCCCGGTACGGCTCAAATTTTCCTTGTCATTCCATTCCACACATGATTATTGTCCATATTCGCAATTGTCATTATTCGCAAAGTAAGGGGTAGGATGGAGGCCTACAAAAATATCAAAATGGGAACGGGTAATTTTAAAGATTTTACTGATCTAAGTGTAATGTAAAAAGAATTGTGTCGGTAACAGAAAATGCGTTATGTAAGTGTTGCAGTGTATAGAAGGTTGTATACATGGAAGAACCCTGGAGACACTAAAAGGTATCAGATAGATTATATAATGGTAAGACAGAGATTTAGGAACCAGGTTTTAAATTGTAAGACATTTCCAGGGGCAGATGTGGACTCTGACCACAATCTATTGGTTATGACCTGTAGATTAAAACTGAAGAAACTGCAAAAAGGTGGGAACTTAAGGAGATGGGACCTGGATAACTGAAAGAACCAGAGGTTGTACAGAGTTTCAGGGAGAGCATAAGGGAACAATTGACAGGAATGGGGGAAAGAAATACAGTAGAAGAAGAATGGGTAGCTTTGAGGGATGAAGTAGTGAAGGCAGCAGAGGATCGAGTAGGTAAAAAGACGAGGGCTAGTAGAAATCCTTGGGTACCAGAAGAAATATTGAATTTAATTGATGAAAGGAGATAATATAAAAATGCTGTAAATGAAGCAGGCAAAAAGGAATACAAACGTCTCAAAAATGAGATCGACAGGAAGTGCGAAATGGCTAAGCAGGGATGGCTAGAGCACAAATGTAAGGATGTAGAGGCGTATCTCACTAGGGGTAAGATAGATACTGCCTACAGGAAAATTAAAGAGACTTTTGGAGATAAGAGAACCACTTGTATGAACATCAAGAGCTCAGATGGAAACCCAGTTCTAAGCAAAGAAGGGAAAGCAGAAAGGTGGAAGGAGTATATAGAGGGTGTATACAAGGGCGATGCACTTGAGGACAATATTATGGAAATGGAAGAGGGTGTAGATGAAGATGAAATGGGAGATACGATACTGCGTGAAGAGTTTGACAGAGCACTGAAAGACCTGAGTCGAAACAAGGCCCCCGGAGTAGACAACATTCCATTGGAACTACTGACGGCCTTGGGAGAGCCAGTCCTGACAAAACTCTACCATCTGGTGAGCAAGATGTATGAAACAGGCGAAATACTCTCAGACTTCAAGAAGAATATAATAGTTCCAATCCCAAAGAAATCAGGTGTTGACAGATGTGAAAATTACCGACCAATCAGTTTAATAAGTCACAGCTGCAAAATACTAACACGAATTCCTTACAGACGAATGGAAAAACTAGTAGAAGCCGACCTCGGGAAAGATCAGTTTGGATTCCGTAGAAATACTGGAACACGTGAGGCAATACTGACCTTACGACTTATCTTAGAAGAAAGATTAAGGAAAGGCAAACCTACGTTTCTAGCATTTGTAGACTTAGAGAAAGCTTTTGACAATGTCGACTGGAATACTCTCTTTCAAATTCTAAAGGTGGCAGGGGTAAAATACAGGGAGCGAAAGGCTATTTACAATTTGTACAGAAACCAGATGGCAGTTATAAGAGTCGAGGGACATGAAAGGGAAGCAGTGGTTGGGAAGGGAGTAAGACAGGGTTGTAGCCTCTCCCCGATGTTATTCAATCTGTATATTGAGCAAGCAGTAAAGGAAACAAAAGAAAAATTCTGGGTAGGTATTAAAATCCATGGAGAAGAAATAAAAACTTTGAGGTTCGCCGATGACATCGTAATTCTGTCAGAGACAGCAAAGGACTTGGAAGAGCAGTTGAACGGAATGGATGGTGTCTTGAAGGGAGGATATAAGATGAACATCAACAAAACCAAAAGGAGAATAATGGAATGTAGTCGAATTAAGTCGGGTGATGTTGAGGGTATTAGATTAGGAAATGAGACACTTAAAGTAGTAAAGGAGTTTTGCTATTTGGGGAGCAAAATAACTGATGATGGTCGAAGTAGAGAGGATATAAAATGTAGACTGGCAATGGCAAGGAAAGCGTTTCTGAAGAAGAGAAATTTGTTAACATCGAGTATAGATTTAAGTGTCAGGAAGTCATTTCTGAAAGTATTTGTATGGAGTGTAGCCATGTATGGAAGTGAAACATGGACGGTAAATAGTTTGGACAATAAGAGAATAGAAGCTTTCGAAATGTGGTGCTACAGAAGAATGCTGAAGATTAGATGGGTAGATCACATAACTAATGAGGAAGTATTGAATAGGATTGGGCAGAAGAGAAGTTTGTGGCACAACTTGAGCAGAAGAAGGGATCGGTTGGTAGGACATGTTCTGAGGCATCAAGGGATCACCAATTTAGTATTGGAGGGCAGCGTGGAGGGTAAAAGTCGTAGGGGGAGACCAAGCAGATTCAGAAGGATGTAGGTTGCAGTAGGTACTGGGAGATGAAGAAGCTTGCACAGGATAGAGTAGCATGGAGAGCTGCATCAAACCAGTCTCAGGACTGAAGACCACAACAACAACAACAAGTGTTGCAGTTTCGTTATTAGAGACATGAATACATAGTGTATGTGATTTTTCTGTGTGATACTGTTATAGAGGGAAAAATTAGTGTACGTGGAACATTGCACCGAACTATACAGACACTGTCCTACTGTTTTCTTGCCAAAGCAATTCAATTTGCAAAACAATGTTCTTCCAGATGCATCAAACATACAATTTATACGCGATCACTATGGGACTTAGACATTAGGTCGTAAGGAAGTTAGGGTGTGGATGTGAGTTGTGCACGACTAGCCAAAGCGTTAAGTCGATCGCTCGCATAAAGCGATAAATCTGGGTTTGAGTCACAGTCCGGCACAAATTTTCATTTGTTACTAGTAAATCGTGGAGGCGTTGTACAATCGTAGTCGCAGTTTGCGAAAGCATTTCATAAATATTCAAAACACTGGCACATTAAACATCTGCCAAATATGTGGTGTTTTTACTTTGATTTGTTGAAATAAAATGTCAGGAAATGGTATGTCAGAGTTTAAGAGTGGTAGGGCACCTAAGTGCAAAGGTATGGATGGGAATAAGAATCTCTCGAAAAACTTTAAACTCTGGCCATCTGATTTAGTATACCTGAATAAACTATTTGGCAGCGTATTGTTTTCGAAATACACACATCTGTTGCAGTTGTTTGGGGTGCTTAGAGTTTTAACTTCTCAAAAATGTTCGAAAATATATCTGCGTGATCAATTTTGTTGTCAATAATATTTCGTATAGGAAGGAACAATATATTTTAAAACACTCTTTCCAGCATGTTAACCGCCCATAAATTCATATTTTCTCCATCCATTTCCAACAACGCTAACATAGATACTTCAAGCATGTCCATTTTCGGAAACAAACTTCTAATGATTAGGCAGTCAGATGTATCAATTACCTCTATGGTCTCTACGGGAGAGATATGTAGGGGGTTCTAGCATATTGCTGGATTCCTCACTTAATACTAATTTTTGAAGCTTTGTTAGTAGGCTTTCATGATATAGTTAATGTCTGCCTTCTAGCGCTTCTAAAGTTCTTTATCAATTTCGTAACGCTCTTTCATGATACGAACAATACTGTGACCATTCGCCGCTCTTTTTTGTGTACGTTCGATATCCCCTGTTAATCCTATTTGGGGTGAGTCCCACACGCAATGGATCGCTCTATTTCATCCCAACTGCATTTCTCCAGTATCCTACCAATGAACCATAGCTTGCGTGGTGGTTTACCTACGAGTGAGCCTATTTGAACTTTTGGGTTCATATCCCCACAAGTTGTTACATCCAGGTATTTGTACTAGTTGACTGGTCCCACTTGTGACTCACTGATATAGTCGTAGAATACTACGTTTTTCCTTTTTCTAACCTCACAATTGTATATTTCTAAAATTTAAAGCAGTTTGCGAGTCTCTGTACCACTTTGAAATCTTGTTAAGATCTATCTGGAAGTTTGCGCACTTTTTCCAGATCCAACTCCATTATAGATAATGCTGTGAAAATTCTGAGGTTACTTCTGCATCTACATGACTGCTCTGCAGCTCACACATACGTGCTGGAAAAGGGTTCATCGACCATTTTCAAGTTATTGCTCTACCGTTTCATTCTCGAATAGCGCGCAGGAAAAGCGAACACTTAAATCCTTCCGGGTGAGCTCTGACTTCTCTTATTTTATTATAATGATAATTTCTCCGTATGTAGGCGATCAATGACAAAATATTTTCAGTTTCAAAGTAGGAAGTTAGCGATTGAAATTTCTTGAAAAAAAAAAATAAAAAGAAACAGCCGCAACGAAAGACCCTTTGTTTTAGTGACTGCCACTCAAACTCGCGTATTATATCTGTGACACTGTCTCTCCTATTTCGAGATAATACAGAACGAACTGTCAGTCTCTCAGCTATGTCCACCATCAATCCTATCTGATGGGGATCTCATAACACGCAGGAGAGAATGGACAAGCGTACTGTAGTCACTTTAGTAGACTTGTTACAACTTCAAAGTGTACTGCGATAAAACCTAGTCTTTGGTTCGCTTTGCCCATAATATTATCCATGTGATCATTCCAGTTAAATTGATTGTAATCCCTAAGTATTTAGTTAAATTGACAGCCTTTAGATTTGTCTGATTTATCGTATAACTGAAATTTAGCGGATTCCTTTTAGCACTCATGTGGATGACTTCACACTCTTCATTATTTAGAGTCAATTGCCACTTTTCGCACCATACAGATATCTTGTCTAAATCATTTTGCAATTGGTTTTGATCTTCTGATGAGTTTATGAGAATTACAGAATCATATGCAAACAATCTAAGATGTCTGTTCAGATTGTCTCCTAAATCGTTTATGTAGATCAGGAACAACGGAGGGCGTATCACACTTCCTTGGGAAGTGACAGCAAATCACAAATCCAGTCACACAACTGAGACGATACTTCGTAGACACGCAAATTGGTTAGAAGTCGCTTGTGAGGAACGCTGTCAAAAGTCTGCTGAAAATCTAGACACGTGGAATCAATCTGAGATCCCCTGCTGATAGCACTCATTACCTCGGATGAATAAAAAGCTACAGGTGTTTCACAATAACGATATTTTCTCAACTCATGCTCATTATTTGTCAATAGATCGTTTTCTTCGAGGTAATTCACTATGTTAGAAAACAGTTTATGTTCCAAAATCCTACTGCAAATCCTCGTCAGTAATACTGGGCTTTAATTCGACGAGACGCTGGTGTTACCTATGCAACCTCCCAGTCTTTAGGTACGGATCTTTCTTCGTGCGAGCAGTTTTAAATGAATGCTAAGTGTGGAACTATTTTATCAGCATTCTCTGAATTGAGGATTAGTGTAAGGGTCTGCATACATGTCTCTGGAGAACCTGTCGATGAGTTTCCCACTAAAACAACATGCAGCGTCTTCCCCACCAAGAAATCATTCAAATTGTCACAAACTTAATTTCATTCATACTTTCTTTAACAAGTGTTGGTGTGGTACTGACTCGAAAGCTTGTGGGCAGTCACAAATTACTATATCTACCAGTTGGCCTTGACCTGGGAAATGTTTCCTTCTTCATCGTTGACGAAGGAATGGATTATAAATCACGATACACTGCATAAAATTCCAGTGGGAACTCTTAAAAGAAAAACTGCTGCTCTATGAAATTCTAAATAACAGCCGTGAACGGAATGTTAGTTTGTCTTTTTTCATTATTCTAACAACCATCACAGTGCGGATTGTCTCCCAAGGCAAATAACGACTTATGTCATTTATCCATAGCGGCAGTAGTTGAGACTCCTCCTCTGCACGCTAGTAATTTTTGTATTGGTTGTGAGACTCAAATAGCTCGATGGGTTTACGTACAGTCACTTGCATGGAACCAAACGACGTTTTTCAAATTTTTTTCTACTTCTAATGAGGCTTTTTTGATGTGTGTAATTTTATATGACCCACGTCCCTTATGCTGTGCTGCACTCACTAATTATCAGTCCGAGGGTATGTGGAAATGTACGTACTTTAATACTTTTTTTACGGTCTCGAGGCGTTTATTTCTTGCCAAATTTTTAGATTCAGCATAAAAGCAGAAGCAAATATTAAAGTGTTGCACTTATTATGCATGAAATCCGCTTATTTTGCTGCTGTTCGGTCAGATGCTGAGTTTTACACATTAGAAGCACACACTTGAGAGAGAACAAATGCCGAATATAAAACAGAACACATAATGATGGTGTAATACAAAACGACTACATGTGTAGGGCGTCTACGTCGGTTCACGTCCGCAGGTATAACTTTTAATTACCCTATACGCGACCCCTGCATTGCTAGCTATTAAACATGCTGCATGTTTCTTTGCAGACTGTTTTTATTTGTTTGGAAATAACAAAAAATATGTACTGTATTGACTGAGCGAACTACACTGTTAATTTACTGTAAAGTTCTCTCAGCAACATAATGCATATTTTTCCCATTTCCAAACAAAGAAAAGCAGTCTGTAATACAAACGTGTTTGAAGCATATCTGGTAGCTGCCTTTTTTATACAAATTGCGTCGCTCACACAAGGCAATTATAGTTCGTCTTTCTACACTAAGTACATCCGTGAAATAAGAACTGAACTAAGCCGGCAACATATAATAAGAAATGCGGCTCACAGTCCTCCTGCGATATGCGTTCGTACTCTTTCAAGCCATCTTTTTGTCAGGGTGTGCAACAGTTAAAATCTTTAACTTCAGCATCGCTAATAGTGAATGGCGGGTTATGGAACACTTCTACTGGGATCTGGATTCTGCGGATTATTGCGTTTCACGTTGTAGCAGCGTGCTTAAAACTGATTTTTATTTTCATTTTATTTACGATATATTATGTATAATTTGACGAGACAATACAATTTGCTTGTAAAGCAGGCAAGAAAATTAAATGCAGATGTGGCTACAGAAGCACTGTCAGTAATTCATGTCATTTGAAACATAATTTGTCACGCTTATGACTTGGTAAGTGTCATCTTCGATAATTAATCTCGCTGGAGACTCTTAAAGTCTTAAGCGTTGGAGACACTGGCAAAAAGTTGGATCGATAGAGCAGTAGCAGATTCTGCAAGGCGTCCGTAAGTTTGCTCTTTGTAGATGCTGTTTTCTGCCTTAGCAATCTGGTGGCTTGAACCCTGCTTTGAGACTTTAGAATGCAGACATAAATCACGCTTCCTCCCGTGCGTGATGTAACTCTTCCATCACTAGTCGTAAAGCCTTCGGGTCGAAGCAGTTTCTTTTTTCTCTTTCCCTGCTCCGCTGCATTCATCACGTTATGCACGTCTGGTGCGGTTTGTTTGATCGATAGTCCGCTGGAGACAGGCATAATGCACGATAGAGCTCAGATCTAAGCTACACAACACAAGAAACTAGTCCACGATTCCGTAAGCAGCTGTTCGGAACCCGCGGCTTCACCGCTTGTGAGCACACAGCCGTCGCCACGTATCAGCCATGCGGTAAGTGCGTTGAGAATTCGTTACCATGGTGATGTCAACTCGCGAGGCTGTTGCTTCTCAGATTACGCCCACTTCTGCGGCACATTGCTTCCAAGTATCAGCACAGCCTTACGATCTTTCGAATACACGCAGAGTTAATTCTAGTTTGACACATTTTGATTTTATACTCCTGTCATCATACTGAAGTATATTTAAATATTAGAAGGGCTATGTAAGACTTCGTACTTTTCTAGCTCTAAAATGCCCTTCAAGGTCATAGTTAAATTGTTATTTCACTAAACATATTACGAACAATAGTTTGAAAAAGTCTGAGAATACAAAACACAATTTCACGCTGAACTGCACTCTGTCACCACTTTTGTAGTTTCTTTTTTCCACTAAAGAGTTTCGAAGTGTTATGTCTTCATTTACAGATAAGGACGTTCTTCATTTCACACGTAATGTGCGTTATAACTTTTAGTTGACACTACATTCCAATTTTCTGCTAGCTTAACTGTCAACCGTGTCCTGAAACGAATTAAAAGTGTCCAGTTTAGAAACATTCGAACTAGTTTATTATAGAAAATTAATAATTTTTCTTTCCTCTTACCCGTAAACTGGTAGGTTCTTGTGTGAGCTTAATGATCTGAGTGAAAGAGATTCACCAAGAGGTGGATTTTTTCGTTTCTCATTCTGTTTGTCTATTTCCGGTGTGTTTCAGTGCGTTATAAAAAGTACGTAATTGTTTGTCAAAACCTGTCTTCATTTCGTACCCACTCTTACACGTTCACAGAAGAATATGCTGTTCTTCTATAAATTAATCTTTTGCCCTTTTATTTATTTTTTCATAATTCCCGCAACTGATTCAGTATGTCACAGTAATTAGAGAGACGTACACTCACGTCCCTTATTTGGCAACTCTCTTTAAAATCATGATTTCAGAAAGCTGTCTAGTGTTTCCCATAAATTCGTCTTGTGCCCATTGTTTACATGTTACAACATTTAAAGTTATTTATCTAGCTCATGAAGTAATTAAAATTCATTAGTCTTCTTTACGCATGGGTTCAGTGCCACATTCAGTTTCTTTACAAGAAGTCATTTGCCCACGGCATCAGTTAATTTTTTAGATCAGTGGTTACCGAGCTAATCCCCCTCACTCCCACACCCCTTCCGTCTTGGACATTATCAAGCACTATCATATAAAAATATCATTATATGCGTTGATTTGTCATGTTCAATATTATCGACCACTAACACACAAAAAACTTTATGTGCTTCCATTTGTTGTGCTGACGTATGGAAGCTTATAAAGCATTTTTTTGTGTACAGTTGCTTGATAATGCGTGAGGTGGTGAAATTTGATAATAACCAATTAAATGAAGTGGTTGTTTCGAATGAAAAAAAGTCTTAGGCGGGATGGTGATCTTTTTCAAATAAATTATGTTCATTGCGTGTCTTACCGAGTTGCTCATCCGTTCCTTTTGTACGTCTGGCTGCTGACTGACGTAAGCTGTTATACAGGTATCGAACTTTACCTTAGGTTCTGGTACTTTGCCCCAGATGCCACAACAAAAATTTACACTCGTCCTTCTACATGTACACGGTGATTCTGTGAGTACGCCCGCATCTCGTGGTCGTGCGGTAGCGTTCTCGCTTCCCACGCCCGGGTTCCCGGGTTCGATTCCCGGCGGGGTCAGGGATTTTCTCTGCCTCGTGATGACTGGGTGTTGTGTGCTGTCCTTAGGTTAGTTAGGTTTAAGTAGTTCTAAGTTCTAGGGGACTTATGACCACAGCAGTTGAGTCCCATAGTGCTCAGAGCCATTTGAACCATCTGTGAGTACGTCGAACTTTAAACAAGTGAAACAGATGATCAGCTGGACATTTCGAGTCAACTTAGATCAGGGGCGCGCATACTTCTCAGGCATATATAATACGAAACAAAAATTGGCCACCACTGTGATTCATTTGTTTCACGTGTAACACTGGCGTGTACATACTATTTGTATTCACTTACTACTAGTTAGCTAATAATCTGCGTTCGCCTTGACTGGTTTGAGGGAATGTGGTTTGCCATTTCCCTTCTGCGATTAGTAGCTGAACCGTCAGATGTGTGATTACGTATTATGGACTACTATGATGAATGCATGTACGGTGTAGTGTCACGCTTGTGCTTTACGGTGACTATGGAAACGAAGTAAAGAGAGTGAGAGATGATGTCAGCACACAAGCTACTACACTCGAAAGGACATCAGTGACCAGCCGAGTTTAATATCCAAATCCCACTGACATATCACTGACAGCAGGGTTTCATTCCATCAGAAAGGCGTGACCTTTTTTTTTCATATTAAACTAGACCAATGGCGCAGAATTTGGTGACCAGTAATTTGTGCAGCATACGTCAACAAGCTCATCTACGAATGTGGGTGAGTATCCCTGGGTTGTCTATTTTACTGTTTTACAATTTTTTTATTAGTCATTCGGTTTTCTGATTGTACAACAAAAAGCAACCAGCAGAAAATGCCTGTTTTGACAACTAGTAAAACAAATATACAACGTTTTCTTCTAATCAAGGTGTATTAGCCTTAGCTTCATGGACGCACTAATCACGCCGATGTCCTTCACGGTCCTTATGTAACACACACGCTAGATCCAAAATTTACTTTTTTCTATGATAAACTACACGTGCTGTGCCAGATTGTAGATACCCTAACTATATGTTTTTCAGTGTATCATTTGTTTTCGACTCTGCATGTTCGTAGCAGGTGGAAGCATCTGCTTATAGAAAGCTGTCTAGCGCAGTGTGAGCTTGTCTTCAAGAAAAAAGGTAATTTCTAATTTTTTTATAGTGCTTTTGGACTGGAATGAGTTTAGAACGTGAATAATGTGGTAACATATGCTACATTATCCAATTTCATTACAACAACACAGCGATATATATATATTTCCAGTATTAAATCGATATCGAGTTATCACTGCAACTCACTGCAACTACATTCGACAACGACCTATACTTTCGCATTCCAGTGGCACTCTTGTCATTGTTTTTATGTGTTTAACATTGAGTTTTTAGAGTACTGCACAAATTTCAGTTATTTTCTAACTTAAACAGTATTCACTTTGAACATGTTCTTCAGTTTTGGTTAATCGCGTCAGTTTTTTTTATATCTAGTGTTTTTGTCATATTTTGACCCATAAGTGCATTCACCGCCAATATAAACTTTTCGGTCCTAAAATCTAAGCTCAGGACATGAGGATATAGGAGAGATGTGATTTCATGGTGTGATACAATGTAGGCAGTATAAACTATGTTTTCAGAAACTTCCGCGATAAATGTATCATCCGCCAAACCTAGCTCGTGACACCATATCCAACGAACTTCTCAACACACACGGACAAATACTGTTTTTCAGGCGGCTGCCAGTTCCACAAACCCATACTGAGTGCCACATGTATTACGAAATGTCTCTAAATGGCTCTAAGCACTATGAGACATAACATCAGAGGTCATCAGTCCCCTAGACCTAGAACTAATTAAACCTAACTAACCTAAGGACATCACACACATCCATGCCCGAGTCAGGATTCGAACCTGCGACCGTAGCAGCAGCGCGGTTCCGGACTGAAGCGCCTAGAACCGCTCGGTCACATTGGCCGGCTATGTATTACGACAGGACTGCAAAAAGTAAGGTATAGTTATTATGGCAAGCCAGGTAACTTTCATTGAATGCTGCCACAGATACATCACACTATTTTTTATCACAGACGCCGAGTCTCTGTAAACAATAGTCGTAACGTTCTTCCAGTCGTTCGGTTCCCCGACGATAGAAATCCCCTCCTTGGTCACAGAGCCATTCGAGAAATGCTGTATGAACGTCCTCATCGCTGGGAAATTTCTTTTCCCCACGGGTGTTCTTACAGCTTGGGTTCCGAAAAAGACGATCGTGTTAAACCCAGCTCGCGCTATTCGTCCACGAGACTCAGAGGGCCATATCACGGGTTCCCAGGTTTCTTGACTTCCGCAAGGCGTTCGATACAGTTCCCCACAGTCGTTTAATGAAAAACGTAAGAGCATATGGACTATCAGACCAATTGTGTGATTGGATTGAAGAGTTCCTAGATAACAGAAAGCAGCATATCATTCTCAATGGAAAGAAGTCTTCCAAAGTAAGAGTGATTTCAGGTGTGCCGCAGGGGAGTGTCGTAGGATCGTTGCTATTCACAATATACATAAATGACCTTGTGGGTGATATTGGAAGTTCACTGAGGCTTTTTGTGGATGATGCTGTGGTATATCGAGAGATTGTAACAATGGAAAATTGTACTGAAATGCAGGAGGATCTGCAGCGAATTGACACATGGTGTAGGGAATGGCACCTGAATCTCAATATAGACAAGTATAATGTGCTGCGAATACATAGAAAGAAAGATCCCTTATCATTTAGCTACAATATAGCAGGTCAGCAACTGGAAGCAGTTAATTCCATAAATTATCTGGGAGTAGGCATTAGGAGTGATTTAAAATGGAATGATCATATTAAGTTGATCGTCGGTAAAGCAGATGCCAGACGGAGATTCATTGGAAGAATCCTAAGGAAATGCAATCCGAAAACAAAGGAAGTAGGTTACAGTACGCTTGTTCGTCCACTGCTTGAATACTGCTCAGCGGTGTGGGATCCGTGCCAGATAGGTTTAATAGAAGAGATAGAGAAGATCCAACGGAGAGCAGCGCGCTTCGTTACAGGATCATTTAGTAATCGCGAAAGCGTTACGGAGATGATAGATAAACTCCAGTGGAAGACTCTGCAGGAGAGACGCTCAGTAGCTCGGTACGGGCTTTTATTGAAGTTTCGAGAACGTACCTTCACCGAGGAGTCAAGCAATATATTTCCCCCTCCTACGTATATCTCGCGAAGAGACCATGAGGATAAAATCAGAGAGATTAGAGCCCACACAGAGGCATACCGACAATCCTTCTTTCCACAAACAATACGAGACTGGAATAGAAGGGAGAACCGAAAGAGGTACTCAAGGTACCCTCCGCCACACACCGTCAGGTGGTTTGCGGAGTATGGATGTAGATGTAGATGTAGAGCTTGCCGAAAAGGTGGAAATCGCATCGGGCAAGATCTGGACTTCCCGATCAGAATCATCCACCGTTTGTGGGGCCGTGGTCAAACTGTTGGCATAATTTCCATAGAAAGGTCTGTTCGAAGAATTCCAGAACATTCGTAATTTCGCGCCAATGGTGTGTTGGAGCGACATGCGGTTGGCATATAATGTGTAACTGCCAGAATTTTCATTATTGCATGTCTGTTAGTTATTGTTCAGTGCTGTATTGTGTATAACGTTGTCTCTCACAGTTTGCGAATTTCTAGATGGCAAAGTCAGATGTGCAACGCGTCTGCAATGAATTTTGTGTGCACTCAAGAAAACCTTTACAGAGACAATCCAAGTGACGCAGGAACCCTAAAGTGATGAGTGCTTAAGCCGTACTCGGTGTTACGAATTGTTCACACGGTTTAAAAATGACCGGACGGAAGTTAAAGATGATCCTCGTTCAGGATGCCCTCCGACGTCTACAGACGACGCTCGGGTTGGAACGTCAACGAAATAGTGCGTGCCAATCGAAGACTGACTGTCCGAGAGATTGCACAAGAACGTAACATTATCTTGGATAATCTCATGAAATCCTGACACAGCATCTTGAAATGCGTCGTGTTGCCGACAAGTTCTTCCCACAGCTTGAGAGCCAAGATCAGAGAGACCTTCGTCTCGCAGTCTGTGAAGAGCTTTGGATCGCGCAAATGAGAACGAGATGTTCCTTAAGAGAATCATAACTGGTGATGAGACGTGGGTCTACGGTTATGATGTTGAGACCAACGTTCAATCTTCACAGAGGGTCAGGAAAGGTTCTTCAAGACCAAAAAAGCTCGTCAGGTCATGTGTCAAAGTCATGATGACAATTTTCTTTGACTTCGAAGTATTAGTTCATCATGAATTGGTGCCACAAGGACAAACTGTTAATCGATCATACTCGGGAGGTGTTGCGACGCCTGCGAGAAATTGTGGGGCCGCCCTTTGTGACCGAGCGGTTCTAGGCGCTTCAGTCCGGAACCGCGCTGCTGCTACTGTCGCAGGTTCAAATCCTGCCTAGGTCATGGATGTGTGTGATGTCCTTAGGTTAGTTTGGTTTAAGTACTTCTAAGACTAGGGGACTGATGACCTCAGATGTTAAGTCCCATAGTGCTTAGAACCATTTGAACCATTTTTGAAGAAAATGTGGGAAGGAAACGGCCTGAAACGTGGCGAGACAATTAATGGATCTTGTACCACGATAACGCACCCACCATTGCGGACTTTTCTTTAATTTCAAAGTTGAAAAAGCCGTTGAAAGGACGAAGATTTGCAACGATACACGAGATAAAAGAAAATTCGCAGACGGCGCTTCGCGCGATCTAGCAAGAGGCGTACCAAGACTGCTTCCGGAAATGGAAACGCGTTGGGAGTGGTGTATCAATTGTGGAGGAGGTTATTTCGAAGGAGACCACGCATAATAAGCGAAAGGTAAACGTAGAAAAATTTTGTGGACAAGGTTCTGGATTCTTGAACAGACCTCGTATATCACCAGAATTTCATGGCGTACTTCCGTGCAGTCCCCGATTTCGTTCGATGTCTGCTGTCATGCTGTTCTGTAAGGACACCAAACTCCGGAGTGGTACTCCAGAAGAAACATTATAACGTGTAACGCCCCGTCTATGATGTTATCATGAGAGCTAGAGAACAAGTTCGGATGGGGAGGATAGGGAAGCAAATCGGCCGTGTGGTTTTCTAAGGAACCATCCTAGCTTTTGCCTTAAGCGATTCAGCAAAACCACGGAAAATCCAAATCTAGATGGAGGGGCGGGGATTTGAAGCTCCTTCCTCCCGAATTAGATAAGAGTTCTTTGTGTTACCATTGCGCCACCTCCCTCGGTATAGTACTGCGGAATTGGAAGCATAGGCGCCAAATAAGCGATTATCTTTGTAGATTCACTGCTCTTTCCCAGAACCCTCCGATTAACTATTTCATGGAACTTTTTCCAGTCTTCTCCAAAGATTACAGGTCAACGATGGCACTGTTGTCCTATTCAGAACGATATAGCGCACTGCTTCTTGTCATCATTGACTCCTTGCAAGTTAATATCCCCATTAGCCATGTTCTTACCAAGAAAATAATATTAAACAATGTAAAATATTGTGGAGGAAATGAACCATGGCATTCTTTTGAAATACGTTTATTAATAAAAGACAGCATTTGAATGCTTGCAAGAAATGTGATGACGAAGTCAAAGGAATTGGTGAGAAGTGGTGCCTGACCAGAAGTTAGTAAAAAGTGATGCACTTAGAGACAATGATGGATAGATAACATGCTAATGATAAACTTGATATCGATCAACTAGCGAAAATTTTATTGAAAATTTCAGATCCTTTGGTCATAAAACAGAATAAAATATATAAAATTCATAAAAAGTAAGATTGCATAAAATTCACTTAAAATTTTTATCCTAAGAAATAAAGTTAAAGGCCTTACCAAAACTTACTGCAATGAATGTCGTTAAATTAAAGGGCAGCATCAATCCAATTAAAGTTAAAATGTCACTATAACTTGTGAAAAGATCGATGTTGCTGAATAACAGAAAGCAAATTGCAGGTAAAACTTAAGATACGATCCATGTTGAGCAAATCTTTCTAATAATTAATCTTTAATAAAAATGTTCTGAATTCTTTCTTCTGATATGCCTATTGTGGGCAGATCGACGTTCGATCAGTGCTTACCGTTTCAGTACATCTTTTGTGTGGATCAAGTTGAAGAGAAATTTGTCCACCTATAAAGGCAGGTTTTAAATTGTAAGACATTTCTAGAGGCAGATGTGAACTCTGACAACAATCTATTGGTCATGAACTGTAGAATAAAACAGAAGCAACTGCAAAACAAGTAGAAATTTAATGAGATGGGACCTGGATAAAACGAAAGAACCAGAAATTGTAGAGAGTTTCAGAGAGAGCATTAGGGAACGGTTGACAATAACGGGGGAAAAAATACAGTGGAAGAAGAATGGGTAGCTTTGAGGGATGAAAGAGTGAAGGCAGCAGAGGATCAAGTAGGGCTAGTAGAAATCCTTGGGTAACAGAAGAGATATTGAATTTAACTGATGAAAGGATGAAATACAAAAACGTAGTAAATGAAGCAGGCAAAAAGGAATACAAACGTCTCAAAAATGAGGTCGACAGGAAGTGCAAAATGGCCAATCAGGGATGGCTAAAGGACATATGTAAGGATCTACAGGCCTATATTACTAGGGGTAAGATAGATACTGTCTACAGGTAAATTATAGAGACCTTTGGAGAAAAGAGAACCACTTGTATGAATAGCAAGAGCTCAGATGGAAAACTAGGTCTAAGTAAAAAAGGGAAGGCAGAAAGGTGGAAGGAGTATATAGAGGTGATGTACTTGAGGGAAATATTATGGAAATGGAAGAGAACATGGATGAAGATGGAATGGAAGATATGATACTGCGCGAAGACTTTTGACAGAGCACTGAAAGACCTAAGCCGAAACAAGGCCCGGGAGTAGACAACATTCCTTTATAACTACTGATAGCCTTGGGAGAGCCAGCTCTGACAAAACTCTTCCATATGGTGAGCAAGATGTATGAGACAGGCGAAATACCCTTAGACTTATACAGGGTGAGCCAGTGAAACGGCACGATTTTGTAAAACCACCAAAGATTTATTTACGAGTAAAATCATAATAGTTGAACATGGATCTCAAGTACAAGAGTGGAAATTAAAGATTTAACTTAAAAACAATCATTTTTTAAATATGGTGTCAGTGAGGTGTCGTCCTTGGTTTTGCACACATTGTCTAAGCCTGAGATGAAATTGTCCCATGACGTTTCGTAGCATCTGTACTGGAATGTTGTTAATTTCCTGTCGAATTCGCTCCTTCAGGTCTTCTTTTGTTCTTGGTGGATTTTCCTGGAAGAGTTTGCACTTGAGGTAGCCCCAAAGAAAAAAGTCTGGTGCCGTCAGATCTGGTGAACGGGCAGGCCAGGGGAAATCGCCATTCCTGCTGATTAGACGTCGTGGAAATGCAAGTCTGAGCAAATCCATTGAGACATTAGCAGTATGGCTTGTTGCACCATCTTGCTGGAAGAGTGTTTCAGCATCTGGATCATGTCGATCAATTCCAGGCAGACCAAAAATGGTCAACATGTCAGCATAACGTCCAGAGTTTACCGTCACTGTGTTACCATCTTCATCTTCAAAAAAAATAGGGCCCCACGATTCCACGAGATGACATTGCGCACCAGACTGTTACTTTTTCAGAATGGAGAGGTTTTTCATGAAGTTCGTGCGGGTTATCTGAGGACCAATATCTGAAGTTTTGCTTATTTACGTACCCACTAAGATGAAAGTGGGCTTCATCACTCATCCATAAATTATGCACTCTTTCTTCATTTCGTTCAATAACGTTAAGCATTGACTGGCAAAAGCGTATACGGTTATTGTAGTCATTACGTTTAAGGGCTTGCACTACCTGAATTTTGTATGGATGATAGTGAAGGTCACTCTTCAAAATCCGTCTTACTGATCGATTGCTGAGACCAAGTTCTGCGCTGTGCCGTCTCGCGGATTTTCGCGGACTTCGTCCCAACGCTTCGCGCACACGATTAATGTTCTCGGGTGTCCGGATTGTTTTTGTGCTGCCACCTCTTTTCTTTGTTGTGCTAGCAGTAGCTTCAAAGGTTTTAACCCAAAGGAGAATGGCTTTCCTTGATGGCACGGGAGCCCGTGGCGGCAGGTTGAATTCACGACGAAAGGCGCGTTGAGCACCAACCACACTATCCGCGTTTTTGTAATATGCCTTTACGGCATATGCACGTTGCGCACTCGACCAACGCTCCATGGCTACTGAAACTTCCACCACTCTAGACGCCCAAGGTCACTTCCCCCACTCTCGCAACCCCCATCCGCGCCCGACAACCACTATCGAAATCGTGCCGTTTCACTGCCTCACCCTGTAGAAGAATATGATAATTCCAATTCCAAAGAAATCAAGTGTTGACAGGTGGGAAAATTACCGAACTACCAGTTTAATAAGTTTCTGCAAATTACTAACACGAATGGAAAAACTGGTAGAAGCTAACCTCGGGAGAAGATCAGTCTGGATTCCGTAGAAATGTTGGAACAGTGAGGCGATATTGACCCTACGGCTTATCTTAGAAGATAGATTAAGGAAAGGCAAACCTACGTTTCTAGAATTTTTGGACTTAGAGAAAGGTTTTGACAATGTTGACTGGAATACTCTCTTTCAAATCCTAAAAGTGGCAGTTCTCAAATACAGGGAGCGAAACGCTATTTACAATTTGTACAGAAACCAGATGGAAGTTATAAGAGTCGAGGGGCACGAAAAGGAAAGAGTGGTTGGGTAGGGAGTGAGACAGGGTTGTAGCCTATCCCCGATGTTATTCAGTCTGTATATTGAGCAAGCACTAAAGGAAACAAAAGGAAAAATTCGGAGTATGAATTAAAATCGATGGAGAAGAAATAAAAACTTGGTTAGTCGATGACATTGTAATTTTTTCAGACAGCGAAGGAACTGGAAGAGCAGTTGAACGGAATGGACAGTGTCTTAAAAGGAGGATATAATATGAACATCAACAAAAGCAAAACGAGGATAATGGAATGGAGTCGAATTAAATCGGGTGATGCTGAGGGAATTAGACTACGAAATGAGACACTTAAAGTAGTAGATGGGTTTTGCTATCTGGGGAGAAAAATAACTGTTGATGGTCGAAGTAGAGAGGATATAAAATGTAGGCTGGCAATGGCAAGGAAAGCGTTTCTGGAGAAGGGAAATTTGTTAACATTGAGTATAGATTTAAGTGTGACGAAGACTTTTCTGAAAGTAATTGTTTGGAGTGTAGCCATGTGTGGAAGTTGAAACATGGTCGATAAATAGTTTAGACAAGAAGAGAATAAAAGGTTTCGAAATGTGGTGCTACAGAAGAATGCTGAAGATTAGATGGGTAGATCACGTAACTAAGGGGGAGGTACTGAACTGTTGTTGTTGTGGTCTTCAGTCCTGAGACTGGTTTGATGCAGCTCTCCATGCTACTCTATCCTGTGCAAGCTTCTTCATCTCCCAGTAATTACTGCAACCTACGTCCTTCTGAATCTGCTTAGTGTATTCATCTCTTGGTCTCCCTCTATGATTTTACCATCCACACTGCCCTCCAATGCTAAATTTGTGATCCCTTAATGCCTCAGAACATGTCCTACCAACCGGTCCCTTCTTCTTGTCAAGTTGGGCCACAAACTCCTCTTCTCCCCAGTTCTATTCAATACCTCCTCATTAGTTATGTGATCTACCCATCTAATCTTCAGCATCTAATTTTCAGCATCTGAAGATTAGATGGGTAGATGGGTAGGTACTGAATAGAACTGGGGAAAAGAGGAATTTGTGGCACAAATTGACTAGAAGAAGGGATCGGCCGGTAAGACACGTTCTGAGGCATCAAGGGATCACTAATTTAGTATTGGAGGAAAGCGTGGAGCGTAAAAATCCTAGAGGAAAACCAAGAGATGAATACACTAAGCAGATTCAGAAGTATGTAAATTGCAGTATTTATTCGGAGATGAAGAGGCTTGCACTGGATAGAGTAGCATGAACAGCTACATCAAGCCAGTCTCTGGAGTGAAGACCACAACAATAGCAACGATGAAGGCAGTCCAACACCTTTTAATTATTGGAGTTGAAAACTTATAAGTCTTCACCAAATCAGAATGAATTTACGTTAGCAATAAACTGCCAAAAACAAAGACTTTTACAGTGGTTACTGTTCCAAAAAATGAGTAAACAAATAGTTTGGAAAATATCAAATGAAAGTGACCTACATTAATGCACAAAATATACCAACAGTACAAAAAAACACTTTAACTCCTGTGGGCGCCATCCGTGTGCCTGGACGAGATCTTTTCACTCTCCTCTCGCAACTTTTTTATAAAAGATCAGCATATCTTTAGTATGTCTGGAGAGTAAAAAGCTATGAACATAGGTCATACAGAAAAATACTTAATCTTTGGACCTTACTGTATGCAGAGAAAACCTTATATCTTCAGCGTTATTTTTTCAACAGGAAATAACTAATATTTTGCATTATATCATACACCTGAAGCGCTAACGTTTAAGCTTCATTTTCTGACCGGTAAATAACGAAAATTCCTGTAGTGTACAGTGTGCTAAATGATTTAGTTCTACTTTTAAGCGTTTAATATGTGTTGCAGTGCGTGATAAGTCTGATTGTTGCCGTAGGGTTGTCAGAGAGGGTTTGGTATATGTAGACTGCGGACTGGAATTCCATTACGGCGACTGTAATGGGGAACTGAACTAGGCTCTCCCAACGGAGAGCTCTGCAAAAAATACAAGAGAATCGCTACACAGGAAGCAAAGATATGCGCCCTTCGGGCTGAGTTAGAGCACACAAAACTTGAACTAGATGGGTTAAAGAGGGGAAAAGACCGTGGAAACTCGGTAAAGCTAACAAGTAATGGCTGAAAGGAGAACAGCTCTTCAACTTCATCTATATTTGATCTTGCAGTATATAGTAAGTCCGAATTGCTACCTGAACTATGAGAGGAAGAGTCTCATCCAGCTGTAGGTCAAAGTAGGTTGCAGCAGACTTCCAGCAAAAAAACAAAGTGTAGGTCGGAAACACAAGAGATCAGGAAGAAAAGATTCTTTCTGCTGAGTAGTACCCGTGGCATACTTGTAGACCAGATGGTACAGATCAAACTGAGAACTGGGTACCAGGTCACAGGTATTGTGAAGCCGGGTGCTAGCCTTAGCCAAGCGACAGGGGACATGGCGAATTTGTGTAGTAATTTTGAAAAAGATGGACAAGTGATCATAGCAGGTGGACCCAAACGTAGCGTGGCTACATACAGAAATTACGACATTAGGGGAGACTTGGATGGAATAGGAGTAGCAACTTCACACACAATTGTGAGTTTTGTGGAGGTCTTACAAAACTGTGTCCAGCCCTGACTTAATGCTGTTGTGAGCTGTATGAACACAGAATTTAGCAGGCTGCTGCTGACTGACATGAAATTTCATATGAGTGCAGTGCCTGTTGCTCCAATTGGAAGATGGAAATATACTGTGTATGGCCTACGCCTGAATAATAGGGAAAAAGATGGGGGACCACCATCAAGCGATGCAAGATACCTATGGTTAATGGTGACAGAGGAGTACCTTCTTTAGGTCAGAGTGAGAGATATGGCACCCCATTGCAAGGCTGGAAGTACTTCCTAGGCTTTCACACCAGGCTGGCTCATATAGAATAATATTTCTCTCCCTCTTCCTATTCAAGTCTTTCCTATGATTTATCATGATGTCTTCTAAATATCTGAATATTTTTTGTGCTTTTTATTTCAGTTTCTAATGCACTTTTAATTTATGGTTACTTCCATTGTAATTGTTGAAAGTAATAATTGTTGTTTGTAATGTGGAATACGTAATCTACACGAATAGCTGTAAAATGAACGACCTGTTATAAAATGTACGGCAACAGATCTCAACAAAAAAGTGAAAGAAGTTGCAGCAACAGAAGAATGCTGAAGAATGCACAGAAAGTAAGGTTAGATCATTGCACCAAAATATTAGAGGACTGAGTAATAGGGCTGAAGAGATACTTGTGTGTTTGAAAAATTCAGAGAGCTTTGAAAGGACAGACTTCCTACGTCCACCTGAGAACCACATAACCATAGGATTGGAGAACATAAATATAAAATATGACACTCTAGCATCTTACTCGTGTAGAAATGAAGTGGGAAAAGGGGGAATTATTGCGTACGTTGAGGTGGAACACAAACCCAAAGACACCTAAACAAGTTGATTTTGTAGAAATCAGCACATATAATTAAATCTTGTGAATTAACACTGAAAAACAGTTCACTTGTAACTGTAACTGCTTATAGATCCCTGCTGGGAAATTTTGAACTGTTAATAAGGAATACTGATTCCCTACTAAGCTATCTTTCAGAAAAAAAAACAAGCAATTAAAAGCCTGGTGTGATTTCAGTGTAGATTTTCTAAACGATTCTGATAGAAAAATGATCTGGAAAACTTGTTTGAATCCTAAAATTTGATCTCAGTAATTGACTTTACAATAGGTGGAGACAGACTGTAGGACGGTAACAGATAATGTTTCCTTCGATGAAGCTCAAAACAAGAAAATAACTATGTGTCCAGTAACAAATGCTCTCTCTGAATATGACGCACAGTTAGTTAGGAGAAATGAGATAGTGCTTTGCAGTATAGACACTGCTTGGTGGAAATCATTAGAACAAGTAATGATTCAAGGACAAATAGTTTACGAGAGATGACCTATAAGAAAGTTTATAATGAACCAAACGCTAACATAAATGTAATCCATGAAAACATCATATCATTATTTGAAAACAGCTATCCACATAAGCTAATCACAAAGGACACTAAAAAGCAAGTAAAAACGATGGGCTACAAGACGGATTAAAGAACCTTGCCAAAGGTGAAGAGGCCTTAATCTGCTGACAAGAACAATTAAAGATCTTGCAGTAGTTGTAGACTACAAAAACTACTCAAAATTACTGAGAAAAAAAATTAAAACCAAGGAACATGCATATTACGTTAGAAATCTGTAACTCCGGCAACAGACTTAACGCTATAGGAAATGTGGTACAAGGAGAGAGGACAATATGCCACACAACAGGATAACGTCATTGTTAACTTGAATAGGAGGGGTATAAATAATCAGTCTCAGGTAGTAGATAATATATAATAATTTCTTAAATGAAGTAGAAAATATAAGGACAAAAACTTCAAGAGAAAAATCAAAAGAGTACGTTGAAGAAGCAGCTTTTACAAAATTCAGTCATGTGGACGTCTTAACCACTTCTCTTACTGAAGTTAAAAAACATTATATATTCTCTCAAAAATAAAAGCTCATCTGGATTTGATTGAGTTTCCAGCGGAGTACTAAAGACGGGATCCCATACAATAAGCACTCTGTTTCTGAAATATGTAATGAATGACTAACTACGGGCATTTTTCTATAGAGATTGAAGTATGTCATTGTTAACTCCTCTGTAAGGCCTGTGTACCTCCTACAACACTGCAACCTGCAACACAGGCGCGTCCCGCGGGTGGTCAAGATTTAGACTTCTTCTGCCGCGACAGTCCCACGTTCCTGCAAGCCAATCAATGGTCTGCGCTCGTCTCGATGTTAGTAAAAGTTCCAGACGACGACAACAACAACAACACGCCAATTCGTTGTCTCGAGACAAATTAAAATTTACGTCAAACGTGGGTCCGAGCCCAGATGTCCTGCTTACCAAAAATAGTCAACTATCTGAATTTTTCTAAAGGTATCATAATTCCCCCCCCCCCCGAACCATAAACCTTGCCGTTGGTGGGGAGGCTTGCGTGCCTCAGAGATACAGGTAGCCGTACCGCAGGTGCAACCACAACGGAGGGGTATCTGTTGAGAGGCCAGACAAACGCGTGGTTCCTGAAGAGGGGCAGCAGCCTTTTCTGTAGTTGCAGGGGCAACAGTCTGGATCATTGACTGATCTGGCCTTGTAACACTAACCAAAACGGCCTTGCTGTGCTGGTACTGCGAACGGCTGAAAGCAAGGGGAAGCTACAGCAGTAATTTTTCCCGAGGGCATGCAGCTTTACTGTATGGTTAAATGATGATGGCGTCCTCTTGGGTAAAATATTCCGGAGGTAAAATAGTCCCCCATTCAGATCTCCGGGCGGGGACTACTCAAGAGGATGTCGTTATCAGGAGAAAGAAAGCTGGCGTTCTACGGATCGGAGTGTGGATTGTCAGATCCCTTAATCGGGCAGGTAGGTTAGAAAATTTAAAAAGGGAAATGGATAGGTTAAAGTTAGATATAGTGGGAATTAGTGAAGTTCGGTGGAAGGAGGAACAAGACTTCTGGTCAGGTGACTACAGGGATATAAACACAAAATCAAATAGGGGTAATGCAGGAGTAGGTTTAATAATGAATGGGAAAATAGAAATGCGGGTAAGCTACTACAAACAGCATAGTGAACGCATTATTGTGGCCAAGATAGATACGAAGCCCACGCCTACTACAGCAGTACAAGTTTATATGCCAACTAGCCCTGCAGATGACGAAGAAATTGAAGAAATGTATGATGAAATAAAAGAAATTATTCAGATTGTGAAAATTTAATAGTCTTGGGTGACTGGAATTCGGCAGTAGGAAAAGGGAGAGAAGGAAACGTAGTAGGTGAATATTGATTGGGGGTAAGAAATGAAAGAGGAAGCCGCCTGGTAGAATTTTGCACAGAGCACAACTTAATCATAGCTAACACTTGGTTCAAGAATCATGAAAGAAGGTTGTATACATGGAAGAAGCCTGGAGATACTGACAGGTTTCATATAGATTATATAATGGTAAGACAGAGATTTAGGAACCAGGTTTTAAATTTTAAGACATTTCCAGGGGCAGATGTGGATTCTGACACAATCTATTGGCTATGAAATGTAGATTAAAATTAAAGAAACTGCAAAAAGGTGGGAACTTAAGGAGATGGGACCTGGATAAACTGAAAGAACCAGAGCTTGTACAGAGTTTCAGGGAGAGCATAAGGGAACAATTGACAGCAGTGAGCGAAAGAAGTACAGTAGAAGAAGAATGGGTAGCTCTGAGGCATGAAGTAGTGAAGGCAGCAGAGGATCGAGTAGGTAAAAAGACGAGGGCTAGTAGAAATCCTTGGGTAACAGAAGAAATATTGAATTTAATTGATGAAAGGAGAAAATATAAAAATGCAGTAAATGAAGCAGGCAAAAAGGAATACAAACATCTCAAATCTGAGATCGACAGGAAGTGCGAAATGGCTAAGCAGGGATGGCTAGAGGACAAATGTAAGGATGTAGAGGCGTATCTCACTAGGGGTAAGATAGATACTGCCTACAGGAAAATTAAAGAGACTTTTGGAGATAAGAGAACAACTTGTATGAACATCAAGAGCTCAGATGGAAACCCAGTTCTAAGCAAAGAAGGGAAAGTAGAAAGGTGGAAGGAGTATATAGAGGGTCTATACAAGGGCGATGCACTTGAGGACAATATTATGGAAATGGAAGAGGATGTAGAAGAAGATGAAATGGGAGATACGATACTGCGTGAAGAGTTTGACAGAGCACTGAAAGACCTGAGCCGAAACAAGGCCCCGGGAGTAGACAACATTCCATTAGAACTACCGACGGCCTTGGGAGAGCCAGTCCTGACAAAACTCTACCATCTGGTGAGCAAGATGTATGAGACAGGCGAAATACCCTCAGACTTCAAGAAGAATATAATAATTCCAATCCCAAAGAAAGCAGGTGCTGACAATTGTGAAAATTGCTGAACTATCAGTTTAATAAGTCACGGCTGCAAAATACTAACGCGGATTCTTTATAGACGAATGGAAAAACTAGCAGAAGCCGACCTCGGGGAAGATCAGTTTGGATTCCGTAGAAATGTTGGAACACGTGAGGCAATACTGACCCTACGACTTATCTTAGAAGCTAGATTAAGGAAAGGCAAACCTACGTTTCTAGCATTTGTAGACTTAGAAAAAGCTTTTGACAATGTTGACTGGAATACTCTCTTTCTAATTCTGAAGGTGGCAGGGGTAAAATACAGGGAGCGAAAGGCTATTTACAATTTGTACAGAAAACAGATGGTAGTTATAAGAGTCGAGGGACATGAAAGGGAAGCAGTGGTTGGGAAGGGAGTGAGACAGGGTTGTAGTCTCTCCCCGATGTTATTCAATCTGTATTTTGAGCAAGCAATGAAGGAAACAAAAGAAAAATTCGGAGTAGGTATTAAAATCCGTGGAGAAGAAATAAAAACTTTGAGGTTCGCCGATGACATTGTAATTCTGTCAGAGACAGCAAAGGACTTGGAAGAGCAGTCGAATGGAATGGATAGTGTCTTGAAAGGAGGATATAAGATCAACATCAACAAAAGCAAAACGAGGATAATGGAATCGAGTCGAATTAAATCGGGTGATGCTGAGGGAATTAGATTAGGAAATGAGACACTTAAAGTAGTAAAGGAATTTTGCTATTTTGGGAGCAAAATAACTGATGATGGTCGAAGTAGAGAGGATATAAAATGTAGACTGGCAATGGCAAGGAAAGCGTTTCTGAAGAAGAGAAATTGGTTAACATCGAGTATAGATTTAAGTGTCAGGAAGTCATTTCTGAAAGTATTTGTATGGAGTGTAGCCATGTATGGAAGTGAAACATGGACGATAAATAGTTTGGACAAGAAGAGAATAGAAGCTTTCGAAATGTGGTGCTACAGAAGAATGCTGAAGATTAGATGGGTAGATCACATAACTAATGAGGAAGTATTGAATAGGATTGGGGAGAAGAGAAATTTGTGGCTCAACTTGACTAGAAGAAGGGATCGGTTGGTAGGACATGTTCTGAGGCATCAAGGGATCACCAATTTAGTATTGGAGGGCAGCGTGGAGGGTAAAAATCGTAGAGGGAGACCAAGAGATGAATACACTAAGCAGATTCAGAAGATTGTGGGTTGCAGTACGTACTGGGAGATGAAGAAGCTTGCACAGGATAGAGTAGCATGGAGAGCTGCATCAAACCAGTCTCAGGACTGAAGACCACAACAACAACAACATCATAATTTCATTTCATTTTATAATTAACACAAGCCTGAGACCGATATTTTTCCATATTTTGAAGTTTTACGATCTGTAGTACCATACCGTTGCTTCTACCTATCTGATTTGCAGCAGAAGTCTCGAGTTAGAACTCCAGGTAAGACATTTGCATGCTTTGTGGTCTACAATCTTAAGACTGGTTTGATGCAGCTCTCCACGCTACTCTATCCTGTGCAAGCCTCTTCATCTCATCATGACGACTGCAACCTAGCTCCATTTGAACGTGTTTGCTGTAGCAAAGCCTTATCTTACTCTGCAGTTTTTACTCTCACACGTCCCTCCATAATTAAACTATATATACCCTGATATCTCAGCGTCTGTCCTATCAACCGATCCATTCTTTTTGTCATGTTGTGCCATAAATTTCTTTTCTCACCAATCCCATTCAGACCTCTTCGTTAGTTATCCGAACTACTCACCTAAGCTTCAGCATTATCCTGTAGCGACACATTTCTAAAGCATCTATTCTCTTCTTGGTTGGTTGGTTGGTTTGGGGAAGGAGACCAGACAGCGTGGTCATCGGTCTCATCGGATTAGGGAAGGATGGGGAAGGAAGTCGGCCGTGCCCTTTCAGAGGAACCATCCCGGCATTGGCCTGGAGTGATTTAGGGAAATCACGGAAAACCTAAATCAGGATGGCCGGACGCGGGATTGAACCGTCGTCCTCCCGAATGCGAGTCCAGTGTCTAACCACTGCGCCACCTCGCTCGGTTCTCTTCTTGGCTAAACATTTTATCGCCCACGTTCCACCTCCATATGCGGCTACACTTCATATAAATATCTTCAGACAACATTTCCTAACATTTTAATTTGCACAAAATTGTTGAGGCTTTCGTGGCCACTTGTTGACCTATAACTTATTGGTTTATGTTTTGGTTTCTTCGGCCGACATTTTCCTGATGTTTCACCAGCAGGAGTGGCTGGCATTATCAAAGCTTAACCTCCACTGTTGATGTTTCCACTTACTGCTTTGCTCCTATGTTTTTAGGTCCTAGTGATACGCGCATCTCTCATCCATGTTGATACGGCGGCTGAAGAGGTCGTCTGGATCGACCTGATACAGCTGCTAGATTTTCGCTGCTACCTCAGTTCCGCAGACTTTTTGAACTGATGTGAGCAATCCCGGAACCCAACGGACAGAGATGTTTGTCATGTTCAAAATATGTGCAAGATCTTGAAAACTGACCAATGACTGATTTTAAGTTTTTCCCACCACTGCATCGATTGTGATACGTTGCTCTTCGAAGGCCAGGGCTTCCATTTTTCTAGTGATTCCCAATTCTTCACATAGAGGTGTAATGCCACTCCGTTGTTTGCCATTCAGACGAGTTTGACCAGAATGAAAGCGGTTGCGCCACCTAAACAGTGTATGATACGACGATAAGTTGTTGCCACACTCTTTCACCAACTCGGTACGGATTGTAGCAGCATCGATCCCACTCAAATGCAAAAAACGAATTACCGCACAATACTTTTACTTTACCAGGAGCTAGGACACCTTGTTTTGGCACATTAGCGACGTTCTACAGTACAGTGGTGCAGTGATTGTAATGTGTACCTGGACTGCAGACATGTACCTGCAAAGAAAGGAAGAATGAAAAGGAAACCGTGGGACAGTCACTGAATACCACGCGACAGTTGATCGACCATAGTGTCATCCTCAGTCATTCATCATCGAGTGTGATGACACACCACACTCCCGGTCGTTGTCGAGGTTCCGACATCGCAGCCGTTCTCCCTCAATCAGGTAGCTCCTCAACTGTCAACAAGAGGCAGAGTGCACCCCATTCCAAACCTCAAAATGGTTCAAATGGCGCTGAGCACTATGGGACTTAACATCTGAGGTAATCAGTCCCCTAGAACTTAGAACTACTTAAACCTAACTAACCTAAGGACATCACACACATCCATGCCCGAGGCAGGATTCGAACCTGCGACCGTGGCAGCAGCGCGGATCCGGACTGAAGCGCCTAGAACCGCTCGGCCGATCCGGCCGGCATTCCAAACCTCCCAACAAGGAAAAATCCCTGGCTGTACCGGGAACTGAAACTTCTTTCCCGCCGTATGAGGGTCTGTCACGTTGACCGCTACGCTACGGAGGTGGACACTTGCAAAGAAACAAAAAATTAATTACGTGACTCTATTTTTTCGAAAGATTAACATAAAACTTTATGAATAACCATCATATAACCGTATAATGCACAATGGGTGGTCTGCATAGAGTCTTGGACTTTGGGGTATAACGCATCATGTGTGGTCTCAGCAGGGATTTAGGTAGCTCCACTACGGTGTGTGTTGTGTGGCGACAGCAGAGACACCGAGCGAGGTGGCGCAGTGGTTAGCACACTGGACTCGCATTCGGGAGGACGACGGTTCAATCCCGTCTCCGGCCATCCTGATTTAGGTTTTCCGTGATTTCCCTAAATCGATTCAGGCAAATGCCAGGATGGTTCCTTTGAAAGGGCATGGCCGATTTCCTTCCCAATCCTTCCCTAACCCGAGCTTGCGCTCCGTCTCTAATGACCTCGTTGTCGACGGGACGTTAAACACTAACCACCACCACCACCACAGCAGAGACGTTGATGTATGGGAACTCGCTTATAGCACTGGGATTGGACTTCAGGAGCTCCCCTATAATACACTACTGGCCATTAAAATTGCTACACCATGAAGACGACATGCTACACACGCGAAATTTAACCGACAGGAAGAAGATGCTGTGATAGGCAAATGGCTAGCTTTTCAGAGCATTCACACAAGGCTGGCGCCAGTGGCGACACCTACAACGTGCTGACATGAGGAAAGTTTCCAACCGATTTCTCATACACAAACAGCAGTTGACCGGCGTTGCCTGGTGAAACGCTGTTGTGATGCCTCGTATAAGGAGGAGAAATGAGTACCATCACGTTTCAAACTTGGATAAAGGTCGTATTGTAGCCTATCGTGATTGCGGTTTATCGTATCGCGACATTTCTGCTCGCGTTGGTCGAGATCCAATGACCGTTAGCAGAATATGGAATCGGTGGGTTCAGGAGGGTAATACGGAACGCTGTGATGGATCCCAACGGCCTCGTATCACTATCAGTCGAGATGACAGGCACCTTATCCGCACGACTGTAACGGATCGTGCAGCCACGTCTCGATCCCTGAGTCAACAGATGGGGACGTTTGCAAGACAACAACCATGTGCACGAACAGTTCGACGACGTTCGCAGCAGCATGGACTATCAGCTCTGAGACCATGGTTGCTGTTACCCTTGACGCTGCATCACAGACAGGAGCGCCTGCGATGGTGTACTCAACGACGAACCTGGGTGCACGAATGGCAGAAAGTCATTTTTTCGGATGAATCCAGGTTCTGTTTACAGCATCATTATGGTCGCATCCGTGTTTGGCGACATCGCGGTGAACACACATTGGAAGTGTGTATTCGTCATCGCCATACTGGCGTATCACCCGGCGTGATGGTATGGGGTGCCACTGGTTACACGTCTCGGTTACCTCTTGTTCGCATTGACGGCACTTTGAACAGTGGACGTTACATTTCAGATGTGTTACGACCCGTGGCTCTATCCTTCATTCGATCCCTGCGAAACCCTACATTTCAGCAGGCTAATGCACGACCGCATGTTGCAGGTCCTGTACGGGCCTTTCTGGATACAGAAAATGTTCGACTGCTGCCCTGGCCAGCACATTCTCCACATCTCTCACCAACTGAAAACGTCTGGTCAATGGTGGCCGAGCAACTGACTCGTCACAATACGCCAGTCACTACTCTTGATAAGCTGTGGTATCGTGTTGAAGCTGGATAGGTAGCTGTACCTGTACGCGCCATCCAAGCTCTGTTTGACTCAATGCCCAGGCGTACCAAGGACGTTATTACGACCAGAGGTGAAAATGTAATCACATGTCAGTTCTAGTATAATATATTTGTCCAATTGAGTACTCGTTTATCATCTGTATTTCTTGTTGGTGTAGCAATTTTAATGGCAAGTATTGAACACGCTGTGGGGTGTGCAGAGGGACTTGGATTTCGGAAACTTACCTGTAATGTACATTATGCGTTGTGTGTAGGGAACTGGACTTTGAGGATTCACCTGTAGTACGTGCTGTGTGGTGTGCGCAGGGCTCGGATTGAAGGGGCACTCCTATGAAGCACTGCGTGGTGTTCGCAGGGACTTGGACTTCGGGGACTCCCCAGTCCCACAAATGCCGGAGCGGGGCGGCGCAGCGGGCGGCGGCGGCCCCCGGGTGGTGCTGGTCACCGACCTGGACGACGGCAGCGACTCCTCCTCCACAGAGTCCTCCTCCTCCTCAGAGGACGAGTCGCGCTTCCAGGAGTCCGCCCGCAGCTCGGACCTCTCTTCCGAGTTCTGGCAGATCCAGAAGCTCGTCAAGTACATGAAGGCCAGTACTCGTCTGCACGGCGTGCATTGACACTTACCCACTCCTTGCACGTCTTCATTTCAGTTTAATCTCTGGAATCACTGTAATATTTCTTGGTTCTGTAGTTTGGATCTTTATGGCATTTTCTGAAGTAACTGTTCCTTTCGAGGCTGTCTGACAGAGCAGGTTTCATGGACGTTTCAATAAGTAGTTTTCTTAGGAACAAAGACGCCTTTTTCAGTAACAAATTATGTATTTTTCAATAATCCCCTAATAATCTTTCAACATAATCCCCTTTAAGCTTATACACTTTTCCCAACATCCTCACCAGTTTCTTCAGTCCCTTCAAGGTAGCAGTTAGCGAGCTCCAAAATAGTATCTCTCAACGCTGAGCACCTCATTTAAGCAGAATTTTTTACCAGAAGGCCAGTTCCTCAATTTTGGAACCGGAAAAAATTTTATCAGAGCAAAGTTAGGCAAATAAGGGAGTGGAACATCAACTCAAGGACTAGATTCAAATAACCAGTGATGCGATGCAGCTAAACTCAATCCAGAGAAAAGCTAATTTCACTGGAAGCCTACTGGGAAGTGACTTCAAAAAGACGTCGATTGGCGGTAACAGCTCCAGATGAATTTGCTAGCATGTTGTCGTGGTGAAACATTTTTCCTCTTTGATAAAGGGAAACATATTATCTTTAATTTCCTGTCAAAAAGGTCCCATATGTCACTATAGTAATATCGAGTGATTTTTTTTTTTTTGTCTAAGAAGCTACATGGCACAAATTTGTTCGAGCATCAAAGAAAATTATGTTGTGGAATTTTCCATTCATCTCTCCAATATCCACACCTGACTGGTATCCTGGGATATCCTCATAAAATTAAATATTAGACCTCGTAGGAACGTTGAAGCAACCTAATTGCTATTATTGATAGTTTTCATTCTATACCGTCACACATTTTCCCACCAGTATAAAAAATTTGAGTCACTGAACGATACTGCTTGTTTTCCATCACGGCGAAAACCATACAGCACAATTTGCTGAAATATCTGCCATATCTAAATTAACCTTTGTCGGGTTGCAGATGATGGTGTACCATGATAACCCCAACTTTCATTAGCAATTACATCTGCCTTTACTTACTGAGCCGCCCTCATAATGGCCGCCTACATGAGCCACATACGGATGTTAAACTATATTATCTAAACCAACACGTACACAAAATGTCCATATAAAATATTCTTTCCTAATGATGAACTCTTTGCAAACAATAAAGTCATTTCAAACAAATGGAATGTATTAATATTTCTATAGAGTAAGATATACATCCCCTGAGAAGCATTCTCTCCATGTTAATGAATTCAAATGTTATTTAAGTTCATATTATAGAAACGTTCAAAACTTCGATAACGTGTACAAACAGTTTTTAAACTTCTGAGCAACCTTTTAAACTGGAACATATTTATTCCTTTACTCAGGATACAGCAATGGCCCATATTAGAATATCACCCCTGTCCACGTGCGTTTCTACAAATCATTGTAACTTCCGAAATATTTGGTTGAGCTTAGCGATAGGCTAACAGATATATTTTGCTGTTTAAACATCCCAAACTATGAGTATAATTGGTGTCACGACACCGCCCGTTTAACTACGGAGTCTCTGGCTGGGTGGGTGGGGAGAGGGGGATGGGCAGCTGGCCTCCCCTGTTCCTCGCCGGATACCCCCTGGAATCTTCCTACCACGGCCGACGCGAGCCATGGGGATGGAATGTTCACTCACACGTTCCACCAACAGCTGCACCTTCCTAGGGATGTGGGATGTTGGCAAACCCGTAGATGGTCGATAATAATCGACTCCAAAACGTCGATGATAAGTGTATAGAACGGCATAAAAAGACACACACAAATACATCGTTATCATATTTATTAATCAATAAATACAGGAAAAATTAATATTACAGATATCACAAGGGTATGTGTAGATACTATAATGCTTTCTTATTACCCGTTGGTAATTTCTTTAATGATCCAGGTATAAATCGATTCTTTCTGCCTAGTCCACGTTTAACGTAATCCGGAATTCTCCTCCATTGTTGTAGCACTTTTCGTGACAACGTAAGCGTTAAAAATATAATATATAAAGTATTGATAACGATGACGTCGCTCGTCGGAGAATAGACTGCCGTATTCTTCCGTTAACGTTTTTAATGTTAACACGGATCGCGTGAAAGTGAAAGAGACTCCAGAGTGTTTATTATTCGTAACAATTATCTTTCGAAGGAATAAGCAAACAGTAAAATCATTCGATAACTGACGGAACACAACTGTAAAACCTTAATTGTGGGTATGGTGGTTTTCTTTATACTGTACTTACGTGGATCAAATGTAATTTTACGTATCATAAACGGAAAATTTACTTACATAGCTCGATGCACAGTTTTTAGCAATTGAAAAATGCGTTCCAAACATTAGGGGCCACACTACTTGGCATCAAGAAAATATTAACTAACGGGCATTTAAAGGCGTCAGCCAATTTAGCTAAAGCAACAGTCAGTGTTCCTGCCTCTGTTCGTTCAAAAAATTCCTCCTCGCTTCCCCCACGGCTACATTTGGCAGATCGCAAAAGTGTTTCACTGGCTTTGCTATGAGACAAGTTTACAAAGCGATTCAATTCAATGACAACATAATTATCCACAGTGGTAGCAAGTAGCCTGGCTTTATCAAGTTTGATTCAATGTGGAGACAGTCGTGCCCGGCGACTGTGTCATTTCAAGCAGTAAAGGTATAGCATTCAATAGCAATGATGTTTATTGTCTATATAGATTTCGGCAACTGTGTGGCCGTTTTCAGTGTAGTAAATGTAAGTTAAAATATTAAAAACACTTGTATATAAACATAGACCCAACTGGGCTGTTGATGTCAGAGGCTGAGTTCACCTCGTGTGGACTGGACTTTGTGCATGTGCAAGTGTTTTTTTGTGTTTTAACTTACATTTATTGCACTGAAGATGGCCATGTGGATGTGCGAGTGTTTTTCATGTTTTAACTTACATTTATTGCACTGAAGATGGCCGTACAGTAACCGAAACCTAGATATGCAATAAACAGCACTGCGACGGATTGCTGTCCCCTTTTTGTTTTTAACTCATACAGAATTTAAATTCACCTCCTCTCCCTCCCTCCCTCCATGGGTAATTCCCCTTAGGTTGGGAGTTACTCCTCTACCTGATGTGCGAGAGGATTAGCACTTATCGATATGACGAAACATGTACTCGACGCACGGTGAAGCTGCTCTTCATTTTAGTGTTAATGCCCATTGGCTACCAAATAACAGATTTCGTGACAGATGGTAAGGAAGAGGCGGACCAATTCTCCAGACTGAAACGCACTAGACTTTTACTAGACTCGTAAGCTGTCACGTAACGAACCACGAAAAAAAATGCAGAGCGCTTTGGTTTCTGTATTGCGGAATACAGTTTAAAATAGGAAATGTGTTTATTTTAATAGTCTGCAGTAGGCCTTCTTGCAATCGTAAGGGACGTAGACATAGCTATTTTGTATGAGCTTACTCTGCTGAATTTTTCAGTGGACAGCCGATACAATTTAAGTCAGGATTCACTACTCAGACCCCGCGATTCCTTACTTCAAATTCCCATTGATACCTGTAGTACTTCACTTCTACTTTTCAAAGAACGTTGAACGGAATGTTTGCAGTTTGAAGTGAGCTCGATTTAGTCAGACACGGATTCGTGAGTCTTAAAGTTGTGAAAAGCTTAATTTTATATCGAGGTACATCCCTGTCTTTCGTCCTTTTTAATCCGAGCACTACGAACTTCAGTTTTATTGTTCCTTCTTGGTTCTTTGACATATTGTATATTACCCGTTTCTCCCTATAGTTCATCCCTATAGTTCATCCCTATTTTTCTCAAAATTTCGGACATCTAGCACCATTGTCGAGCCCTTTTTCCAGGTCGACGAACGTACGAACGTGTCTTGATTTTTCTTTGGTCTTTCTTTCCATTATCAACGGCAACGTCAGGATTGCCTCCCTGGTGCCTCTACCTTTCCTAAAGCGAAACTGATCGTTCTCTAACAGATCCATCCTTCTGTATATTTTTGTTGTTACCAACTCGGAGGCATGAGCTGTTAAGCTGACTGTGCGATGATTCTCACACTTGCTGTCTTCGGAACTGGGTGGATGAAGTTTTTCCGAAAGTCTCACGGTATGTCGCCAGTCACATAGATTCTACCAACCAGCCTGAATAGTCGTTTGGGGGCCACTTCCCTCGATGATTTTAGAAATTCCAATGGAATGTTATCGATCTCTTTTGCCTTATTGGATCTTAAGTCACCCAAAGATTATTTAAATTCTGATACTAATACTGGGTCCCCTATCTGTCCCCTGTCGACCCCGGTTTCTTATTTTATTACGTCATACCATATCCAAATGACGCCATCGGCAGAGGATGACACGGCAGTCGGTCGGTCCCAACTGTAGCCATAACGAGGGGCTTTGCTTTGCTAATACAGCAATATGGGACGTTGTAACGTAACACACCGAACTATTGTCGCAGCGTATACATCAGCGAACGACAACAATGTATTTTTCCGCCTTATATTATGGCTAGAAAAAAAACTAATCGCCCTAAAAAGATTATTTCAAAGCAGAAGTGTAAAACGAAAATTCCTTTAGTTTTTTACAATCTCATCAGTTCATTGAATCAGAAGTGGTATAGGAAAACTTTATAAAGGGAAGTACTAAAAAACATTAAATTCAGTGTTACAAGTGTTTAATTCCAAAATTGCTCTACAATAATATCTTGTTGAGATAATTATCACGAAATTTGTCCAGGCATGTCCCACACAACAGGTTCAGTCTAGAGATCTATGAACTCTAAATACGAACCTGCTGTAGAAGCCTATTCATCTGGGATTCAATGCGACGACGGATTGGTGATTGTATCAATACCAGCAGAGGGCATTTAGAACGTTTCATGCAAGAATAAGTTAATGTGTATCGCTGGTACATTCTGTCTCTCACGGTTAAGGTACTGTTGAGAGGTATAGAACAGGTACTGTAACCTGGAATTAAATGGTTTCCGGACCAGCTTCAAAATAAAATATTTTCTTCTCCTATGTAAGAGGACGTGATCTGAAAGCAGTCGCGCTGCATTTATTTTTACAACATTCATTAGGTCCGTGGGAAGACGGAAGCCACACCTACTTGTTCACAGAGCGAGTCAGTACATTGTTTAGAGAATACTAATCAGAAAATTCATAATCAACGGAAGTAATAAAACACGAAAAAAATGTGTGTCACAGAAAAATATTCTCAACCACTGAGAGAAAGTCGTGTACAAAATAGAAGGAGTGGTGCACAAAAAAACATTCCAACGCGGACTTGAAAGTGAAACGTCCCCTTTGAAAAATTATACACGACTGTGCTGATAAACCTCTTACACTATTTGCTTTTCAAACAGCTGACCAAAACTGAACGTACTCAAACATTCACTAAAGTGACACACAATATTTTTAGCGCAACGCAATCTGACTTTCAAAAATCCCTACAAAAGAATGGCCCTGACTAACATTAACCTATACCTTTCACAAATCACTTACCTCACAAAAATCTTCATTACTCGAACTACTGCAATACAGCGAGCGCCACTACTGCCAGCTAAATAAAAGATTCAAACTACGGAAGGCACTAACTACTGATAGGCATAGTTAGCAAATGAAAGATTTTAATAGAGAACAAACAATGTATTTACCTTAATAGTGTTGAAAAAGCATAATATACATAGCAATTCATAATATCCATTCTGTACTCAAAAATCCGCCATCTCATTTCCCACATCCACCACTGCTGGCGGCTCACCTCCAACTGCGCAACGCTACGCGCTGTTCACATCCAGCTGCCGCTGCCCAACACTACAATGGTAGACAACAATGCAAACTAGCCACAGACTGCACACGGCACAGCCAGTGATTTTCATACAGAGCGCTACGTAACGTTGCCAATAAGAAAACATAAACAGCCTACTTACATAAAGAAAACATAAACAGCCTACTTACATAGCCCTCATGCTCCCCACAAAAAATTTTACAAATTTTTTTGGGCAGTGGCCAATAATGATTTGATAAAATTTTTCGTAATTACAATAACCAAGAAATCAAATGCACACACTTATTGATACAATGTTGGTCAAAACCTAAAATTTTCTCACAGACCATAAAGACAGTCCTGATCATTCATCATAATAGTAATTACAATTTTTGTTTTTCACAAAGTCTCATTAGTAAAAGAAATTGCACACAGAAGTAGTGGATTTCCATGCAGTCTTGAAGAAGTAGTGTTGTCCTTCCAACGGAAAGACAGTGCTGACTCTTGACATGCTGACAGGTAAAGGGCCACAACAGAGCAAACCCACAACAGAGTCATTCGAACTTTTGAAGAATATTGGTAGCTAGGTCATCACAGAGCAGACCCACTGTAGTCCTGGTAGAGAGATTGTGGTATTAGTGGGCCACCAGAGGTGCAGACCCACTGCAGTCCTTGTAGAAATTGTGGACAGGCCCACTGTAGTCCTGGTAGAGATTGTGGTATTGGTGGGCCACCAGAGGTGCAGACCCACTGCAGTCCTTGTAGAGATGGCCAGCAGCCATCTGTTGTGACTGTGCGGGTGCACAATCACCATTGAAGAGTCTTGCAGTTAATATAGCAAGTCCATAACCACCACTTGTGCACTCACAAAGTTTTTGGAATTGTCCTTAGAACCAGCAATGCTGTTATCCAGTCCCTTGCTGAATTATCAACACACGTGCAAACACTAACAGCCCCTACTTCTCACATATTGTCCATATACTATGCCCAACAGAAAAGTGTGCAGTGAAATGTAACTAACAAGTTAATAATATGATGAACTGGTGTCAATTACAATTTTATAACATAAGAATACGATTACAAAGGTACAAAATACATCATTAAAGAACATAACAATACAGATAACATTTGTAGTACAGGCTTTACAACAGAATAGAAATAAACATATACATCAGTGTTACAGGAATTATGACATTAGTACATAAATAAAAGATAAGAATCACTTTCGAAACATCAACTTCACACATGAGCATTAAAACAGAACAGAATACATAATGTCTAAACATCTTTACAAAGAAAATAACATATTATTAATGCAAAGTATATTTGAGGATAACAGTATTCCTCATCATAGTGAATGTAGCTGAGTATTAGAAAAATTCTACAACATAAGTCTTATCAGATAAACATATAAAGACAGGAAGAACATAAACACATGGGTACCCAAACACATAGTGGGATAACACAAAAGGAAAGGTCAGGGTTCGTTTTCAGTGTAACATTTGGTACTGCAGTCCAACCCAAAACTTCATTCCATAGATCGTTCGTCTTATTTCAACCTTTGCTTCCATCAAAAAAATCCTAGCCAAGCATGCTTTCTGTATTTTTCTTGTATAACCTCTCAGTGCATTTCTTCAAATTCATCGCAACTCATTCTCTTATATAGTCTACCCCCTCTTAAGCTAACTTAAATCTACTGAGCTCAGATGCTAAACTAAGGAACGAGGCAATGCAGCAGCATAAAACAATTAACACAAACATCAATGACAAAAAAAATTTAAATAGGCAAAGCAATTGCAGGACTACAACTAATATAAGGCACTGTGCAGTAAACAAGAAAAATAAATCAGTAGTAAAACTAGCTTAGAAGAGTAACACAAATTAAAATTCAGTAGCACTATGCCTGGCAAACAGCAGTAACTTATACCTAAACATGACATAGCTCAAGCAGAAAAAATATTACAGTAAAAACAACAATGCAGAAAAGGGAAATGTCTATTCACATCTTAATGTCTATGTAATTAAAGCGGTGCACCACAAAAACTAATTCTACAAAAAATTACCAAGTACTCAAAAAGAAAATTATATATGCAGTTACTGTTATTAGTCCCTTCTTATTGTTCTTTCCATTCCAAGAGCTCCTTTTTCGAAGAATGTGGATCATAAAATAATTATTTAATAGATCTGTTGACAGAAAGTGTTCACATTAGCAAATGCATCTAAGTTTATTTTATAAAACTAATGCTGCAACACAGCTGGAAAACAGATATCAAATGAAATAAGCAATTATGCAAACCAAAGCATAAAAACATCATTCAATAGCTATGTGGCATTTCGTAAGTCAGTAGCTCTCAACTCTCATAGAAAGACACTTGTCATAATCAGGTGTGCAGATGTACGAATATTTCCCATCACTTCATAAGTATTTCAGTAATTAGCACAAAGTACGAGTAATCATATGTATTCAAGTAATGAGCGTGTCATATTTGCGATGCTTTCTACAAAGGAATGTCAATAGCGAGGTTAATGGTCTCTTTTTTTTTTCTCCACCTCTGCCTCTGAAAGGCGCACACACTAATGGCTTTCTTTTGTCAGACGACTACCTTTCAGCTGGGCGCCCAAAACACATTACGTCAAGGTCACTTACCTTTCTTACTGAAATATTTATGACAGCAGTTTCCGCTACAGTGGCAGTCTCATATAAAAAATTTCACCGGTCGACAATTTACGTTGCAAATGTTTAGAAACAAAATCCTATGAATATAACAGTGTTCAAAACGTTTTCGTCGGCATTGTAATGCATTTACGCATATACACACATTTCATAACTCTTAAAGTACGATTCTTGGTTTCCAACAACCTTATTCACAAACCAGAGTCCATAACCACTACTCATTATTCCTTACCTTATTACATATATACATATTCATCAACACATCTTCAACAATTCATAATAATAAATACATATCAAAATAAACATTCCTCAACAGCATAATACACATTGTCGTCGTAATAATAACATCATAACACCTCAGTCAAACCTCAAAAACGTTGTAGCTTTCTGCAATAATTTCAAAACCTAAAGAAAATTCTCTGCTCATTTCAATAGTGTCATCTACCTCAAACGTACTTTAAAAATCATGATCTCATACCAGATACATCATTCAAAGCTCTCATAGTATCACAATGGGTCCGAAAAAATATGAAGAGTTCACAAAGTACAGACAAAATACAATTTCGTAAGTGTGAAGTAATCCAACTCTGTAATTGCGTAAACATGTGTCACTGACGTAGTAAAAAGATGTTTGTTTCTCTGTTAAATGATCAGATAGCTGTGTAATTTATGTGTTAGAGAAATATGGTAGCGATGTTTTAAGTTGTATAAGCAAATACCATATTAGCTAGGGCTCCTTGTGCTTGCCAAACACATGGTACACAAAGCAGGCGTGTACCCCCCTGAGGATTAATGTAATTATACCCTCAGGTGTTACAGATTACAGCAATGGAATGAAATGTATCACGGAAAACTTTCCTTGTAATTCAAAAATCTTTAAAAATAAATGTTTTAAGTACAAAATTAATCACTCAAATACGTGTCCTGTAGCGCTAAATGTGCATCTTGTTGTAATATAATCTCTGTGGAAGTGTCGTAGTTATTGTCCTCCGAAAGCTAAGTTCTGCAGAAGTCAATGTACTTACCTCATGATAAACAAAAGTGAAATGCTTTGCGTATAGATATCTTAGTTATTACGCTTATTGTTGTGATGAGGAAATTACTGTGCTGTAACGTATTGTTGTGCTACGGAAAAGGCTGTCTCATTGTAGCTATACCACAAAAGTTACTACTAAAACATGTTTTACTTTCCAGAATAATACAGAAAAACTGTGCAGATATCAAACAGACACACCGCAAAACCAACATTGTAAATTGTCACTCATTAGTAGCGTCGTGATAAAATCTTGTAGCTGTCACATAAACTAACCACTGTGGCATCTGGTATCTCTCAGAAAGTACTTTAATTCAGAATGTATTTTCAAGTACACCAAAATGTTGCATTAAAATCTCATTAGCAGTACTGGTAAATGTTCTAAGTATGTGAGCCTTATAGTCGTTACGTAATCGTGCAACTAACAAGGAAGAATGTACAAATAACAACACTGTGTCGTCTGTTCACTATAACAATGCAGTGGTAATTACTGTCTAACTTCCCTTGGTTCTTGACTGGATATTTAACTTCAAACATTGTTGCATGGTAACAGTTTCTAAAGCATACTAGTAACGTGAAGTGAAACGTTTTATGGCAAAGACAAAGTTAAAAAGCAGATTATCTTTCAATAAACGGTTTTACATGTGAAATGTGGTGTAAACCTTTGCTCTTCCTAGTATGCAGAGTTTCAACTTTAACGCAATTATCATGTGGTATACGTCGGTAAAGAATACTGGAATATTTCTCAAGGTTGTTATTTTTCTCTGAGCCAGCCGGCGCACGCAGCAGCCTGCGGTGCGAGTCATTGTCTGTTCCTTTGTTGGCGCGCGTCGTTATTGGGATTTGGAGACCTAATTTCTACAAATTCACCGTGACGAGAATACCCTGCTCTATTTGAATCTCGCCAGTTCTGATGCACTTCAAGTCTGTCGTTACGATTATATCGTCTGTCGTCATGTCGGTAGTTCCTGTAGCTTCTTTCTTGTCGGTTAAGTGGTGGAGAATTTCTCCCTGAATTATAACTGCACGGTGGACCGTTGCATCTGAAGTTATTCTGTCTCCCGTGATAATAATTGTTTTGGTTCCCATATTGTCTGTTTCTCTGATTGTCTCTGTGATAGTCATTACCGCGGAGAGGTGATCTTTCACTGTAATTATTACTACTTTGCCAACGGTTGTCATACGGGTGGTATCTGTTTTGGTCACGATTTGTGTTGTGAGAATAGCCTTGTCGTGTCCAGTTATTATTTCTTTCATCTCGGAATTGCGACGGATGTGACCTGTAGTTGTTGTGTTCCTGTTTTCGCGTTACGCAATTGTCAGTGTCAATTTCTAGTTCTTGTAACAGTCCCTGAAAAGCTTCAATGTCGTCTTTGCAACGTCCTGCTAAAATAATATGCCGTAAATGTTCAGGTAATTTGATTAAGCAAATGCGGATGAGTTCTGAGGGGCTGTATGGGTTTGACAGGTACTGATTCTTGTGCAACATGTCTTCAAAATATTTCACAAGACTGGAAAATTCAGATTGTTCGAAATTTATCATCATTATGATGCCATGTTTTACTCGATCTTGTGTGGCTTGAGACCAATATGCTGAGAGGAAGGCATGGTAAAATTCTCCTTCACTGTGGCAATCGTGAATGAACGATCGCATTCTTACAGCTGGTTCATTCTCTAAGTAGCCACACATAAATTCTAACCTGTGCTCCAATGACCAGTTAGGAGGGAAACAATGAGAGAATTGATGGAGCCACGCTTGTGGATGAATGTCGTTGGCAGAATTCTTAAACGTTTTGAATTTACGTGTAGTAATGAACAGCTTATAGTCAAAATCATCGTGTCGGCGAGTAGCATATCGGTCATTGTTACGTCGTGTCGGCGGTTCCATCTCAAAATTCGGTGTACCTTGCCAATTTCTTTCATAATTACCGAAATGCCCTGTGTTATTATTTTGTGGCTTTTCCGTATTTCTAAGTTCCTCTTCCCATGTTGGAGCGCGAGTGTCCTCTGAAATATGTAATTCTTGTATTACCTGCGTCAACTGATCTTGTACTTCCCGGATTTCTCTTTTGTACTGTGTATTGATTTGATTTTGATTTTGTTTGAATTTTCTTATTTGTTCATACTCTTCTGTGTCAGTGAAGGCTACGGGTCTTGTGTCATTCAGATCATCATCTACCTTTGTAGATAAGTTAGTGACCTGATCCGAAAGTTCGGCTACTTTCTCCGATAGTGTACTTATTTCCTCCATGTGTCTTTCTGAACCAATTTTCAGGGTATCTACTGTGTCCTTTAAGTTTTCCTGAGTTTTTGCAATTTGCGTAACCGAATCGGTAGATGCAACTGAGTCAATTTTAGCTTGCAAGGTCTCATGATTTTCATGAACAATAGTTTGCAGTTCTTTTATGGCTGCTTCGTGATTCTGTAATGCATTTTCATGACTCGAAAAAATAGGTTGGAAATGCTCACAAATTTGTGTTTTTACGTCATTACAGACCTTTTGACATTTCGATTCGATGTTATGTAACTCAGTGGTTAAATCTTCACGTGTTTGTTCGAGTGTGGTGTCTAACTTTTGAAGATTTTGTTCCATTGTGTCTAACTTTTGAAGATTTTGTTCCATTGTGTCTAACTTTTGCTGTGTTTGTCTCTGATTTTGTTCCAATGTGTCTAACTTTTGAAGCTTTTGCTGTGTTTGTCTCTGATTTTGTTCCATTGTGTCTAACTTTTGAAGATTTTGTCCCATTTGTTGCATTAATTGTAATAACAATGCATTAGTGTCTGGAATCTGTTCCTCTACACTTTTCGGCAGTGCATTTGCACCAGCAACATTCACATTTTGACAAGCAGAAAATGTGTCTTGACTTATTTGAGAAAACGGTGAGGACGCAAAACCTGAATCTACAGTATTTGTAAAATTGTGTCCTGTCATTTCGGATTCCTGAGGCGAGCTGTTGCCGAGCGATTGATCGATAATGCTTCCCTGTTCACTAATTGTTTCACTGCCTACACCATTGTTTGCTGCCCGCTGCATTTCCCTATGCACAATTACCAAATTACTATGTTGAACATTAGTTAATTCATTACATGGTGGCGTTAACACACTGCTTTCGTCTTCACTGTTATTTCTCAGTTTACTTTGGAGCCTAGTGTTACGTTTTTCACACGCCATTATTGTCACGATATTTCACACGACAGCACAGAAAACCACAATTCGAAGAGCGAAAATAGGGGAACACATTAACATAGCACTGAAAATAATATCTAGTTAATTGCAAGCGCAGATGCGAAATACTTGGTGCAAATCTACATGCATGCCACAACTGTTTTACTGTACAACAATGAAAGACTGCAACTACAAAGGAGATTCTCTCTACAATTACGCAATAGCAATAAAAAAAATCTACACTAATTACACAAACTACAAGAAAAAATCAGAAGATTCCAGTGAGGTATTCTCGGCTAAGGGTCGACATATGAAACGTCCCCTTTGAAAAATTATACACGACTGTGCTGATAAACCTCTTACACTATTTGCTTTTCAAACAGCTGACCAAAACTGAACGTACTCAAACATTCACTAAAGTGACACACAATATTTTTAGCGCAACGCAATCTGACTTTCAAAAATCCCTACAAAAGAATGGCCCTGACTAACATTAACCTATACCTTTCACAAATCACTTACCTCACAAAAATCTTCATTACTCGAACTACTGCAATACAGCGAGCGCCACTACTGCCAGCTAAATAAAAGATTCAAACTACGGAAGGCACTAACTACTGATAGGCATAGTTAGCAAATGAAAGATTTTAATAGAGAACAAACAATGTATTTACCTTAATAGTGTTGAAAAAGCATAATATACATAGCAATTCATAATAGCCATTCTGTACTCAAAAATCCGCCATCTCATTTCCCACATCCACCACTGCTGGCGGCTCACCTCCAACTGCGCAACGCTACGCGCTGTTCACATCCAGCTGCCGCTGCCCAACACTACAATGGTAGACAACAATGCAAACTAGCCACAGACTGCACACGGCACAGCCAGTGATTTTCATACAGAGCGCTACGTAACGTTGCCAATAAGAAAACATAAACAGCCTACTTACATAAAGAAAACGTAAACAGCCTACTTACAAAAGGATTCCGAGATACCTGCACAACGCCCTACACGAATTTCGCGAACTTAAGAGGCAGAGCTGACTGACCCTCCTAATCTGGCCCAAAGCTGTTGTTAGTTGAAGCACAGAGCTGCCCCAAAACATAACACGATACAATAGTTCTTTCTCTTCGCGATCCACCACGTAATACTACAGCTCACTAAACGATAAGCTTAGCGTGAGTACGGGGAGTTAATTCTAGAAAAGTATGAGAATCCTGTAACGAATAAAAACTATGCACTCCAGATCCTAGGGGCTGGAGGAGGACCGGGGGGGGGGGGGGGGCTGTACCCCTCTTGCCTGTTCTTGAGGACGCATATGGGTGTGAGACACTAATAGGGCTAAAAAATAAATGGTTCAAATGGCTCTGAGCACTATGGGACTTAACTGCTAAGGTCATCAGTCCCCTAGAACTTAGAACTACTTAAACCTAACTAACCTAAGGACATCACACACATCCATGCCCGAGGCAGGATTCGAACCTGCGACCATAACGGTCGCGCAGTTCCAGAGTGTAGCGCCTAGAACCGCTCGGCCACTCCGGCCGGCTCTAAAAGATAAGATGAGGGTAGTAGTGTATTCTTTGATTTACCAAAGGCATTTTATTGTTTGGACCATACGACATTTTCAGTTTAGTTGGAACATTATGGAATCAGCAAAGAGGCTCAACAGTGGTCCACTTTATGTCTGAAAAATAGGAAGCAGAACATTGTTCTCCAGTGTTAACGAACAGGGAAGAGATTTGAATCTGATCTGGAGGAGGGGGGGGGGGGGGGAGGGAAGTCCTGTAAAGTGGAGGATACCACACGGCTGTGTTTTGGGTCCATTGCTTTTCTTGATGTATATGATAGATGACTCTTTTTTTTTGTAGATGGCACAAGCATTATTAAGAAGACATGACAAGTAATATAAATGAGGTAGCTAATAGACTAGTCAGTAACATCAGCTTGTGGCATTCGGAGAGCAGATTACAGGTTAACTACAACGAATCGTAGTATATACATTTTCTGACACAGAATCTTTCTGAAAGCGAAATTTTACTGTCTCAGGGGGGCTAAACAGTCAGTGAAGGAGATCACTTGATACTTTTTGTACTGAGAGTATATGGGAGGCTTTGTTGCAAGTGTAACTTTATAGAAGTTGTGCAGAAGCTGAAGGCTGCTATTTTACTATAAGAATGATCTCCGCCGTCTCTGACACAAAACGTGAAAGCTCGCTTATTTTGCTTAGTTTCACTCTATTACCGCCTGTCGCGTTATATTTTGGGGCAGCTCTGTGATTCCACCAACAATAGTCTTAGGCCAGATTAGGTCATTCAGTCTGATCTGTCGATTCGCGAAATTCGTGTAGGGCGTTGTTCACATCGCCAGGAATGCTTTCAAGTCCCAGTTGGAACGTTTTTTTTGTGGCGCAGTCCTATTTTGTACGAGAGTTACTCTCAGTGGTTGAGAAATTTTCTCTGTAACGTATTTTTGGTCTTGTCTCTCTTACATTTTTTCGTGTTTTATTAATTTTTGTTAATTCTGCAAATAAAGTATTTACTCGTTTTGTAACCAAATGTGGCTCGCATGGTTTCACGGATCTCATAATACTATTAAAAAAGTACATCCAGACTGCTTTCACAAGTATTTGGAAGCTGGTCGGAAACCCTAAATTTCCAGGTTAGACTACATTGTCTAAAACTCTGAACTATACCTTAGTCGTGGGGAAGAGAATGAACCACCAGCCACCATGAAACCCTTTCTTGCCATGAAATGTTCAAAATGCTCTCCGTTGGTACAGATACACGCACCAGTCCATCGTCTCATTCAATCCCAGATGAACAACCTTTGACAGCACAGTCGTATTAAGAGTTTATAGACCTCTAAGCTGAACTTGTAGTGTGGGCCCTGCGAGGACAAATTTTATAGTAATTAGCTTGACAAAATAGTAGTTTATAGTAATTTTCGAATTAAAAAAACCTGTAACACATTATTTAATGTTTTTTATTTGACTGTATAAAAATTTCTGATACTACTTATGATTTAGTGAATTGAAGAGGTTGAAAAAAAATGAAAGGAATTTTCGTTTGACACTTATGCTTTGCAATTCTCCTTTCTATGGCGACTGGTTTGTGTATTATGGCGGGCCGCAATAACAAAGAAATGAAAAAGTCTTTACCATTACATTCTTGTTATTCGTTTACGGTGATGTGTTTGCTGCCATAGTCCTTCTGTGTCTTTCGCTACAATGTCCCATGTCGCTGTAGTAGCAAATCAAAGCAAAGCTCCGCGTTATGTCTCATATGGGTCAATCTGGCCCGACCGACCGACTTGTCATCCTCAGCCAATGACGCCATTTGGATGCAGTATGGAGGGGCGTGACGTAAGCACGCCGCTCTCCCAGGCCGACGGCGACTATCTATACCTTGGAGCCTTGGAGCCACAATTTTTGTAAATTCTATGTTTGGCTTCCCCCCACCGCCCCCCCCCCCCACATCCCTCCCCTCCTACCCCACGTTCCTTTGGAAAATTTCTGTTGATGCTCATGGTTACACACTACTTTTCCTCAATTGGAAGGAAGGACATCGTTTCCAGGTGATTCGTCTTCGTCCTAGATATGTTCTGTAACTACGAGGAGGGACATACTCTTTGACTTTTACTTGTGCATAATTGAAATTACGTTTTTGATGTGTAGTCAGGAAACCAGACAGCGACGGTTATCGCACTCTGCTGCCTCAAGGACCACGACCTCACCACCGACGCCAACCAGACGGCTATAAGAGATACTGGAGGACTGGAAGTTCTCGTTAACCTCATTGAAACTGACGACTTCAAGTGCAAGGTAACTAGCCTTCAATTATATCAAAGGTTAAATTCTGAAATAAAATAGTTTTTCATGACGGCCGTATACTGATTATGACATTCGAAATAGTATATCTCCTAGCATATTTGTCTGTTCGAGACTTGTACAACCGTCCGTCTAATGTTAATCGAGCAAAAATTGGTTTTACACTCGATGATTTCAGCAGCTTACGACAGTGCAGTGCCCACTTATGTTGTGCAGTATACCCTTGGCTCTGAAACTGGTGTGCTTCCTACATCGCCTTTATCTTGAAGTACAGCTAGAAATGTAAGAGGACTAGGGAGCCCGGAGAACCTGTGATATTCTGTCTCTGGAGAGATTGTCTGAACAACTGGTCCAAGCTTATGAAGCAAGATTTCCTGGTAGTTAAAAAAAAATCAGGACAAGTTCGAGTAGGACTCGTACGCCGAGGGTTCCGTACAAACTTAATTATGTACACAGAGAGTTCGTCAGTCCTGGTAATCAAGAAGCTCGACGATTTTTGCCTGTTATCGACATCGATATAGGCAAGATAGACGTCTACACAGATAGTCGGATAACAAATGGCCAAAAAAATAGTTTTCTTCATGTTACGTAATTACAAATTAACAAATGTCGTATTTTTTCCTTTACAAGAACTGTGAAACTTTGCGTCTTGGCAAATTCCACGATTCTAGGTCAACAGGAAGTACCTCACGAGTTTTGATGACTGAGTTCGCGAGTATCAAATTATGTGACATAAATGGCCCTATCTTTTGATTATGTTGACTTAGAAGCTTTCATTTATTACACCGCGAAGAGACTGTATACCTTAGCATCCGACATACATTTCATATATGTAAGTCAACCCGTTCCTGAGAGAAAAGGGGATCTTAACTGACGGACCGGCAGACAGAGAGTCAGATAACAAATGAAAAAAAAATTGTGTTATAGTTACAGATGAACAAGTTTCGGATTTTTTTTTCTTTTAGCTGTACTGTGAAACATTTCTCCTTGCCAAAGTTCATGATTCTAGGTCAACGGGAGCTTCCCTATATGTTTTGATGAGTCAGTTTGTGAGTATTACAACATGTGACATAGATGGTTGTGTCTTTTAATTGCGCTGAAAAAAGCAGCTAAAATCGTCTTCACTTCGCTTACAAGCTGTCATATTCCTCAACACGGTGACTTGTGTGCATTACTAACAAATCTCCAAACTCCTCTGTTTACATCTCATCTCATCCATTCGAGACTATGAACTACTTGCTAATAAGGATCTTCGGATCGTGAAGATAAATTTTAGAATGAACGCTTAACATAAGAAATTATTGTTCATATATCTGTCTTTCAATAATGAATAAGCTACATATCTTGTATGCCATAATACAGTGCCAGAATAAACTTGTTACACCCTTTACAGGTTTCCGATTCACTGATTATTTATAACTGCAGCGGTGCATGTGGTGTACATGAAATGATTACATTTACAGATCTATAATACAAGTGGTTCTGAGATACTAGGTATTGACCCATGCTGAAACACCCACATTAGTACGTAGTGTGGTCTCCAAGAGCGGAAATGCAGGCACTGACTCTGGCATCCAGTCTACAGTACAGATGGTGAATACTGTCGTGGGATATGATATGCCATCTTGTTCGACTTGTTCACGTAATAATAATGAGCTTATGGCATTGGTGACCGGGAGACCCCTCGCCGGGCGGTTCGGCCGCCTCTCCACAAGTTCTATAACGCCACTACGGCGACTTGCGAGTGAATGATGATGAAAGACACACAACACCCCGTCATCTCGAGGCAGAAAAAAATCCCTGACCCCGTCGGGAATCGAACCCGGGACCCCACGCGCGGGGAGCAAGAACGCTACCGCAAGACCACGAGCCGCTTACCCTGTTTACCTAGTTCTACAAGTACAAGAGCTGTTGGTTGACATGTCGCACCAGTCATTTCTTTCGATTGGTGACAAGTCAACAGACCTTTCGGGCAGGGAAATTACTGAACGTTTTCCAAGAGCATGCTGAGTTTCAGGGGCAGTGTATGGGCGAGCGTTATAATATCTGAATAACACATCACTTTCGTGTTGCAAGAACAGCAAAAGAACGGGTTTCACGATATTCTACACTCCCGGAAATTGAAATAAGAACACCGTGAATTCATTGTCCCAGGAAGGGGAAACTTTATTGACACATTCCTGGGGTCAGATACATCACATGATCACACTGACAGAACCACAGGCACATAGACACAGGCAACAGAGCATGCACAATGTCGGCACTAGTACAGTGTATATCCACCTTTCGCAGCAATGCAGGCTGCTATTCTCCCATGGAGACGATCGTAGAGATGCTGGATGTAGTCCTGTGGAACGGCTTGCCATGCCATTTCCACCTGGCGCCTCAGTTGGACCAGCGTTCGTGCTGGACGTGCAGACCGCGTGAGACGACGCTTCATCCAGTCCCAAACATGCTCAATGGGGGACAGATCCGGAGATCTTGCTGGCCAGGGTAGTTGACTTACACCTTCTAGAGCACGTTGGGTGGCACGGGATACATGCGGACGTGCATTGTCCTGTTGGAACAGCAAGTTCCCTTGCCGGTCTAGGAATGGTAGAACGATGGGTTCGATGACGGTTTGGATGTACCGTGCACTATTCAGTGTCCCCTCGACGATCACCAGTGGTGTACGGCCAGTGTAGGAGATCGCTCCCCACACCATGATGCCGGGTGTTGGCCCTGTGTGCCTCGGTCGTATGCAGTCCTGATTGTGGCGCTCACCTGCACGGCGCCAAACACGCATACGACCATCATTGGCACCAAGGCAGAAGCGACTCTCATCGCTGAAGACGACACGTCTCCATTCGTCCCTCCATTCACGCCTGTCGCGACACCACTGGAGGCGGGCTGCACGATGTTGGGGCGTGAGCGGAAGACGGCCTAACGGTGTGCGGGACCGTAGCCCAGCTTCATGGAGACGGTTGCGAATGGTCCTCGCCGATACCCCAGGAGCAACAGTGTCCCTAATTTGCTGGGAAGTGGCGGTGCGGTCCCCTACGGCACTGCGTAGGATCCTACGGTTTGGCGTGCATCCGTGTGTCGCTGCGGTCCGGTCCCAGGTCGACGGGCACGTGCACCTTCCGCCGACCACTGGCGACAACATCGATGTACTGTGGAGACCTCACGCCCCACGTGTTGAGCAATTCGGTGGTACGTCCACCCGGCCTCCCGCATGCCCACTATACGCCCTCGCTCAAAGTCCGTCAACTGCACATACGGTTCACGTCCACGCTGTCGCGGCATGCTACCAGTGTTAAAGACTGCGATGGAGCTCCGTATGCCACGGCAAACTGGCTGACACTGACGGCGGCGGTGCACAAATGCTGCGCAGCTAGCGCCATTCGACGGCCAACACCGCGGTTCCTGGTGTGTCCGCTGTGCCGTGCGTGTGATCATTGCTTGTACAGCCCTCTCGCAGTGTCCGGAGCAAGTATGGTGGGTCTGACACACCGGTGTCAATGTGTTCTTTTTTCCATTTCCAGGAGTGTATAAGCACAGTGTGCTTGTTAGCACATCTATAAACACCAAAGGTGAATGAGAGTTGTAGCTTATTTTATCCCAGACCATAAGGCCTTGGGTGAGGCAGTGTGTCTTGGACGAATACACTCTACGAGGCAGCACTCACCAGGTCTACATCGTAAGTGCAAACGACCATCACTTGCGTGCAGGCAGAATCTGCTTTCATCGCTGAAGACCACGGCGCTCCGTACCATCTTCCAAGCGATCTCTGACGCCTCCAGTCGAGCCGTGCACGTGCATGCTGTGGTGTGCATGGAAGAGGGAATAAAAGTGTGCGTGCCCGTAGTCCTGTTGGTAATAACCGGCTCGTCAGAGATCGTGTTGACACATCTGAACTCAGAAGCCTTTTTATCTGCGCTGTGGAAGCTGTACGAGTTGCCACTGCTGCCCCTACAATATAACCAACCTGGTGGGCGTCTGTACTCTGTACCATGTCTACTGGCGTGAGAATGTTCACGTGACCACTGGTACCAGCATCGTTGCACAACTGACGCAGCACGTCCGATTTGTGTGGCAGTTCTCAGAAAGGACCCTCCAACCACTGTGTAGGCTACAATGTGACCCCTTTCAAACTTGCTCAGTTGGCTGTAGGAAGCACGGTTGCATCTTCGTTGTACGGCTGCCTGCTTGCTTCACTTGTCTGCACCACACTGAGCCTTCTGGCTGCGAGCATTTCCTATTAAAAGGGAGACGCAGGTGGCTCTCTGGTAGCTATGACACTACGCTATCTGCTGGAAAACGACGCTGAAACCATTACCATTACATCTACTATCACCCAGGTGGCATATGTCGTCACCGGATCAATATCGACGTGGTTTTTCCAGGTGTACTAATTTCTTTTCTATTTTGTATCCAAACAAACTTCCTATCAAAACCATTCCTCTTCCCCTGGATCGCTGATGTGTAAGCTTTCTTCTCAGGCATGGAGCGATTCTCATTCCAATCACTACAAGGATCATATTGCGCCTCTTAATGTCCACTCAAGGCTACTGCTAGGGACGAACCTTCGCTGTCGCCTGCATGGCAGCAATAGACACACAAAATCCATTGTTGAGTCTATAGATGCGGGTGTATGTGTGTTTTGCTGACGTATTTTAGATGTGAAAATACTGCAAGTCACACCTTTACATAATTTTTTGATAAATATTTTTGAACATGATGCAAAAAATTTCGATAGTTCAGATACTTTTGAGAACAGCCAAGATACGGCTCTGTGGCTGCACTTCGATTGCTCATTCTATTTTAATGCCTGCTGAAATATTATACTGTTATTGGCTGTATCATTTTAATGGTCACCACCGTTCAAGGAAGTGAGTTGTGGCTTCTTGAGGTAATGAAGGTGTGGCTTGTCACACGACGATGACGTCATTGATAAGGATGGCGTGGCTTATGATGTCATGGGCAGTATACCTATAAAGTCTGTATGTAGCCCAATAGCAATTTTCAAGATTATTTAAGTAGAAAGTGAACTGTAATGGCCATAGATATACAACTGTTATGTGGTAAAACTAAGAGAAGTGTGCTACCTTTTTTTATTTTACAAGTTTCAAACTGCATATATTGGATCTTTTCAAATGTTGTTGATAAAGAATTTTCTATGAACCACTAACTTAGGGTCATGAATATTTTATTAAAGGATTTTCTAAAACTATACTTGATTTGCTATTTATTGCAATGAATGTATCATCTGCAAACAAAACAAACTTGGCACCTGGTAATGTTAGTGATCAAAGACGGATTATTAACATAGGGCCTTTGCGTGAAAATTAAGAACCCTAAGACGTAACATTGTGGGACACCAAATGTAATTAGTTCCTTGTACGATGATGACTGAAAGCGTAATTCAGGGCTCTTTCTATTGACGCCTTATGTTTCCTGTTAGAAAGATACCATTCGAATCATTTTGCAGCATTTCCTGTTACACCGTAATATTCTGATTTTCTTAGAAAGATATTGTCATTCACACATTAAACTCCTTCAGTAAATAACAGAATATATTAGTATCATTTAATTTATTGTCAAAAAATTAAGTGTGAGTGAAAATGAAACAGATGGAAAAAAGTATGTAAACTGTGTATTATATCTAAAGTGATCGCCGTAAGTGTTAAAACTTTTGTCCCGCTTTGAGACAAGATGGTCAGTACCTTCCTGGAAAAATGCTTGCAGTGCTTACAGAACCATGATTGGCGTGAACCTCTTCGTTCAAAAATGGTTCAAATGGCTCTGAGCACTATGAGGCTTAACTTCTGAGGTCATCAGTCCCCTAGAACTTAGAACTACTTAAACCTAACTAACCTAAGGACATCACACACATCCATGCCCGATGCAGGATTCGAACCAGCGACCGTAGCGGTCGCGCGGCTTCAGACTGTAGCGCCTAGAACCGCTCGGCCACCCCGGCCGGCCAACCTCTTCGTCTGAAGTAAATCGACGCCCACAAATGTATTTCTTCACGGCTCCCAAAATATGGAAGTCGCATGGGGAGAGGTCGAGACTGCATGGACGATGTGTGAGGATTTCCCAGCAAAGCATCTGAGCATAATCCAAACGCCCACGAATGTCGACGGACGGCATCATTCTGTTGCAAGATAATGGCCACCCATATGTTGCCAAGATTGTTTCAAGAAAGCCGCAGAAGTTTCGCTCCACACAGTCCCAGTCTCTAGCAAAGCGATTCCCAGATTTTTGTGTCTCTGAAGTTAGACTTTCTGACTGTCGATTTGCTTCGGACGAATAGGTGCACGCCTGGGTTCAATCATGATTCCTCTGTCAAATGCAAATAATTTTTCCATGAAGACATTGAGCGTCATGTCTCACAGTGGTATAAATATACGAGGCCTGTCTAAAAAGTATCCAACTTTGGCCAGAAAAAATATTTCGAATACCTGACGGGGTTGGGACCCCAATCCCCTTCAAAGTAGGCCCGCTGTGCTTGCACACATTTAGCCCACCGATCCTTTGGAATGGTATTCAGCTTCGTCGTTGTGTTCCGCATTATCTCTTCTCTGCTCTCTAAACGGGGTCCTTTCAGTGGCGTCTTCAATTGTAGAATCAACCAGAAGTCTCAAGGAACCATGTCTGGAGAGTAGGAAGGTGGCGAACGACTGTAATTTGTTTAGCCAAGAAATTTTGGATCAAGTGGGATGAATGTGCATGGGCGTTGTCGTGATGCAGCTGCCAGTTTTTCGCCGTCCACATGTCTGGTCTTTTGCTCCGAACTGCGTCACGGAGTCGCTGGAGAACATCTTGATAGTACTCCTTTAGCCTGCCGCGGTGGCTGAGCGGTTCTAGGCGCTTCAGTCCGGGACCACGCGACTGCTACGGTCGCAGGTTCGAATCCTGCCTCGGGCATGGATGTGTGTGATGTCCTTAGGCTAGTTAGGTTTAAGTAGTTCTACGTCTAGGGGACTGATGACCTCAGATGTTAAGTCCCATAGTGCTCAGAACCATTTGAACCAAGTACTCCTTCGTCACTGTTTGTCCTTCCGGTGCGTATTCGTGAAGCACAATTCCACGGACATCAAAGAAGACATCATCCCCCCCGATTTTGCTTCGCACCTGGCGCACCTGGCGCACTTTCTTCGGCCTTGGGGACTCGGGACGCTTCCATTGCGACACTGTCCTTTTGCTTCTGTGTCGTATACGTACACCCATGACTCATCCCCAGTTATCACGGTGTTGAGAAACCCGTGATCAGTGTTGGTGGTGTCCAGAAGGTCCTGTGCAACGTCAAAACGGAGGTCTTTTTGTTCCGGCGACAACAACTTGGGCACGAATTTCGCAGCCACTTGGTGCATGTTCAAATCATCACTCAAAATTGCATGTGCAGCATCTTTACTCACTCCAACCTCTTGGGCAATCTCCCGCACGATCAAACGACGATCTGCCATCGCCAAACTTTGCACCCTCTCAACAACAGCTGCACTCCCAGCAGTTTGGGGCCTGCCAGAACGCTGGTCACTCTCCGCTGATGTGCGGCAATTTTTGAAGCGGTTGAACTACTCCTTAATTTTGGTGACACCCATCGCATTTTCTCCAAACACCTGCTGAATCTTACGAATTGTTTCGCTTTGAGAATCGCGAAGCTTTTGATGAAATTTGATGCAGCATCTTTGTCTCAACACGTTGAGTCATCTTTAGAGAACCGGTTAAGCGACGAACACGTTGTGTAGCACCTCACTCAGCAACCGACAGGCAGCGACTGACGCGCTGGAAAGCGGGGAGAAAATTTACACATGCGCATAAAGGTCTCTCTTTTCCTTTACTGTGTACAGTGAAGCCGCGCTATCGTCTCTATTTTGCGAGGGAAAACCATAGGTCGGATACTTCTTAGATAGGCCTCGTATTCACAGATATGGAAGTTATTTTTGAAGTAATAAACAGTTCAATTACTTTTTCCCATCTGTCTCGTTTTTAGTTAACTGCCCCTAATTCCTTCTCACTGTATGCGCGAGGACCCTTCTCAAATATCTTAACACTTTAGACTTCCAAACTGTGACGCCGATATTATATTGCCGGCCGGAGTGGCCGCGCGGTTAAAGGCGCTACAGTCTGGAACCGCACGACCGCTACGGTCGCAGGTTCGAATCCTGCCTCGGGCATGGATGTGTGTGATGTCCTTATGTTAGTTAGGTTTAAGTAGTTCTAAGTTCTAGGGGACTTATGACCACAGCAGTTGAGTCCCATAGTGCTCAGAGCCATTTGAACCATTTTGATATTATATTTATTCGTAGTCAGATGCTTAAGTGCGTATCACTTTTGGAGGACAGTTTCTTTAGTTCTTTGTGCACGTGAGTGTGGTGACGGTGGTGGTTGTGGTTGGTGGGAGGGGGTGGGGTGGGGAGGGGGTATTTAACTGAGTGGTTTGATGTTGTATAGATATACACTACTGGCCATTAAAATTTCTACATCACGTAGATGACGTGCTACAGACGCGAAATTTAACCGACAGGAAGGAGATGCTGTGATATGTAAATGATTAGCTTTTCAGACCATTCACACAACGCTGGCGCCGGTGGCGACACCTACAACGTGCTGACATGAGGACAGTTTCCAACCGATTTCTCATACACAAACAGCAGTTGACCGGCGTTGCCTGGTAGAACGTTGTTGTGATGCCTCGTGTAAGGAGGAGAAATGCGTACCATCACGTTTCAAACTTGGATAAAGGTCGGATTGTAGCATATCGTATTTGCGGTTTATCGTATCGCGACTTTGTTGCTCGAATTGGTCGAGATCCAATGACTGTTAGCGGAATATGGAATCGGTGGGTTCAGGAGGGTAATACGGAACGCCGTGATGGATCCCAACAGCCTCGTATCACTTGCAGTCGAGACGACAGGCATCTTATCCGCATGGCTGTAACGGATCGTGCAGCCACGTCTCGATCCCTCAGTCAACAGATGGGGACGTTTGCAAGACAAGAACTATCTGCACGAACAGTTCGACGACGTTCGCAGCAGCATGGACTATCAGCTCGGAGACCACGGCTGCGGTTATCCTTGACGCTGCATCACAGACAGGAGCGCCTGCGATGGTGTACTCAATGACGAACCTGGGTGCACGAATGGCAGAACGTCATTTTTTAGGATGAATCCAGGTTCTGTTTACAGCATCATGATTGTCGCATCCGTGTTTGGCGACATCGCAGTGAACGCACATTGGAAACGTGTATTCGTCATCGCCATACTGGCGTATCACCCGGCGTGATGGTATGGGGTGCCATTGGATACACGTCTCGGACACCTCTTGTTCGCATTGACAGCACTTTGAACAGTGGACGTTACATTTCAGATGTGTTACGACCCGCGGCTCTACCCTTCATTAGATCCCTGCGAAATCCTACATTTCAGCAGGAGAATGCACGACTGAATGCTGCAGGTCCTGTACGGGCCTTTCTGGATACAGAAAATGTTCGACTGTTGCTCTGGCCAGCACATTCTCCAGATCTCTCACCAACTGAAAATGTCTGGTCAATGGTGGCCGAGCAACTGGCTCGTCACAATACGCCAGTCACTACTCTTGATGAACTGTGGTATCGCGTGGAAGCTGCATGGGCAGCTGTACCTGTACACGCCATCCAAGCCCTGTTTGACTCAATGCCCAAGCGTATCAACGCCGTTATTACGGCCAGAGGTAGTTGTTCTGGGTACTGATTTCTCAGGATATATGCACCCAAATTGCGTGAAAATGTAATCACATGTCAGTTCTAGTATAATATATTTGTCCAATGAATACCCGTTTATCATCTGCATTTCTTCTTCGTGTTGCAATTTTAATGGCCAGTAGTGTACAAATATGATTGACTAATTTCAGTGTTACATCCATTAGTAATACACTCCTGGAAATTGAAATAAGAACACCGTGAATGCATTGTCCCAGGAAGGGGAAACTTTATTGACACATTCCTGGGGCCAGATACATCACATGATCACACTGACAGAACCACAGGCACATAGACACAGGCAACAGAGCATGCACAATGTCGGGACTAGTACAGTGTATATCCACCTTTCGCAGCAATGCAGGTTGCTATTCTCCCATGGAGACGATCGTAGAGATGCTGGATGTAGTCCTGTGGAACGGCTTGCCATGCCATTTCCACCTGGCGCATCAGTTGGACCAGCGTTCGTGCTGGACGTGCAGACCGCGTGAGACGACGCTTCATCCAGTCCCAAACATGCTCAATGGGGGACAGATCGGAGATCTTGCTGGCCAGGGTAGTTGACTTACACCTTCTAGAGCACGTTGGGTGGCACGGGATACATGCGGACGTGCATTGTCCTGTTGGAACAGCAAGTTCCCTTGCCGGTCTAGGAATGGTAGAACGATGGGTTCGATGACGGTTTGGATGTACCGTGCACTATTCAGTGTCCCCTCGACGATCACCAGTGGTGTACGGCCAGTGTAGGAGATCGCTCCCCACACCATGATGCCGGGTGTTGGCCCTGTGTGCCTCGGTCGTATGCAGTCCTGATTGTGGCGCTCACCTGCACGGCGCCAAACACGCATACGACCATCATTGGCACCAAGGCAGAAGCGACTCTCATCGCTGAAGACGACGCGTCTCCATTCGTCCCTCCATTCACGCCTGTCGCGACACCACTGGAGGCGGGCTGCACGATGTTGGGGCGTGAGCGGAAGACGGCCTAACGGTGTGCGGGACCGTAGCCCAGCTTCATGGAGACGGTTGCGAATGGTCCTCGCCGATACCCCAGGAGCAACAGTGTCCCTAATTTGCTGGGAAGTGGCGGTGCGGTCCCCTACGGCACTGCGTAGGATCCTACGGTCTTGGCGTGCATCCGTGCGTCGCTGCGGTCCGGTCCCAGGTCGACGGGCACGTGCACCTCCCGCCGACCACTGGCGACCACATCGATGTACTGTGGAGACCTCACGCCCCACGTGTTGAGCAATTCGGCGGTACGTCCACCCGGCCTCCCGCATGCCCACTATACGCCCTCGCTCAAAGTCCGTCAACTGCACATACGGTTCACGTCCACGCTGTCGCGGCATGCTACCAGTGTTAAAGACTGCGATGGAGCTCCGTATGCCACGGCAAACTGGCTGACACTGACGGCGGCGGTGCACAAATGCTGCGCAGCTAGCGCCATTCGACGGCCAACACCGCGGTTCCTGGTGTGTCCGCTGTGCCGTGCGTGTGATCATTGCTTGTACAGTCCTCTCGCAGTGTCCGGAGCAAGTATGGTGGGTCTGACACACCGGTGTCAATGTGTTCTTTTTTCCATTTCCAGGAGTGTATAAAAGTGAAAACATGAATAAATGTTCTTTCTCTTCTGATTCATCGAATGAACTTAAAGTTCTAAGACTAATTTTGATGATGAAATATCTAAATAAGTCCTGCCGTAAAAGAATAGTGTGCAGCGTCTATACTAGCAAGAACAGAATTCCCGTCATTTTAAAAATATTTGCACAAAACAGTAGTGTCTCTCTTATGTTTACAGCTTGGCTCCCTTTCCGTCTTGAGCAAAATCTCCACAAACACAGACGTGAGGCGGTGCGTCACCGACCTAGGAGCTGTACCTCTGCTCGTGAACATCCTTTCTGATCAGGCCAAGCACCTGCAGATCCTGGCCGCGGAGACGATTTCGAATGTCGCTAAGGTTAAGAAGGCCAGGAGGAGCGTCCGGCGGTGTGGCGGCATCCCCAAGCTGGTGAGTAAACGCACACCAACCGTCTAGCTAAGAGCGTAACTGAGTTGCAGCTCGGCCAGGAGAAGTGTGCTGCGCGTTTTGGAACCGCCTCAAGAGTTGCACGCTCTCGGCGCCTGTCTTCGTTACAGCATTGCTTCCCTTCCACAGAAACGAGAGTAATAAAGACGATAAGATATTGCACTTGATGGCTTGTACCAGCTTCTTTTAATTTACCCCTCTACCTAACTAATTAAATAATTAGGATTAGATACAAGTAATGTATCCGCAGCTCGTGGTCTTGCGGTAGCGTTCTCGCTTCCCGCTGACGGGGTCCCGGGTTCGATTCCCGGCGGGGTCAGGGATTTTCCCTGCCTCGAGATGACTGGGTGTTGTTGTGTTGTCTTCATCATCATCATTCATCCCCATTACGGTCGGAGGAAGGCAATGGCAAACCACCTCCGCTACGACCTTGCCTAGTCGGCGGTGCGGGTCTCCCGCATCGTTCCCTATGCTCCTCGGAGTACGGGATATCATCATCATAAGGAATGTCCCTGTGGTGCCACATTACTGCATCGGACATATTAAGAGCACATGTTGTGCCCCTCTAATTGTTGCAAGTGGAGGGCTGCGTTCACCAACTCGTAACGAGAAGGTCCGGAAAATTTTATGCAATTTCTGTAGCTCAAGAGGAGGCGATTTGTTTACCTTTTGTCATATAAAGCTGACTCTATGCAATCATTGGTTTTCTTCTTCGCCAGTCGCCGATTCTAACATGCATACAACTAATTGGGAATGATGAAATAGCAAGTGGGAAACTCACATCGCTACTTCAATTTAAGTCTCGAAATAAAAGTTCCATCTTACTTTCTTCTTTCTTTCTTCGTTCGGGTCATCTAAGTACCACGCACCAATTTCAATGCTTCCTTCTTTGTTGTTCTGTCTTTTTTCTCCAGTATTCTTTCATCTTTTCACTATGTATCCTTTTTTTCTCCTCGGACCATTTTGACCCTGTCTTCTTCTCTCTCTTGCCTTGGAATCCTTCCATTTTTAACACTTTCCTCTTGAAACTCTCTCTTCCTGTTGCATCTTCTTCACTTATGTTTTTTTCTTTACAAATCTTTTCTAACTTCTTGAATCCAGGCTAGTGTTCGTTTCTTGTCCCAAAGATATTTAAAAATCTGTTTGGTTAACCTGTTGCTGTTCATTCTGTATAAGTGTCCAAAAAATAGCAATCGCCTCTCTCGTAGTGTTTCATTTACGTTTCCTATGTTGCGATAAATTTCTTCATTGCTTCTTAATTCCCATACCTCTGTATTTTTTGGTGCTCCAAGTATTTTTCGAATGATTTTTCTTTCTAGGACTTCAATTTTGTGTAATTTTCAATTCAGTACTAAACATTCACTTGCATAAAGGTATTCTGATTTTACTACTGAGTTGTAGTGCTGTATCTTCAGGTTTTTAGACAGACACCTTTTGTTGTAGACATTCCTAGATATTCCATAAACATTTTATGTACTCTTTTTTCTATAGCGAATTTTTCTAAGCCATTTTCTTGGATAATTTCTCCCAAATATTATTACCCTCTTTATCTCGCCAATATCTGTTGTTAGGGATTCCGGAGCATTTTTTATATTTGTCATAAATTTTGTTTTTTTTTCTACAAATATTCTTTAACCTGCTTTGTTGGCTATTTCTTCTAAGAAACTGATTTGTATTCAATCATTTGTTAGGTTTTCAGAAAGAATGACAACATCATCCGCAAATGCTAAACGGCAAATTTCAATATTTTTGTTTTTAGTTCCCAGTCTGATTGGGGATTCTTTTAGTTTTTGTTTCCATTCTCTTACTATTTTCCCTAGTAGGCAGTTAAAGAGGTGTTGAGACAGGCTATCACCTTGCCTAACACCTGTTTTTATGTTGAATGCCTTCGATATTTCACCCTGAAACTTTACTTTTGATTAGATGTCTGTGAGCGTTTCACGAATAAGGTTCTGCTAATTTATATTTGATGTCAAATTCTCTGATCACTTTATCTAGTATTTCCCTATCAACTGAGACAAATGCTATTAAAAATAAGGAAAAAATAGTCTTTAGAGCCAGTTTAATGGTAATACTTGGATATATGCCACATGTAGGTGTTCCACACAGAGGTGACAAAAGTCATTGGACAGCGATATGCACATTCACAGATGGCGCTATTATTGCATACACAAAGTATAAAAGGAAAGCGCACTGGCGGAACTGTCATTTGTACTTGGGTGACTCATGTGAAAAGGTTTCCGACGTGATTGTTGCTACACGACGGGAATTAACAGACTTTGAACGCGGAATGGTAGTTGGTAGTAAGGGATATCCCATTTCGGAAGATGTTAGGGTATTCAGTATTCCTAGATCCACAGTGGCAAGAGTATGCCAAGAATACCAAATTTATAGTTTTCAGTGCTAACAGACAAGCAACACTGCGTGAAATAATCGCAGAAATGAATGTTGAACTACGACGAATGTATTAATGGGCTATAGCAGCAGACAGACGCGAGGTCCTTTGGTAACAGCACGATATCGCCTACAGCGCCTCTCCTGGGCTCGTGACCATATCGACTGGACCCCTGACGACAGGAAAACCGTGGCCTGGACCGATGAGCCCTCACTGAAGTTGGCAAGAGCTGATAGTAGGGTTTGAGTGTGCCGCAGACCCCAAAACGCCATGGAACCGAGTCGTCAAAGAGGCCCTCTGCAAGCTAGTGGTGGCTCCATAATGGTGTGGGCTGTATTTACATGGAATGGACTGGATCCTCTGGCCAAACGGAGCCGACCATTGACTGGAAGTGGTTATCTTCGTCTACCTGGAGAGACCACTTGCAGCCATTCATGGATTTCATGTTCCCAAACAATGATATCACCGAGTCACAATTGTTCTTGACTTGTTTGAAGAACATTCTGGACAATTCAAGTGAATGATTCGGCCACCCAGATCGCTCACCATGAATCCCATCTAACATTTGTGGCACTTAATCGAAAGGTCAATTCGTGCAGCCGGCCAGGGTGGCCGAGCAGTTCTAGGCGCTACAGTCTGGAACCGCGCGACCGTTACGGTCGCAGGTTCGAATCCTGTGTCGGGCATGGATGTGTGTGGTGTCCTTAGGTTCGTTAGGTTTAAGTAGTTCTAAGTGCTAGGGGACTGATGACCTCAGAAGTTAAGTCCCATAGTGCTCAGAGCCATTTTCAATTCGTGCACAACTTCATGCACCGCCAACACTTTTACAATTATGGACGACTGTACAGGTAGCATGGCTCAATATTTCTGCATGGGAGTTCCAACGACTTGCTGAGTCCATGTCATGTCAAGCTGCTGCACTAGGAAGAGCAAAAGGTACCCATGACTTTTATACCCTCAGTGCGTCGTTCAATGTTTAAAATTTTTTCCCTACTGTTTAAATGACAGTACTAGAATCAAAGTTCACGGAAGCCCATATCGTTAACGTCCATATGCAGCAGGATTTTGGAACATATATTCTGCTCGAACATTATGAATTACCTCGAAGAAAACGGTTTATTGGCAATCAGTCAACATGGGTTTAGAAAACATCGTTCCTGTGAAACACAACTAGCTCTTTATTCACATGAAATGTTGAGTGTTATTGACAAGGTATTTGAGACGATTCCGTATTTCCGAATTTCCGGAAGGCTTTTGACACGGTACCACAAAAGGGGCTCGTAGTGAAATTGCGTGCTTGTGGAATATCGTCTCAGTAATGTGACTGGATTTGTGATTTCCTGTCAGAGAGATCACAGTTCGTAGTATTGACGGAAAGTCATCGAGTAAAACAGAAGTGATTTCTAGCGTTCCCCAAGGTAGTGTTATAGACCCTTTGCAGTTTCTTATCTGTATAAACGATTTGGGAGACAATCTGAGCAGCCGTCTTCGGTTGTTTGCAGATGACGCTGTCGTTTATCGACTAATAAAGTCATCAGAAGATCAAAACACACTTCAGAACGATTTAGAAAAGGTATCTGAATGGTGCGAAAAGTGGCAGTTGACCCTAAATAACAAAAAGTGTGAGGTCAACCACATGAGTGCTAAAAGGAACTCGTTAAACTTCGGTTATACGATTAATCAGTCAAATCTAAAAGACGTAAATTCAACTAAATGCCTAGGTATTACAATCACGAACAACTTAAATTGGAAGGAACACATGGAAAATGTTGTGCAGAAGGCTAACCAAAGTCGACGTTTTATTGGCAGTACACTTAGAAAATGTAACAGACCTACTAAGGAGACTGTCTACACTACGCTTGTCCGTCCTCTTTCAGAATACTGCTGCGCGGTGTGTTATACTTTCCAGATAAGACTGACTGAGTACAAAGAAAAAGTTCAAAGAAAGGCAGCACGTTTTCTATTATCGCGAAATATGGGAGAGAGTGTCACAGAAATAATACAGGATTTGGGCTGGACATCATTAAAAGAAAGGCGTTTTTCGTGGCGTCGGAATCGTCTCAAGAAATTCCAATCACCAACTTTCTCCTCCAAATGCGAAAATATTTTGTTGATACCGACCTACTTAGGGAGGAACGATCACCAAGATAAAATAAGGGAAATCAAAGCTCGTACGGAAAGATATAGGTGTTAATTCTTTCCGCGCGCTATACGAGATTGGAATAATAGAGAATTGTGAAGGTGGTTCGATGAACCCTCTGCCATGCACTTAAATGTGATTTGCAGAGTATCCATGTAGTTGTAGATGTAGGTATAGATGTAGAGTCTAATCTTCACTTATCAAGCACCACTGCAAGCTCACGGATATCTCCACACGACTTTAATGAACGCACGAGGTCGCACACACGTATAATCGCACATAAACGAATAATGCTGTTGTGGTGTCACCGCCAGACACCACACTTGCTAGGTGGTAGCTTTTAAATCGGCCGCGGTCCGCTAGTATACGACGGAGCCGCGTGTCGCCACTGTCAGTGATTGCCGACCGAGCGCCGCCACACGGCAGGTCTAGAGACACTTACTAGCACTCGCCCCAGTTGTACAGCCGACTTAGCCAGAGATGGATCACTGACAACTACGCTCTCATTTGCCGAGACGATAGTTAGCATAGCCTTCAGCTACGTCATTTGCTACGACCTAGCATGGCGCCATTACCAGTGTATAGTGATTATAAAGCCTGTACAGTCAAACCGATGTTCTCCAATAGTGGATTAAAGTTAAGTATTCAAAGAGCTTCGTACTTTACTTATTAGACTCAACTCCTTTAACTGTTCCAGACCTCACGCCGGTCTGCGTGAGCTTTAACGCGTGCATTTCGGCATCCTCGCATTGTGACTTGGCTGTCTTGCCAAGTCACTACAACTGTCACTTAAGTTGAAATAAAATATCGGCTCGCAGTAAGTATATAGTGTCGGCCGGGCTACTAGTTAAAGACTGGCTAGTGAGGTAGCGGCCAACGGCCTTGCCGCAATGGTAACACCCGTTCCCGTCAGATCAGCGAAGTGGAGCGCTGGTGGCCTAGGATGGGTGACCATCCGACCTACCGAGCGTTGTTGGCAAGCAGGGTGCGCTCAGCCCTCGTAAGGCAAACTGAGGAGCTGCTCCATTAAGAAGTAGCAGCTCCGGTCTCGTAAACAGGCATATGGCCGCGAGAGTGAGTACTGACCACATGCCCGTCCACATCTGCTTGCAGTGACGACTGTGGACTGAGGACGACACGGTGGTCGGTCAGTGAGGTTGGTCCCTCATGGCCTGTTCGAGCGGAGTTTAATTTATTTTATAGTGAGCTAGTGAGTCGCTCCTGCCTACTCATGGCACGTTTCTGATTGGTCAGTTTACTGGGCCAATGACTGAGAATATTGTGCAGTTTTACCTGTCAGTACCTCTCAGATCCTGAACCATCTGCAGCCTACATAGACGATGTGGTGTCACCGCCAGACACCACACTTGCTAGGTGGTAGCTTTAAATCGGCCGCGGTCCATTAGTACATGTCGGACCCGCGTGTCGCCACTTCAGTGATTGCAGACCGAGCGCCACCACACGGCAGGTCTAGAGAGACGTACTAGCACTCGCCCCAGTTGTACGGACGACTTAGCTAGCGACTACACTGACGAAGCCTTTCTCTCATTTGCCTAGAGACAGTTAGAATAGCCTTCAGCTAAGTCCATGGCTACGACCTAGCAAGGCGCCATTAGGCTTACAGTGCTTGTATTTAAAGAGTCTCATTTGTATCGTCAAGAGCGATGTACCACAATGATGGATTAAAGTTAAGTATTACAGCAGCTACGTACTTTTCTTTATAGCATTCATTACGTATCCTGTTTCAGACCTCACGCCAGCCGGCGTGTGTAACGCGTGCATTTCGGCTAGAGTGCTGCAATGCTCCATGTTTGACCGGTCACGGCTCGTCTGTTGACGGGGGGACCGAGCCGCTCGTGTCCGGCCCCACACGACTCGGCTCGGTCAAGTACTCGCCCCATGTCTGATGTCCGGATTCCGGACACGCGGATAACCGAGCATGACCGGTCACCGCTGACGTCTCACCTCGCATCGCCCCGGCTCGCTGCTCTGTGCTGTACAAAGCCAACGCCTCTCTCTCTCTCTCTCTCTCTCTCTCTCTCTCTCTCTCTCTCTATTTCTGTCTCTCTCTGTCTCTTTCTTTTAATACAAAAGTAACGTTTTCAAGAACGGGTACGTTACACAGCTAAATTCATAGAGAACTTTCTTTTATAATATTTACTCCCGTCTTCCTAACGTCCGGGAATTTTGTTGTAAATAAAACATTGATCAGAAGAGACCAATCTGTGTTAATGTAATGAGATGTAAGCGTCAAATAGTGCACCTGATTATGCGAATCAGTCCACATATCAACTATCGCAGCACATGTTTTATTAATAACTTCCGCAATAACAGAAGGCATTATACTGTTTCGTATTGCATCAGCTTGTTCTCTGACATGTCTGCTTATAGTAGAGGGATGTGGCATGACATCTGCCACGTTAACTTTTCCATAATGCGCACCTAGATGTATTAATTCTTGGCCTAGTTCTCTGAAACATTCACCGCAAACAGCATTAAAAGGTCTCATATCTTTAGCACGCATTGCAACACACTTTGCTGTAATACTATTTTTTATTACTGCCGGTATTCCTGAAGGAGCTGTATCTTTGTGAGGTTTCTTGCAACTATGTTTCTTTAAAAGAGTGGTTCCCGATTGGAAACACAATAACGTGGAGCAGTTTATGCACGATACGTATCCAGTAGACGCACAGTTTTCGTCTACAACCACCAAAAATATGCTCCGTACTTGGCTTTTTAGACCTTCCCGTCTCTTCAATGTGTAAACATTGATTTCAGTCTTACGTCTTACTGCACTGGTTTCCTCGCACTGCATGATTGCAGAGAGAGAGAGAGAGAGAGAGAGAGAGAGAGAGAGACCACAAATGAGAAGCCCGTACTGGCTGCAGTCTCACACGGATAATGACACGTGTAATGTGTTTGAAGTTGCGTGCTACGTAATCGGTCACGGCTTCTATGCTCGGTCACTAGGAACTAGTACGGGCAGCCTATCCAGTGAGAGTGTGCTCGCCCCATCTCGTATTTTGTGCTCGCTTACTCGGTCACGCAGGACTCTAATTTCGGCTACTTCCGAGTGGCGTGGCTGTCTTGATACGCCACAACAGACGAAACTTCAGATCATCCAGTAAGCGGACCAATCAACGTCGTGACAGTTGCATAGTTCGTGCATGTCGCCGTGATAAACGCCTGGGACTTTCTTCAAGCGATATGTACGATATAAGTTTTCACACGTTCGAACATCTAATTCTTCATTTGTGTGGCAATAGTGTCCGTAGTTGCTTTATAATTCTTGAGGGTATTTTTGTTCTGTCGTTGCAACTGCAAAAATGCGTGCTTTTTTTACACACTAGATACCTACTAGCAAAACAAATGAAGTCACAGCTCACCCAGTACTACAAACTAGAAAATGATAGAACAATCAGAAATACCACTCAACTGGTAGAACATATAATAGACACTCAAATCCCTGACACAGCAGTGTTGCTCTCCTTTGATGTAGAAAGTATGTACAGTTGCATCCTTGTTAATGAAACCATACATATAACTGAAGGGAACCTGAAAACACACAACCAGCTACTTCATGAACACACAGATTAAACAATAAAATTATTACAGTTAATAACACAACAAAACTATTTTAAATTCAGTCAAGAATACTACATACAAGAAGAAGGTTTACCAATTAGTTCACCTCTTTCAGGAACATTAGCCAACATTTTCATGAATTACATAGAAAAATTAATATTTGACGACATAATAACAAAGAAAAGCTACAACATTATCTAGTGGTACAGATACATGGATGACATAATATGCGTGGTGGATGAACCTAAAAACAGAATACAGCAACTACACAAAGACATAAACACTGTAGGCAAAAACATAAAGATCAAATAGAAGAAGAACAGGAAAACACAACTTTTTAGACATAACCATAAGAAAAGGCAATACGAAACACACATTTGACATATACAGAAAACCCACAAGAAGTGACATTATCTTAAATGCAAACTTGAACCACCCACCGAACCACAACCAAGCACCAATCAGATACATGTTAAACAGGCTGAACAGGATCCCCATAAACACTTCTAATTACCAGAAAGAGTTAGCCATTATAGAACAAATAGCATTAAAAATGGACACAAAGAGATAAATAACGAAAAAAACTAACCAAACCACACTGACTCGTACAACTTGCACTACAACAAAAAATGGCATACAATGACCTACCACAAAAAATTCACTTATAAAATAGGTAACATATTCAAAAAACAAGGCATAAACATTGCTTACAAAACAAATAATACCATACAAAAGCACATCCCAAAACTGAAATCAAAACCAGACAGATACTAGCAATGTGGTATCTGTCAGCTCAGTTGCAGAGATTGTGACAAGATATACATTGGAATGACTGACAGGACATTCGACAAAAGATATAAAGAACACATTAATACGGCACAAATCATTCAACGTTTGCGGATCATCTAAAAAACGAACACCATAGACCAAGCAACATTGAAAACGATATGAATATCATAATAATCAGTAAAGACAGACACCTCCTCCATTTCCAAGAAAATTTCCACATAACGTTAACACAAAATAGTTGCTCAATGACTAGATAAATATGAATATGAAATTACACAAAAAAGAAAAGAGCCTTTTCCATCCTTCACCTCCTCCCACTTTCCCACAACCCTCCCCCCACCCCCCTCACTAACAGTTTCATTTCACTTCTTGCTCCTCACCTTCTCCTATAACTCACATTCCATCACACTGCTACACTAAGTGATTAAAAGTATCCGGACACAAGGCTAAAAATGAGTTACAAGTTCGTGATGCCATCCATCGGCAATGCTGGAATTCAATAACGTGGTGACCCACCCTTAGCCTTGATGACAGCTTCCACTCTCGGAGGCCTACGTTCAATCAGATGCTGGAAGGTTTCTTGGGGAATGACAGCCCATTCTTCACCGAGTGCTGCACTGAGGAGAGGTATCGCTGTCGGTCGGTGAGGTCTGGCACGAAGTCGGTGTTCCAAAACATCCCAAAGGTGTTCTGTAGGATCCAGGTCAGGCCTCTGTGCAGGCCAACCCATTACAAGGATGTTATTGTCGTGTAACAACTCCACCACAGGACGTGCATTATGAACAGGTGCTCGACTGTGTTGAAAGACGCAGTCACCATCTCCGAATTGCTCTTCAACAGTCGGAAGCAAGAATATGCTTAAGACATCAATGTAAACCTGTGCTGTGATAGTGCCACGCAAAACAACAAGGGGCGCAAGCCCCCTCCATGAAAAATACGACCACACCGTAACACCACCGCCTCCGAATTTTACTGCTGGCACTACACACCTGTCAGATGACGTTCACCGGGCATTCGCCATACCCACACCCTGCCATTGGATCACCACATTGTGTACCGTGATTCGTCACTCCATAAAACGTTTTTCCACTGTTCAATCGTCCTATGTTTACGCTCCTTACACCAAGCGAGGTGTCGTTTGGCATTTACCCGCGTGATGTGCGACTTATGAGCAGCCGCTCGACCATGAAATCCAAGTTTTCGCACCTCCCGCCTAACTTTCATAGTACTTGCAGTGGATCCTGACGCAGTTTGGAATTTCTTTGTGATGGTCTGGACAGATGTCTGCCTATTACACATTACGACCCTCTTCAACTGTCGGCGGTCTCTGTCAGTCAAAAGACAAGGTCGGCCTGTACGTTTTTGTGCTGTACGTGTGCTTCATGTTTCCACTTCACTATCACATCAGAATCAGTGGACCTAGGGATGTTTAGGAGTGTGGAAATGACACAAGTGACACCCAGACAGCTGACCACGTTCGAAGTCCGTGAGTTCCACGAAGCGTACCATTTTTTTTTTGGTGGGGGGGTTTAGGTTTTAGGGCGCAAAACTACTATGGTCATTAGCACCCGGTCCGTGACTTAGGAAACAGTAAAAAACCGAAAATGGAAATCAGCAGCAATGCGAACGAAAGTCATAAAATTGGAAAAACTAAAAGCAGAACGAAGGCTTAAAAATCCTCTACAGAAAGGGGTTGGTTGTCCCCAAAAAAAGCTTCAAATGACTGACGTCATTTCACTGGCACTAATAAATTCGAGAACGCGATCGGCTGAGCGCGTGTCATCTGCTAAAATCGACGATATATCAGGCGACAGTTGTAGACGGGAGCGTAACGGATTAAAATAGGGGCACTCAATTAAAAGGTGTCTTACCGTCCACAGCTGAGAGCAGTGGGGACAGAGTGGGGGAGGATCGCCGCTTAAAGGATGTCGATGGCTAAAAAGACAGTGCCCTATCCGGAGTCTAGTTAAAATTACCTCCTCCCGACGACGCGGTCGGGAGGAAGAGGTCCAAGCACAAGGAAGAGCTTTCACGTCCCGCAATTTATTATTGGGAAGTGTCGACCAATGTGCGTGCCTTAAAAGAGTAACACGACGACATAAAACGCTCCGTAGATCGGCGACGGGAATCGATTGAATAGCTGGCCGGAGAAGAGAGACTGTAACCTTGGCCGCAATATCGGCCGCCTCATTTCCACAGATACCAACGTGTCCCGGGAGCCAGAGGAACGCCACCGAGACGCCCCCCAAGTGGAGCAAGCGCAGACAGTCCTGAATCCGGTGGACCAGAGGGTGCACAGGGTAAAGAGCTTGGAGACTGAGGAGAGAGCTGAGAGAATCTGAGCAGATAACGTACTGTATCCGCTGATGGCGGCGGATGTAGTGGAACAGCCTGGAGAACAGCGTAAAGCTCCGCAGTATAGACCGAACACTGGTCGGGAAGCCGAAAGTGATTTGGGGTGTCGCCAACAACATAGGCACTCCCTACACCTAACGATGTTTTCGAGCCATCGGTGTAAATAAATGTGGTTTCCTTCATTTGTGCACATAGAGCAGCAAATGCCTGACGATAAACAAGTGAAGGGGTACCATCCTAGGGAAATCGACAAATGTCACGGAGCAGGCAGATCCGGGGACGGAGCCAAGGCGGTGCTGTACCCCAAGTTGTCAAGAAGGTTTTAGGAAAGCGGAAGGAAAGAGAATGGAGCAGTTGACGGAAGCGGACTCCCGGTGGTAGTAGGGAGGAGGGGCGGCCTGCATACCCTACATCAAAGGAGGCGTCGAAAAAAATGTCATGGGCTGGATTAGCAGGCATGGAAGACAGATGGCTAGCATAACGACTCAGAAGGACTGCTCGTCGATTGGACAGCGGAGGTTCAGCAGTCTCAGCATAAAGGCTTTCCACAGGGCTGGTGTAAAAAGCTCCAGACACTAAACGTAATCCACGGTGGTGGATAGAGTCGAGACGCCGAAGAATAGACGGCCGAGCAGAGGAGTAGACTATGCTTCCATAGTCCAATTTCGAGCGCACTAAGGCGCGGTAGAGGCGGAGAAGGACCACTCGGTCCGCTCCCCAGGAGGTACCATTCAGGACACGGAGGGTGTTGAGGGATCGCAGACAGCGAGCCGAAAGATACGAAATGTGGGAGGACCAGCACAGTTTTCTGTCAAACATAAGACCCAAGAATTTAGCGACGTCTGAAAACGGAAGGTTGACAGGTCCTAGATGTAAGGAGGGTGGAAGAAACTCCTTACGTCGCCAAAAATTAACACAAATGGTCTTACTGGGAGAAAAACGGAAGCCGGATTCGATGCTCCAAGAGTGGAGGCGATCGAGACATCCTTGAAGACGTCGTTCAAGAAGGCTGGTCCGTTGAGAGCTGTAGTAGATCGCAAAATCGTCCACAAAGAGGGATCTCTCACTATGTGTAATGACTACTGAGGTCGCTGAAATAGAGTACCTGGCAGTAGGTCATAGCACAATGCACCTAATATGAAAAACGTATGTTTTTGGGGGTGTTCGGATACTTTTGATGGGGTGTTCGGATACTTTTGATCACGTAGTGCACATACTTACGTCCACTCATCGTGGTTTCCGGCCTTCACCTAAAAAAAAAAAAAAAAAAACTCCATCAGTATTTCTTCTCTACTCTTATACAGTAGATAAATACACAGAAACATAATTAAATAGAAGTACACACATACAGTGATATAATTAAAAAAGAATTGTAGGTTAAAGACAAAGTAGTGGAAAGGTTGTGTTGGCAACACTACAAAATACAAACCACAACACATATTCATAAAAAAAAACAGAATACAGTGGTGTGCATAAAAGCGTGTTGTGAAAAACATAAGAAATGCACAGTGCTGCAGAACATCTAAAAATTAGACCAAAAGTATCAGAGTCTAACAGAAAAACAACGATGTGCCAGCAGACGGCATTTCCCGATGTAAGCGAGAAATCAGCCGAAAAATCACCGTAAGTACAAATCAACCTACTCTTAACGAACTGTTTTTCGATCTAAAAGCAAATCAAAATATAAATAACTTAATTACAGACCACGGATGATGCTTTACCTCAATAAAGCGAAACCGTATGGTGAAAAAATCACACATTTTTGTAGTTGCAACGACAGAACAAAACTACCCTCAAGAGTTCGAACAGTTGTTTGCCAGACCTGGTGGCTGCTGTTACAACATGCCACCAGTGGCTGTCCATCGTATCACCCCTCTGAGAGTACAGTGAGTCTTGGACAGAGCCAAATGCTGAACATTCCGTCGGAATGCCTGCTGAGCCTCTGTGACAGAATTATTTGGGATACAGGTTTCTACCGCCGCAATTCGCTTCTGCACAGGCCACCGCTCGACGGTATACTAATTGTTTGATTCCCTACTATTCAGAAATGTACACATGTGCGGCATTCAGCTGCATTCGTGGTTGCCAGCTGCAACTGGCAGATACAATATGCGCCAGCAATAGACTTTTTCTGGAGACGACATTACAGTATTTAATGGAGGGTGTACAGAGTTCCAGTACGATTTCCCACTCCCTTTCATATCCTGTTCACGGATTGACGAGAGAAGAAAGACTGTCGGTACCCTCGAATTCCTCTAACTTTAGCGACTAGGTCATTACGCGACATGTATGATGAAACAGATACTGTAGTTCTTTACCTTGTCCGTAATGTGAGCACCCGGAACTGTACAACACTCTCCACAAGACAGGACATCTTCCTCTAACTGTCTACCACAGAAGTCTATTGACAATGTCGGCGACACACCACACTGACTAAACAAACCTTCGAAGAGAAATGTAGGTATTTTTGAACAGTTTGTGTATTTCTATCTCTTCCGTTAACCCAACTTTGAAAGGGTAGCAGACCGTCGAACAACACTCCATATTTGGTCGAACCAGAGTTTTGTAAGCGTATTGGAGTGAGGCTCTCTATTGGATAGGCGAGGGCAAATCCAGTGACATTCACCTTGCCAGCAGTTGATTTGTTTATTAGATTCAGTCTACAACGGAAATCCTGTGCACACCTCCAACAGGCAAAGGACGCGCATCGAATCCACCGTGGTTGACAGCGATGTGTTGCCTTGTAGTCGTCTGCGGCCGCAAGATCAGTACTCCCCGGGAGCGTTGCGTTGTAGGTCGTCAGGGAACGGTGATAGTAGCGGAATTATTTTCTATATACATAAATGATCTGGCGGACAGAGTGGGCAGCAATTGTTTGTTGATGATACTGTGATGTACGGGAAGGTGTCAAAAATGAATGACTATAAGATGATACAAGATAACTTAAGACGTAATTGCTAGTCGGTCTTATAAATGCCAGCTGGCTCTAAGTATAAAGAAATGTAAGTTAACGTGAATGAGTGGGAACAATAAACCCATTATGTTTGCATACGTCATTAGTAGTGTCCTGCTTGACGCAGTCAGGTCGTTTAAATATCTGCTCGTAAAGTTGCAAAGCGATGTGAAATCCTATGAGGATTGCGGTAGGGAAGGTGAATGGTCGACTTTGGTTTGCTGGGAGAATTTTAGCAAAGTGTAAGTCATCTGTAAAGGAGACCGCATCTAGGATGCTGTTGCGACCTATTACTGAGTACTACTCGAGTGTTTGAGATCCAGAACAGATCGGATTAAAGGAAGACGTGGAAGCTATTCAGAGGCGGTCACAACAACACGCAAGTGTTACGGAGATGCTTCAAGAGCTCAAATGGGAATTCGTGGGGGGAAGGCGATGTTGTTTTCGAGGAACCCTACTGAGAAAATTTATATAACCGGCATCTGAAGCTGACTGCAGAGCAATCTTACTGTCGCCAACATACATTTCGTTTACGGACCACAAAGATTAGATACGAGAGATTAAGGTTCGTATGGAGGCATGTACCAGTTGACAGCTGATTTTCCCTCGCTCTGTTTGCGAGTCGGACAGGAAAGGAAATGACCAGTGGTGGTACGGAGTACCCTCCGCCACGCACCGCACGGTGGCTTGTGGAGTGGATGTAGATGTAGATGTTGGCATTTCTGGCCGGCGACAGTGCTGTATCTGGTGCTGGCACTGCAGGCAGTACAGCTATGCTGAGAACAGCCGGTCGGTGTGGCCGAGCGGTTCTAGGCGCTTCAGTCTGGAACCGCGAGACCGCTACGGTCGCAGTTTCGAATCCTGCCTCGGGCATGGATGTGTGTGATGTCCTTAGGTTAGTTAGGTTTAAGTAGTTCGAAGTTCTAGGGGACTGATGACCTCAGAGCCATTACGCTACATCTACATCTACATTTATCCTCCGCAAGCCACCCAACGGTGTGTGGCGGAGGGCACTTTACGTGCCACTGTCATTACCTCCCTTTCCTGTTCCAGTCGCGTATGGTTCGCGGGAAGAACGACTGTCTGAAAGCCTCCGTGCGTGCTCTAATCTCTCTAATTTTACATTCGTGATCTCCTCGGGAGGTATAAGTAGGGGGAAGCAATATATTCGATACCTTATCCAGAAACGCACCCTCTCGAAACCTGACGAGCAAGCTACACCGCAATGCAGAGCGCCTCTCTTGCAGAGTCTGCCACTTGAGTTTGCTAAACATCTCCGTAACGCTATCACGGTTACCAAATAACCCTGTGACGAAACGCGCCGCTCTTCTTTGGATCTTCTCTATCTCCTCCGTCAACCCGACCTGGTACGGATCCCACACTGATGAGCAATACTCAAGTATAGGTCGAACGAGTGTTTTGTAAGCCACCTCCTTTGTAGATGGACTACATTTTCTAAGGACTCTCCCAATGAATCTCAACCTGGTACCCGCCTTACCAACAATTAATTTTATATGATCATTCCACTTCAAATCGTTCCGCACGCATACTCCCAGATATTTTACAGAAGTAACTGCTACCAGTGTTTGTTCCGCTATCATATAATCATACAATAAAGGATCCTTCTTTCTATGTATTCGCAATACATTACATTTGTCTATGTTAAGGGTCAGTTGCCACTCCCTGCACCAAGTGTCTATCCGCTGCAGATCTTCCTGCATTTCGTTACAATTTTCTAATGCTACAACTTCTCTGTATACTACAGCATCATCCGCGAAAAGCCGCATGTAACTTCCGACACTATCTACTAGGTCATTTATATATATGCTAAGAACAGAACTTGCTGGTACTAACCCAGCAGCGGCCTGTGACAAAAGCGATGGTATCCAGGGAGGAAACCCTGGCTGAGGCACCTGATAACAGTGGAGCACACGGTTATATTGTGGAGGCCATGGCTTAACTAGGCTGTAATGCAGCTGCAAAAAAAAATTAGTGCCCGTGCAAATCGTTACCTTTTTATCCTCAAAAACCTAACAAATCGTATTTGTTCGTAATTACCGTAAGGTGTTACTACAATCTCTTTTCGTCTTTTTCAAGCTCTGTGTATTCTTGCACATCTTTTTCATATCGCATATGTACCACTGACGTAATAACTACTATGAAAATCAAATGTGGGAGAAAGGACAGGAAAGGGGAAAAACTGTCAGCTGCATCGTCACTTTATGCGCATCGAGACTTTATGCGGAATCAGCAGCGAGGAATGAAAATATATGCCAGTCTAGTATCTGAACACGTGATCTTCTACTTACAAGGGAACCTCCCCATCGCACCCCCCCCCCCCCCCTCAGATTTAGTTGGCACAGTGGATAGGGCTTGAAAAACTGAACACAGATCAATCGAGAAAACAGGAAGAAGTTGTGTCGAACTATGGAAAAATAAGCAAAATATACAAACTGAGTAGTCCATCTGCAAGATAGGCCTAATCAAGGACAGCGCAAGCTGAGCAGTGACGTGGTCCCGTGGTTAGCGAGAGCAGCTGCGGAACAAAAGGTCCTTGGTTCAAGTCTTCCCTCAAGTGAAAAATTTATTTTCTTTATTTTCGCAAAGTTATGATCTGTCCGTTCGTTCACTGACGTCTCTGTTCACTGTAATAAGTTTAGTGTCTGTGTTTTGCGACCGCACCGCAAAACCGTGCGATTAGTAGACGAAAGGACGTGCCTCTCCAATGGGAACCGAAAACAGTTGATCACAAGGCCATAGTCAACCGATTCCTCCACAGGAAAACACGTCTGGTATATTCTATATGACACTGGTGACGGCATGTGCGTCACATGACAGGAATATGTTGTCGACCCACCTAACTTGTACACTTGATGAATGGGTAAAAAGATTCTTCTACCTTCCCCTGTTTAGGTTCCCTTGTGGATGTGATAATCACTCCCAAAAAAGTGATGAAAACATAAGAGTTTGTGACATAAACTGAAAATAAAAAATTAAATTTTTCACTCGAGGGAAGGCTTGAACCAAAGACCTGTCGCTCCGCAGCTGCTCACGCTAACCACGGGACCACGGCACTGCTGTGCTGACAGCGTCCTTGATGTTGCCTATCTTGCACATGGACTACTCAGTTTGTATATTTTGCTTATTTTTTCATAGTTACACACAACTTCTTCCTGTTTTCTCGATTGATCTGTGTTCAGTTTTTCAAGGCCTATCCACTGTGCCAACTTATAACTAAATCTGAGGGTGGTGCGATGGGGAGGTTCCCTTTTAGTAGGAATTGTGTTAACCACTGTACCATCCACAAACAGTGTTTATTGCAAATGCCCCCACAATGTCGGCACGCTCCCCGCCCGACTCACATTGTCACACAGCGCCACCTACCTACAACCCCAGTCCATGTCGTCCGTGTTTGCCAATTTTAGATTCCCACTGGAGGCCGAACGTAAACATGCATCGGCATTAAAGGTTATGTTTGAGTGTCCATGAGGCGTCCGGTTGGTGCAGTAGTTAAAGCAACCGCCCCGTAAGCAGCAGCTCTCAAGTTCGAGTCTTGGTCCAGCCTATATTTTCAGTTTACATAATTTGCGTCACAGCTGTGGGTTTTGCGTGGTGTCTGTTCTTTCGGACATGTTCGAAGAAACAGGCACCACGCCTTCATACAAATTTAATAAGATGCTGCCTGCATGTTAAGTGTACCCAACGCCATGAAAAATATTTTTAAAAAGTTGGACTTCTCGTGCACTGACATCGTTTCTTAGCAAACTCAGTTGCGGGTGAATTGACATAATGCTTAGGCTCAATATAGGTACAGGTTTCCTACAGATAAAGATTTGATTAGATTACATACACTGATCGCTCCGTAGACTCGCAGGGAGGAGATTTTCGAGTGTGTGAAAAAGTTAGAAAGATAAATATACAACATACACATTTTGCAAAACAATCAGTATGGTAATCAACGGATCCTAAGTCTATTGTTTATCGAGAATGTGGCAAAGAAGAAAAAAGTTCATTTATACGTTCATTTAAAGTCTTATCGAAAACATCTAAATGTATATATGCTAGAGTGTGCAAGATAAATCCTAGGTTATTGTGGTCGGAGCTCGTTATAAAATAATATGCATGACTCCCTTCACATAACGTATTTATCAGCTAAAGCAGTTCCGAAGACATACTGAAAGTTGCCTGTCATATTTTCAGCCTCCACTGGTGAATTTGTTTCGTTTGTTATTAATTCGCAGGAACACTGCTCAAAATGGTTCAAATGGCTCTGAGCACTATGGGACTTAACATCTGAGGTCATAAGTCCCCTAGAACTTATAACTACTTACCTAACTAACCTAATGACATCACACACATCCATGCCCGAGGCAGGATTCGAACCTGCGACCGTAGCGGTCGCGCAGTTCCAGACTGTAGCGCCTAGAACCGCTCGGCCACACCAGCCGGCACATATTTATTGCTTTGAACTTTCAATCAATATGCGGTTTTATAGGCTGTTTTGGAAGCAGACTCAAATAGTATTTTTTATTTGCGTTCTCGTGACGTCCCGTGGCAGCCATGTTATACTGAAACAAGAAACGATATACGAGCATATTTGACCGGCACGTTCGACATCCGGGTAGTAGCCTATACAGGTCACTGAGCTGCTAACATCTTTCAAGATGACGATCACAAGATAGACAATTAAAGCCGCAAATAAACATAAGAACACGCGAAATATTTGTCACCTAATGAAATAAAAATAACGGGACAACCGCGGGAATTAGGGTGTTTTGGTCGGGGAGACGCTTGTAATACAATAAGACTAACATTATTCCAAGACAACCACGTAAACGAAAAAAAAACACACACACACGAATTCCTCCAGAAAAAAAGCGAACAAAAACACACAACTGGAACTGAATATTTCCCGTAACCTGTCGAACTTAAAGAAAGACAACGATACCAGTCACCCATCGCCCCCCCCCCCCCTCCAACCCTAAAAATCATAATAATCAGTATCGCAGCTACTTATTGTGTCTGACCACAGTAGCGTGAGACGTTGTGTACATATGATACACACTACTCTAAATTACATACCACCAAATTGAAACACAGCATTAAGCAATGACTGCTTTGTGTCGGGCGTATGGCTTACAGTATGACTTGATCGCCAAATGAGGCAGCGAGAGGTATCTACCGTACATATTAGCAGCTGAGTTAACCGAGCTCTACCGATTCAGCACTAGGGAGACGAAAAGCCAAGAAAATGAGGGCGCACTGTACTGGGATTAAGGGTATCACCTGCAGAGGCGCAGAGACGATAAAGCTGACACATCTTATTTAAAGATTCACAAGCACAAATGACCATTTCAACTTGCATTTCACTTAAACAGACACCTATGACTTAAAAGGCAAATTAGGTTTCGAACAAAATATAGCTTAATGCATGAAATCCGTTTCTAATGCTTTAGAAATTCTTATAAAATCAATAATATAAGTTCCTCAGCTTGTCTACTATTATGTATATGAGTGAAGACAGAAAGCACTTGACATAGTAACTTTGTAGAAAACGTCTAATGGTAGTATTACGATTTTTCTGTTCCGATAATTACAAGATTTATAAAACTCACGTTCCTCCGACACAAACTGTCTCAAATAAGCAATGGTAAATAGTCTGAGTGACTAGTTTGCAAATAAAATTATCCTGAATATAAGTTTTGTGTCGAAGATCTTCATGTTCATTAAACATACATGCTTGTGAGCATTTATGTTATGCGTCCGCAGAAATACGCAATGAACATGATTTTGGGTACCAAGGATTGGCAAAAATCAGATGCTGTTTTATGGCTTACCTTTTGACTGCTATCGTTGCTTCGCGCTCTTACTGCATTTCACCGTTATCCTAAGATTGTGCTGATTGGGTACGGAAACCTCCGTGTTGCTCAAAGTTCGATTCGTCTCAGACTAGTGCTAAGCAACGGCGCAGATCGTTGGAGAGACCCCTGTATTGTTGAGGACTACGTCATATGTTGTTTACTCTTAGAGCGTATGAGGAAAATGATCGCCGAATAATTAAAGAAAGTATCCAGCGATAATAGCAGGGGCGTAATTGGGCTGTAACTCCTGTGTCACTATCCCCGAGGAAAGTCTATCCCGGCGCAGAAAGGAAAGAAATAAGAGAAATTAAAATGAGAAGGAAAGGTGGAAAAATTAATAAAATCGGTCAGTCAAGGCAAGTCTTTCTCTGTATTCTCTCTTTCTCTGTCTTTCTCTCTATTTCTCTGAGGTTTAGGTGTGAGAATCATTGACCACCTTCACTGATGTCAAAAATCAGTCGCTAACCTCAGTTAATCGAATCTATGGAACGAAAGGCACAAAATGTGAGCAAGTGTTTCGATCAAGGCTACGACGGAGCATTCATCATGAGTGTGTACACAATGATGGGCAAAAATGAATCGAGTCACAATTTGAATCTAGTCCTTAAAAGCGCTGCAGAAACTAAGAGGATAATCAAAAAGCAGCCCTGTATTTCGGAACAATTAAGAACTTCTACGTGTTTCTTGGTAGATTAATTCGGGGGACTGGACCAAACAGTGAGGTCATCGGTGTGTTTTTTTCGGTCTCAGCGTGCTACAAATATTAGAAATGACATGGGGGCGACCTTTTGTTGAGTTGGGAATGGAGTGGGCATCCTTGAGGGTGAGAGGGTTCACTTCAGGTACTTGCCTCAGGACCCCTTCGTAATTAACACCCTGGAGCTGTGGTAGTAATAGAAGGCGCCATGACAGCCCTGAAGTAGTGAACATTACGAGGGGCGTTTGAAAAGTCCGTGCAAAGTCCGAGAGATGGCAACACCGGTGCGTATCGAGGTCATGTTTAGTTAGTAGCATCTTAGGAAAGAACGCACACCAAGTTTCAGCCATATTGGTCTATTTATCTGTGTTTGGCATTCGTGTGAATCAAGGAAGTCTAGTGATTGTCAAACAATGGACGTAAAAGAATTTCGTGTGGTGATTAAACATTACTTTATGAAAGGTAGAACGCCTCATGAGACTAAAGAGAAGCTTGATAAACATTATGGTGACTCTGCACGAACAGTTTATAAGTGGTTTCAAAATTTTCGGAGTGGCCATATGCACCAAAAAAGGCGAAGACCATTCCTTCGACCAGAAAGGTTATGGCGACTGTCTTTTAGGGTTCGCAAGGGATAATCCTCATCTACTATCTGGAAAAGGGTAAAACTATTGCAGGTGCATATTATTCATCGTTACGGGACCGTTTTAAAACCGAGCTGGAAGAAAAACGCCGGAGATTGCACCGCAAAAAAGTCCTTTTCCATCACGATAATGCACCAGCACACACCTCAGCAGTTGGTTTTGTGGTCGCAAAATTATTGGACATAGGATTCCAATTCGTTTCACATTCCCCCTATTCTCCAGACTTGGCTCCCTCGGACTACTGCTTGTTCCCCAATTTGAAGAAATGGCTGGCGGGACAAAGATTTTATTCAAAGAGTTGATTGGAGCAACCAATAGCTGTTTTGCAGACCTGGACAATTCCTATTATTCGGAAGGGATCAGCAAATTAGAACAGCGTTGGACGAAGTGTATAAGTATAAAAGGAGACTATGTCGAAAAATAAAAAAGGTTTACTCCTGAAACGTAAGTAGTTTTTATTTTTACACGGACTTTTCAAACGCTCCTCGTATTGCAGATCACCTCCATCCCTTCATGCTTGATGTTCCCCTCGTCGGCTGTGGCATCATCCAGCAGGATAATTGTCCCTATTACAAGGCCATAATCGTGCTACAGTGCTTTGAGGAGCAATTCGTTGTACTTAGTCGATGTCATGGCCATGCCATGGCCAGATCTGAATCCTATGGAACATATCTGGGACATCGGGCGCCTGCGGCGTATCCGCAAACCACCCGCCCATAATTTACCGAAACTGCGCGACCTGTACCACATACGTTCAGAAACCCACCAAGAATTTGTCGATTGCATTCCGCGTAGAATTACTGCAGTATTACGTTTCAAATGGAGACCAATACGGTATTCAGCAGGTGGACATGTTTTGGGTCAACCAGTGTACATCGTCTGCTCAAAACGTTCCGAGACCGTTTTTATTCCTGGCGTATGAGTGATGTTAGCACAGTAACTACCGAGCCAACTTGAACTCACAACTATAAACAGCAGATGTGCATGTGAGCAAGCAATGTTAAGTAGTGGACATGAGTTGTGTCAAAAATCACAATGAAGTAACACCTCTGTATCAAGTGTTCGAGACGTTCTCCATAATGTTTTCTGTCCCACAGATTGTGTCTCCCGAACAAAAACAACGACGCGTCGGCACCTGCCACGACTTGACTGGAATGCAAAATGCGCACATTTCTTTTCTGGAATAATCATACGGGTGACGAGACTTGGTGTCAACAATAAGAACCTTCCATAAAACAACAACGAACAGAAATTCACTTGAAGGTTCAGCGCTTTGACGACATAACAGGCATTCAGGCCAAAGTGACGCGCGAGTTGGAACATCCCAAAGAACAATTTCATATAGCTGTGTGAAGCTGTACGAAAGTGGGGCAGACTATGTAGAATACCTCACGCATTAAAACCACTATCGTAACTTTTCTCTGTGTGTTTTTCTTTTTTTTATCAGTCCAGTATTGTAACTTTCTGCTGGACTGACTGACAATCACATCAAGATGTCTACGTTCAAAGTGGATTAAATTAAGGAACAGAACCTTAATTTGGAGCATCGGCTAGGCCAACGAGATACAAGTTTTTATCTCTCCTCACAAAAGAACTTTGTTTCCAGCTCCACATGATACTTGTTTAGAGCCGAGTAAGTACACGGCACAATCATGACATGCCAAAGTTAAGATATCTGCCAATAAGATCTGCGTTTTCATTACCATCTAAGAACTTTCTCTTGTTTTTGAATCATCAGTCTTCTGACTAGTTTGATGCCGCCCGCCACGAATCCCTTTCCTGTGCCATCCTCTTCAACTCAGAGCAGCACTTGCAACCGACGTAATCAGTTATTTTATTCCAGTCTCTGTCTTCCAATGTAGTTTCTGCCCTCTACAGCTCCGTCTAGTACCATAGAAGTCAGCCGGTCGCGGTGGTCTAGCGGTTCTAGGCGCTCAGTCCGGAACCGCGCGACCGCTACGTTCGCAGGTTCGAATCCTGCCTCGGGCATGGATGTGTGTGATGTCCTTAGGTTAGTTAGGTTTAAGTAGTTCTACGTTCTAGGGGACTTATGACCACAGATGTTGAGTCCCATAGTGCTCAGAGCTATTTGAACCATTTTGAACCATAGAAGTCATTCCTTTTATGTCTAAACAGATGTCCTGTCATCTCTGTCCCTCTTCCTTGTCAGTGTTTTCCACATATTCTTTACCTCTCCGATTCTGCACAGAATCTTCTCATTCCTTACCTTATCAGTCAATCTCATTTTCAACATTCGTCTGTAGCACCACATCTCAAATGCTTCGATCCTCTTCTGTTCCGGTTTTCCCACAGTTCATGCTGTTCTCCAAACGTATATTCTAACAAATTTCTTCCTCAAATTAAGGCCTATGTTTGAAAATAGTAGATTTCTCTTTGTCGTGAATGCCCTATTTTCTAGTGCTAGTCTGCTTTTCATGTCCTCCTTGCTCCGTCCGTCATCGGTTATTTTGCTGCATAGGTAGTAGAGTTTCTTAACTTTATCTACTTTGTGACAATCAATCCTGATGTTAACTTTCTCGCTGTTCTCATTTCTGCTACTTCACATTAATTTCGTCTTTCTTAGATTTACTGGCAATCCATATTCTGTACTCATTATGCTGCTCATTTCATTCAGCAGTTCATGCAGTTCTCCTTCAGTTTCACTCAGGATAGCAATGTCATCAGTGAATCGTATAGTCGATATCCTTTCATCTTGAATTTTAATTCCACTCCTGAACCTATCTTTTATTTCCGTCATTGCTTCCTCGATGTGCAGATTGAACATAGATAGCAAAGACTACAGCCTTGTCTCACACCCTTTTTAATCCGAGCACTTCGTTCTTGGTCGTCCATTCTTATTATTCCCTCTTGACTCTTGTACATGTTGCATATAACCCGTCTCTCCCTATAGCTTACCCCTATTTTTCTCAGAATTTCGAACATCTTGCACTATCTTACATTGTCGAGTGCTTTTTATAGGTCGACAAATCCTATGAACGTGTTCTGAGTTTTCTTTAGTTTTGCTTCCATTATCAACCGCAATGTCAGGCTTTACCTTTCCTAAAGCCGTCATCTAATTCATCCGCAATTTTTTTTTCGTTCTTCTGTATATTATTTTTTCAGCAACTTGGATGCATCAGCTGTTAAGCTGATTCTGCGATAATTCTCATATTTATTTATCTGCCCTTTCAATCTTCGGAAGTGTGTGGATATTTTTCCGAAAGTCAGATGGTATGTCGCCAGACTCATGCATTCTACACACCATCGTGAATAGTCGTTTTGTTGCCACTTCTCCCAATGGTTTTAGAACCTATGATAGGATGGTATCTATCCCTTCTGCCTTATTTGATCTTAAGTTCTCCAATGCTCTCTTTAATTCTGATTCTAATACTGGATCCCCTACTTTTCCTAAATCGACTCCTGTTTCTTCTTCTATCACATCAGACAACATTTCCCCCTCATAGAGGCCTTCAGTGTACTCTTTCCATCAATCCGCTCTCTCGACAGCATTTAACAGTGCGATTCCCGTTGCTCTCCCTTACCACCCTTGCTTTTAATTTCACCGATGGCTATTTTGACCTTCATATATGCTGAGTCAGTCCTTCCGACAATCATTTGTTTCCCCATTACTTCACATTTTTCATGAAGACATTTCGTCTTAGCTTCCCTGCACTTTCTGTTTATTTCATTCCTCAGTGGCTATATTCCTGGATTTCCCTGAGCATTTTTATACTTTCTTCTTTCATTGATCATTTGAAGTATTTCATCTGTTACCCACGTTTCCTTCGCAGTTACCTTCTTTGTACCTATGTTTTTCCTTCCCACTCATGTGATTGCCCGTTTTAGAGATGTCCATTCCTCTTCATCTGTACTGGCTACTGAGCTATTCCTTATTGCTGTACCTACAGCCTTAGAGAACTTCAAGTGTATCTCTTCATTCCTTAGTATTTTCGTATCCTACTTCTTAGTATATTAATTCTTACTGACTAATCTCTTAAGCTCCAGCCTACTCTTCATTGTGACCTGAGTCTATGTGTTCCTGGGTGTTCCTTACCATCCAGTATCTGATTTCGGAATCTCTATCTGACTATGGTGTAATCTAACTGAAATCTTCTCGTATCACCCGGCCTTTTCCAAGTGTACTTCCTCCTCTTGTTATTCTTGAACGGAGTATTCGCTATTACTACCTGAAATTTATTAAATTACTCAGTTAGTCTTTCTCCTCTCTCATTTCTTGTCCCAAGTCCATATTCTCCTGTAACTTTTTCTTCTACGCCTTCCCCTACAACTGCATTCCAGTCCCCCATGACTATTAGATCCTCATCTCCTTTTACGTACTGAATTACTCTTTCAATATCCATATATTTTTTTCTTTATCTCTTCATCTTCAGCTTGCAAGGTCGGCATGTATACGTGAACTATCGTTGTCGGTGTTGGTTTGCTCTCGATTCTGATAAGAGCAACCCTATAACTGAACTATTCACAGTAACACACTCTCTTCCCTACCTGCCTATTCATAACGAATCCTACTTCTGTTATACCATTTTCTGCTGCTGTTGATATTACCCTGTACTCATCTGAGCAGAAATCCTTGTCTTCTTTCCGTTTCACTTTAGTGACCCCTGCTATATCTAGACTGAGCGTTTGCATTCCTCTTGTCATATTTTCTAGCTTACTACCCACATTCAAGCTTCTGACATTCCACACCCCGACTCGTAGAACCAAACCCTTTTGTTGGTTTTTCAATCTTTTTCTCGTGGCCAGTTCCCCTTTGGCAGCCCCCTCTCGGAGATCCGAATAGGGGACTATTCCGGAACCTTTTGCCAATGGAAAGATCATCATGACACTTTTACATTTACAGACTACATGTCTTGTGGATGCACGTTATGTGTCTTTCACGCAGTAGTTTCCATTGCCTTCTGTATCCTCATGCTGTTGGTCACTGCTGATTCTTCTGCCTTTCCGGGCAGGCCTTTATGGGCAGTTTCCCAACCCAAGAACCTACGGCACTGGAAACAGTACACAGCCTGTGGACTTATCATCCCCGACATCAGGCAGAAAGTCAGCAGCTAGTGGTCCATGGTTACCGTAGCTGCATCTAGGTCGCCACGGGGGATAGCTGTGCAGTCTGTGGCGCCTTGCCACGGTTCGCTCGGCTCCCCCCGTCGGAGGTTCGAGTCCTCCCTCGGGCATGGGTGTGTGTGTTGTCCTTAACGTAAGTTAGTTTAAGTTAGACTAAGTAATGTGTAAGCCTAGGGACCGATGACCTCAGCAGTTTGGCCCCATAGGAAATTCCCACAGGTCGTGGGGCCCCGTCTTCGATTGCTGGTCAGGTCGGAGACTTTCTCCGCTCGGCACAAGGTGTGTGTGTTGTCCTCATAATTCATCTCTTCTTCATTATATGCGCAATTCGCCGAAATAGCGTCTAATAGAAAGACTTGCAAAAATAGCTGAACACCAGACGGGGTCTCCCGGCCACTGAAGCCATACGATCTTCTCCTTTCATCAGGCGTCGAGTAGTGACCCTGAAAGAAAAAAGGAAGTTTCCACTTCCGCAGCGTATCCGCTATGTCGCAACCAAATCGCTCACCAGCACGTCAAGCCTTATGCATTCAACCCGAGATCGCACTGCCAGACTACAACTGTGGCAAATACGAAACGATCACCTGACAAACTTCGTGGCGCCTTCCGAAAAACATCGATTCGTATAGGTTCAAATGGTTCAAATGGCTCTGAGCACTATGGGACTTAACATCTATGGTCATCAGTCCCCTAGAACTTAGAACTACTTAAACCTAACTAACCTAAGGACAGCACACAACACCCAGCCAACACGAGGCAGAGAAAATCCCTGACCCCGCCGGGAATCGAACCCGGGAACCCGGGCGTGGGAAGCGAGAACGCTACCGCACGACCACGAGATGCGGGCGATTCGTATAGGAAGGAACGAGGTCGACACGGATATCGCCGAATACAATTCGCACAAAAGTGGCACTATATAGGGATGAAAAAATAAGAGAGTGCATTCATTGCGAGCTAGTTCTGTGAATGAGGCGAAGAGCAAACAACAACACGTTCCAATAACTGTCCGTTATGTCCGGCAACATGCTCATTTTGAGATCTGTTGCTAGTAGCGCTAATGTGATTGACGTAGCAGACTTTTGGTCAAAAATAATGTAGGTATTTAGGTATACACACTCTACGTCTACATCTACAGCTACATGGTTACTCTGCAATTCGCTCTTAACTGCCTGGCAGAGGATTCATCGAACCATTTTCATACCACTTCTCTACCATTCCACTCTCGAATGGCGCATGGGAAAAAGGAACACCTAAATCTTTCCGTTCGAGCTCTGATTTCTCTTATTTTATTATGATGATCATTTCTCCCTATGTAGGTGGGTGTCAACAAAATATTTTCGCATTCGGAAGAGAAAGTTGGTGATTGAAATTTCGTAAATACACTCCTGGAAATGGAAAAAATAACACATTGACACCGGTGTGTCAGACCCACCATACTTGCTCCGGACACTGCGAGAGGGCTGTACAAGCAATGATCACACGCACGGCACAGCGGACACACCAGGAACCGCGGTATTGGCCGTCGAATGGCGCTAGCTGCGCAGCATTTGTGCACCGCCGCCGTCAGTGTCAGCCAGTTTGCCGTGGCATACGGAGCTCCATCGCAGTCTTTAACACTGGTAGCATGCCGCGACAGCGTGGACGTGAACCGTATGTGCAGTTGACGGACTTTGAGCGAGGGCGTATAGTGGGCATGCGGGAGGCCGGGTGGACGTACCGCCGAATTGCTCAACACGTGGGGCGTGAGGTCTCCACAGTACATCGATGTTGTCGCCAGTGGTCGGCGGAAGGTGCACGTGCCCGTCGACCTGGGACCGGACCGCAGCGACGCACGGATGCACGCCAAGACCGTAGGATCCTACGCAGTGCCGTAGGGGACCGCACCGCCACTTCCCAGCAAATTAGGGACACTGTTGCTCCTGGGGTATCGGCGAGGACCATTCGCAACCGTCTCCATGAAGCTGGGCTACGGTCCCGCACACCGTTAGGCCGTCTTCCGCTCACGCCCCAACATCGTGCAGCCCGCCTCCAGTGGTGTCGCGACAGGCGTGAATGGAGGGACGAATGGAGACGTGTCGTCTTCAGCAATGAGAGTCGCTTCTGCCTAGGTGCCAATGATGGTCGTATGCGTGTTTGGCGCCGTGCAGGTGAGCGCCACAATCAGGACTGCATACGACCGAGGCACACAGGGCCAACACCCGGCATCATGGTGTGGGGAGCGATCTCCTACACTGGCCGTACACCATTGGTGATCGTCGAGGGGACACTGAATAGTGCACGGTACATCCAAACCGTCATCGAACCCATCGTTCTACCATTCCTAAACCGGCAAGGGAACTTGCTGTTCCAACAGGACAATGCACGTCCGCATGTATCCCGTGCCACCCAACGTGCTCTAGAAGGTGTAAGTCAACTACCCTGGCCAGCAAGATCTCCGGATCTGTCCCCCATTGAGCATGTTTGGGACTGGATGAAGCGTCGTCTCACGCGGTCTGCACGTCCAGCACGAACGCTGGTCCAACTGAGCCGCCAGGTGGAAACGGCATGGCAAGCCGTTCCACAGGACTACATCCAGCATCTCTACGATCGTCTCCATGGGAGAATAGCAGCCTGCATTGCTGCGAAAGGTGGATATACACTGTACTAGTGCCGACATTGTGCATGCTCTGTTGCCTGTGTCTATGTGCCTGTGGTTCTGTGAGTGTGATCATGTGATGTATCTGACCCCAGGAATGTGTCAATAAAGTTTCCCCTTCCTGAGACAATGAATTCACGGTGTTCTTATTTCAATTTCCAGGAGTGTAGATCTCGCCGCAAAGAAAACCGCCTTTGTTTCAGTGACTGCCACCCCAACTCGCGTATGATATCAGTGACACTCTCACCCCCATTGCGCGATAACACGAAACGAGCTGTCCTCCAAAATCCTACCTAGTAAGGATCCCACACAGCGTAGCAATATTCCAGCAGAGGACGGACAAGTGTAATGTAGGTTGTCTCTTTAGTGGGTTTGTCGCATCTTCCAAGTGTTCTGCCAACAAAGCGCAGTCTTTGTTTCGCCTTCCCCACAATAGTATCTTTGTAGTCTTTCCAATGTAAGTTGCTCGTAATTGTAATTCGTAGGTACTTAAGTCGAATTGACAGCCTTAGATTTGTGCGATGTATCATATACCCAAAATTTATCGGATTTCTTTTAGTTCAAAAATACTTCAAATGGCTCTGAGCACTATGGGACTTAACATCTGAGGTCATCAGTCCCCTAGAACTTAGAACTACTTAAACTAACCTAAGGAATATTGTACACATCCATGCCCGAGGCAGGATTCGAACTTGCGACCGTAGCGGTCGCACGGTTCCAGACTGAACCGCCTAGAACCGCTCGGCCACACCGGCCGGCATTTCTTTTAGTACCCATGTGGATGACCTCGCACTTTTCTTTGTTTAGTGCCAATTGCCACTTTTCGCACCATATAGATCATTTTGTAATTGGAATTAATCGTCTGATGATTTTACTAGGCGGTAAATTACAGCGTCATCTGCAAACAATCTAAGGGGGCTGCTCAGATTATCACCTAGATCCTTTATGTAAATCAGGAACCGCAGAGGGCCTAGGACACTACCTTGCGGAACGCCAGATATCACTTCTGTTCTACTCCATGATTTATCGTCTATCACTACGAACTGTGACCTCTCTGAGAGAAAATCACGAATCCAGTCACACAACTGAAACAATAGTCCATACGCACACAATTTGATTAATAGTCGCTTGTGAGGAACGGTATCAAAAGCCTTCTGGAAATCTAGGAATATGGAATCGATCTGAGATCCCTTGTCGACAGCACTCATTACTTCATGGGAATAAAGAGCTAGCTGTGTTGCACAAGAACGATATTTTCTGAATCCGTGTTGGATATGTATCAATAAGTGATTTTCTTCAAGGTGATTCATGATGTTCGAGTACAGTATATGCTCCAGAATCCTACTGCAAATTGAGGTCAGTGATATAGGTCTGTAAATCAATGGGCTACTCCTATTTCCTTTCTTGAATATTGGTGTGACCTGTGCTATTTTCCAGTCTTTAGGAACAGGCCTTTCGTCAAGTGAGGGGTAAGAAAGGCGCTATTGGTTCTGCATACACTGAAAGGAACCTGATTGGTATACCATCTGGACCAGAAGACTTGCCTTTATTAAGTGATTTGAGTTGTTTCGCAACACCTAAGAAATCTACTTTTATGTCACTCAAGGCAACAGCTGTTCTGGTTTCGAATTCTGGAATATTTACTTCGTCTTCTTTCGTGAAGGAATTAAGAAAAACTGTATTTAGTAACTCCTCTTTAGTGGCACCATCATCGATAACATTTCCATCGCTATGCGCAGTGGCGGTATTGACTGTTTTTTGCCGCTGGTGTACTTTACATACGACAAGAATCTAATACAAAAAAAAAAAACAAAGTACAACGAAAGAATTATCCGAATGTTATGGAAATCGGCAGATGTGATACACATGTACAGACCAAAAACTAAATATAATTTCTGAAAAACTAGTTGATTTATTGAAGAGAAAGATCCTCACAAACTGAGCTAGTCAGTAAAGCGTTGGCCCTCCTCTGGTCCTTATGCAAGCAGTTCTTCGGATTGGTCTTGATTGACATAGTTGTCGGATGATCTCCTGAGGGAAAGTGTGCCTGGTACTGTCCAGTTGGCGCGTTAGATCGTCAAAATCTCGAACTGGTTCGAGTGTCCTGCCCATAACAGTCTCAACTGGGGAGAAATCCGAAGCCCTTGCTGGTTAAGATAGGGTTTGGCAAGACCCAAGACAAACACTGTGCGGGTGGGCATTATCTTGCTGAAATCTAAGCTCAGGATAGCTTGTCATTAAGGGCAACAAAATGGAGCGTAGAATATCGTCGACGTACCGATGTGCTAGCAGTAGTACGAGTAGCTTTATTCATCCGTAGATCTCTTTTTACAAGGATGTAGGACATATCGAAGTATTTACAAGTTTAGACCAATTTGTTGTTGTTGTTGTTGTTGCCTTCAGTCCTGAGACTGGTTTGATGCAGCTCTCCATGCTACTCTATCCTGTGCAAGCTTCTTCATCTCCCAGTACTTACTGCAACCTACATCCCTCTGAATCTGCTTAGTGTATTCATCTCTTGGTCTCCCTGTACGATTTTTACCCTCCACGCTGCCCTCCAATGCTAAATTTGTGATCCCCTCATGCCTCAGAACATGTCCTACCAACCGGCCCTTCTTCTTCTCAAGTTGTGCCACAAACTCCTCTTCTCCCCAATTCTATTCAATACCTCCTCACTAGTTATGTGATCTACCCATCTAATCTTCAGCATTCTTCTGTAGCACCACATTTCGAAAGCTTCTATTCTCTTCTTGTCCAAACTATTTATCGTCCGTGTTTCACTTCCATACATGGCTACACTCTATACAAATACTTTCAGAAACGACTTCCTTACACTTAAATCTATACTCGATGTTAACGTACCCCCATGAACTATGGACCTTGCCGTTGGTGGGGAGGCTTGCGCGCCTCAGCGATACAGATGGCCGTACCGTAGGTGCAACCACAACGGAGGGGTATCTGTTGAGAGGCCAGACAAACGTGTGGTTCCTGAAGAGTGGCAGCAGCCTTTTCAGTAGTTGCAGGGGCAACAGTCTGGATGATTGACTGATCTGGCCTTGTAACACTAACCAAAACGGCCTTGCTGTGCTGGTACTGCGAACGGCTGAAAGCAAGGGGAAACTACAGCCGTAATTTTTCCCGAGGGGATGCAGCTTTACTGTATGGTTAAATGATGATGGCGTCCTCTTGGGCAAAATATTCCGGAGGTAAAATAGTCCCCCATTCGGATCTCCGGGCGGCGACTACTCAGGAGGACGTCGTTATCAGGAGAAATGAAAGCAGTTGAACGGAATGGACAGTGTCTTGAAAGGAGGATATAAGATGAACATCAGCAAAAGCAAAACGATGATAATGGAATGTAGTCGAATTAAGTCGGATGATGCTGAGGGAATTAGATTAGGAAATGAGACACTTAAAGTAGTAAAGGAGTTTTGCTATTTGGGGAGCAAAATAACTGATGATGTCGAAGTAGAGAGGATATAAAATAATTTAAAATAAGCTAATTCGTATCCACATACACTTACAGGGTTCTAGTTAGAGACTATCATTAGATTTACTCCTGGTATATAATACTTTTTCTACAAATAACTTATTAAAGAATGTAATGTCACACTGTTCACTCATATCTCACTATCAGTCACTGCACACACTATACACACATTGTTTCGTAACACTTCACTCACTACATACACACACACACACAAACACGCGCGCGCCGGAAATCTTTGGGCCATTATCCGTATCACAACCTCCCATTTGATATCCTGAAAAACTGAGTCAGCATCCCTCTATAATGAGTGAGACGTTAAGCTCAGAAAGAGGAAGAGGTACTAGTGTTGTGCTATGCGTAGCTTGGGGGTAAGTATTTATCGAAAAGGAAAAAAGAAGGGAAAAAACGATAGTGTGACGGTGTTATGTGGAATGTTGGATGTTTTATAATCATTGTTTTTATTTATTTGTATAACTTTTTTTTACCAAACCCCTCCCCATCTCATTACCATTTGTTTGCCAAGTCGTATCTTAGGAGTCCCTGGTTTGTCAGTTAGAGGTGGGACTCCGTCACCTCCAAAGGTGAACAGGCTTAGATGGTGGGGTCATGTTACACGCATGGGAGAAGCAAGGTTACCCAAGAGACTCATGGATTCAGCAGTAGAGGGTAGGAGTCGGGGCAGACCAAGGAGAAGGTACCTGGATTCGGTTAAGAATGATTTTGAAGTAATAGGTTTAAATCAGAAGAGGCACCAATGTTAGCACTGAATAGGGGATCATGGAGGAACTGTATAAGGGGGGCTATGCTCCAGACTGAACGCTGAAAGGCATAATCAGTCTTAAATGATGATGATGATGATGATAATGATGATGATGACCAAACCCCTACTCTGTTTTATCTAAGTAATCCTTCAATGTATAAGATGTATTGCTTAAGAGGTACTTTTTAACTTCCTTTTTAAATAAGTGTATTTTTGCAATTTCTTTAATCTGTTTTGGTAATTTATTGTACAGTTTTTTATTCCTTGGTAAAAAATGCTTTTTGAGTTTTATGTTTATTTTTTTTTTTTTTTGGTAAATGCAAGTTTAGTCTAGCTCTTGTTCCATGGTCATGGACAGAGCTGTTTGAGAAGTAATTACCAATGTTATTTTTTATGTGTACAACTGACTGATAAACGTATTCACATTGTGCAGTTAAAATCCCCAGTATTTTGAACAGATCTGTACAATGAGCTCGACTACTATTTTTGGTTATTATTCTTATGGCTCTTTCCTGGAGTTTGAAAATTGTGTTCATATTTTGGGTATTTGTTCCCCAAAACAGAATGCCATAGCTAAGAATTGAGTGTACATATGAATAGTATGTAACTAAAAGACACTGCATGTTACACACTGATGATAGGATTCTAAGGGCATAAAATGCTGATGACATTCTGTTTGCAAGTACCTGTGTCTGTTCACACCACTTCAACTGAGAATCAATATTCATTCGTAGAAATTTTGCATTTGTTAGACGGTCTATAGAGGTGCCATCTATATTTAATTTAACATTGTCATTTTCCCTCTTCAAACTGAAATTCATGGCATTAGGTTTCTTTATGTTCAATGCTGTAACCGTGTCGTCGATGACAACCACAGGGGTCCTGTTATGAAATGAATGACACAACAGGTTGCCACTCCTGGTTGCCAGGGTGTATGGAGGCTGGCAGTCAGGTTGGTATCTAACTGCTGTCGGGGGAGTTACCAGACATGTCATTGCTAATCACTGCGGCCTGGAGCCCCACTAAGTGCAGTATAACTGTCTTCATTGACGAGTCCCGCTTCGAATTGAGTCCCAATGACCACCGAAGACGTGTCTAGAGACCCTTCATACAGCGGTGGGATATCAACCTGTCTGTCACCGTATGGCCCAACAGCTAGGAGTGCTGGTATAAGGCGCCATTTCATTTCATAATAGGACCTCTTTGGTTGTTATCTGTAGCAAACTTACAGCTGAGCGGTATGTTGATGATATTCTACTCTTCGTTTTGCTGCCCTAGATGGCTAGCCATCCTGAACTTACATTTCAGCAAGATAATGCCCGCTTACACACGGCGAGAATTTCTACTACTTGTATTCGCGCTTGCCAAACCCTACTTTGGTCAGTGAGTTCACCAGATCGCTCCTCAGTTGACAACGTTTGGAGCATTGTGTGCAGGGCCCTCTAACCAGCTCGGGATTTTGACGATCTAACACGCCAATTGGACAGAATTTTGCACAAGATCCAACAACTCTATCAATCAATGTCAAACTGCATAACTACTTGCATAAGGTCCAGAGATGGACCAACACATTATTGACTCGCTTAGTTTGTAAAGCTCTTTCCCTTGAATAAATCATCCAATTTTTCTGAAATTGTAATCAGTTGTTTGCCTATACGTGTATATTACATCTCCCCAGTTCCGTCACATTCGGATAGTTCCTTCGTAGAGCGTCTTCCTTAGAGTGTAATCCGTTATACCTTAGTATTATCGACTGCTTCCGATGTAATAAGTTTCGTTTTTGTACTGTGTACTTACAGTTTTGTTTCATGTTATGCATATATTGTACGAGGGTCGTCCATAAAGTAAGTTAAGTTTGGCTATAAAAGACAAACGTGTATAGATACAGAAAAAATATTTATTGTACAAAAAAGTACAACTGTAACTACTTTTCTACATAACTTCTGAAATTTTGTACGCACTTGTCATAGGGTGGCACAAGTTTTTGTATGCCTTCTTCATAGAAGGTTGCCGCCTGCGTATTCAACCATGTGGTAAAATGTTCTTTCAGCTCGTCATCATCATTGAAGTGTTGACCACCAAGGACAGATTTCCTTCCATAGCAAGGACACTAAAGTGTAAACTTACGGTTGTGCTTAATCTTCTCCTCAATTGTGTACACCAGTTCATTAGTAACCACAGACGGGCTCTGAGTCTGCTTAGGTTACACGAACATCCTCAGACAATGTGGGGAGGATATGCATTTTCCGGCGTTACAGGGCGTCCACTTCGTTCTTCATCGTGCTCTTTATCACGTTCTTCATTCAACACTCTGACCCATCTTCTAACCAGTGAATCACTCATAGCATTTTGTCCGTAAACCTCGCAGCCTTGTCGATGAATTTCCTTTGGTTCAACTTTCTCTGCTCTTAGAAAACGAATCACAGGTCTGATTTCACACGCGGCGCCATTTTCAATTACGGCTGACATTATAAAGAAGCACTACAAAGCACACGTCGGCAGCAGCGATCTGAAAATGGCGTACATGTCTTCTCCTTGAGTCAGAATAACTGCCGCTCATGCTCGGAACTGCGATCGTAGCTCTGCCGCGGATAGAAATAGAAACGGAATTTACTTTCTGACGACCCTCGTATTTGTATACTCGTTTTATTATGATTGTGGGACGAATAAACAATAAACAAAAAGGCACAAAATGGCTCTGAGCACTATGGGACTTAACATCTATGGTCATCAGTCCCCTAGAACTTAGAACTACTTAAACCTAACTAACCTAAGGACATCACACACATCCATGCCCGAGGCAGGATTCGAACCTGCGACCGTAGCAGTCGCGCGGCTCCGGACTGAGCGCCTAGAACCGCTAGACCACCGCGGCCGGCAAAGGCACAAATAACCTATTCGTCCCACTAAATTTTCTTCCCTATAAGATATTTTTTGAGAAGGGTTTAGTGGGTGATGGGGAACGGAGGGCGTCAGCAAACAGGAAAATTTCATATGATGGTAAGTATGGGAAATTAGGAGGATTTAGGTACACTTTCCAAATCGAACAGGCAACGGCCTATGTGTCAACTGGTAAATTATCCCTGTAGAAGGGATAATCGTAGTCCTCTGCCGGAGATCTCAGAACTAACCGACAGGCTATTCTCGCAAAGGTTGCCGCGGTACTTGCAAACGCTAAAGAAAGATACAAAGACTGTTATGTTTGTGGGCGAGACAAGCAGAATACAGAAGGGCAAAACCTCACCAGACGCTGGCCGCTGTGGCCGAGCGGTTTTAGGCGCTTGAGTCCGGAACCGCGCTGCTGCTACGGTCGCAGGTTCGAATCCTGCCTCGGGCATGGATGTGTGTGATGTCCTTAGGTTAGTTTGGTTTAAGTATTTCTAAGTCTAGGGGACTGATGACCTCAGATGTTAAGTCTCATAGTGCTTAGAGCCATTTTAACCTTACCACACACTGCTCAGATGATAGCTGAACGGGCATAGAAGCAGTTCACAGCAAAAAGTCCCAGTCCGACAAAGACCCATACTGTCTAGTTTCAAACAAGCAAGGAAGACCTGCGAATACTATATGGTCGAAGTCACATTAATGTGTTCGACGTCTAACGATCAATAGCCATTCACAGACGGCAGGTGACAGCACTAGCAATGGAATGTACACTACTGGACATTAAAATTGCTATACCAAGAAGAAATGCACATGATAAACGGGTATTCATTGGACAAATATATTATACTAGAACTGACATGTGATTACATTTTCACGCAGTTTGGGTGCATAGATCCTGAGAAATCAGTTCCCAGAACAACCACCTCTGGCCGTAATAACGGCCTTGATGCGCTTGGGCAATGAGTCAAACAGAGCTTGGATGGCGAGCACAGATACAGCTGCCCATGCAGCTTCAACACGATACCACAGTTCATCAAGAGTAGTGAGTGGCGTATTGTGACGAGCCAGTTGCTCGGCCACCACTGACCAGACGTTTTCAATTGGTGAGAGATCTGGAGAATGTGCTGGCCAGGGCAGCAGTCGAACATTTCCTGTATGCAGAAAGGCCCGAACAGGACCTGCAACATGCGGTCGTGCATTATCCTGCTGAAATGTAGGGGATCGAATGAAGGGTAGAGCCACGGGTCGTAACAGATCTGAAATGTAACGTCCACTGTTCAAAGTGCCGTCATTGCGAACAAGAGATGACCGAGACGTGTAACCAATGGCACCCCATACCATCACGGCGGGTGATACGCCAGTATGGCGAAGACGAATACACGCTTCCAATGTGCATTCACTCGATGTCGCCAAACACTTGTGCAACCATCATGATGCTGTAAACATAACCTGGATTCATCCGAAAAAATGACGTTTTGCCATTCGTGCACCCAGGTTCGTCGTTGAGTACACCATCGCAGGCGCTCCTGTCTGTGATGCAGCGTCAAGGATAACCGCAGCCACGGTCTCCGAGCTGATAGTCCATGCTGCTGCAAACGTCGTCGAACTGTTCGTGCAGATGGTTGTTGTCTTGCAAACGTCCCCATCTGTTGACTCGGGGATCGAGACGTGGCTGCACGATCCGTTACAGCCATGCGGATAATATGCCTGTCATCTCGACTACTAGTGATACGAGGCCGTTGGGATCCAGCACGGCGTTCCGTATTACCCTCCTGAACCCACCGATTCCATATTCCGCTAACAGTCATTGGATCTCGACCAACGCGAGCAGCAATGTCGCAATACAATAAACCGCAATCGCGATAGGCTACAATCCGACCTTTATCAAAGTCGGAAACGTGATGGTACGCATTTCTCCTCCTTACACGAGACATCGCAACAACGTTTCATCAGGCAACGCCGGTCAACTGCTGTTTGTGTATGAGAAATCGGTTGGAAACTTTCCACATGTCAGCACGTCAACTGGTGAGAGACCTGGAGGTATCGCCACCGGCGCCAGCCTTGTGTGAATGCTCTGAAAAGCTAATCATTTGCATATCATAGCATCTTCTTCCTGTCGGTTAAATTTTGCGTCTGTAGCACGTCATCTTCGTGGTGTAGCAATGTTAATGGCCAGTAGTGTATATAAAACCTGTCAGGAGGGGACCGGAGGGGAGGGATGCAGAAAATAATACAGCCGTTGTCGTAATGGAATAATAGAGTGATTTATCTGAAGCCCAAAACGGCATTATCATTGGTTTTAGGGTCGAGAGTGGAAGCATCTGCGGAACGGTGAGTTTGGAAAATGGTTCGCATGCCACATTCGTTAAAGCATACCACGTATGGTAAAACTGCGCTATTCGAACCCGTCGCTGAAGTGACTGTAGTGCGCCACAAACCATAGATGACAGGGGCTAACGACAGCTTGGAGACATGCATGGACGAGTAGACGTGCAACCGTTGAGTAACAGGCTACCCAGACGAACCAAGTGGCTACCAAAAGTGTCTCCTCAACGGCCGTTCAGCAAACGTTGCTGTGTATGGGCCTGGTCCGTGCTGACGAATGACGTTTTGTACTCCATTGGACAGACTACCTTTGACGTGTACGATCCTGCAACAAACGTCGAAGGGGCCCACGCCGGAGGAGGGAAGAGCGAGAATGTACAGGATCTGGAGGAGATATAAAAGACAGTCATCATAGCAGCAAGTAATCAGGACTACTCATCAGCGAACAAAATGCAGAACACGTGTAAACAGGCAGAATTAAATATGCACAAGAGCAATTCATAGTTGACGAAGGAAAGCTCAAGTTTGTCGATGAATGCTGCAGAAATGCGGACACAGTAACATACGGGCATCAGGGTTTGCAGAAGATTTGCAGATATCGCTTTTGCCAGTCAGTTAGGGTACCAGTCCCTCTATCTCGACACTGCGAGTACATAAGTGGGCCCCACACCTTCAATATTTGTATTCTCAGACCTTCAATATATTGGCGCCATCTTCACACCATAAACAGTTATGTCATTACTTTGATTTGGCAACGCGATTCCAAGAAGCAAAGATGTCGAAGAATGATTAAATATTTGATATTATTTCATTTACTATGATCGTCAAAGATACAACAAAAGAAAACAGTCGGATACGTGTGTGGTTGAGAATAAAGAACGCCACAGCCCATGTTAATCTGCTCAGTGAAATCCAATTCTCGTGCGGTTTATGAAAAATTACTAATGATGGCGCAAGACGGTGCAGAGATAGAAAAGATGGTGATTAGAGAGGAAACTGCATGTGGAAAAAAAATGTTAGGAGTAACTGAAATTTCTGGGGTCAGGAGGATAATTTGAGTGATGAAACTTCCAGGCAGATTAAAACTGTATTCCGGAGCGAGATTCGAACTCGGGACATTCGCCTGTCACGTGCAGTTACTTTACCGGTTGAGATATCCAGGTACGACTCACAACCCGTACTCAAAGATTTACTTCCACCAGTACTTCATCTCCTACCTTTAGAATTTCACAGAAGCTGTCCTGTGAAACTCGCGGAACTAGCACTGCTGAAGCCTGGATGGTAGAAGATGAGGCCCGCTCGCTCGCTCGCTCTTTGCCTAATTGGATAGTGTATGAGTATCTCTAAGTTATGCAGGTTAAGTTCTTTTCACTATGACTGCGCTTCCTAATGTGTATTTTAGGTGGTCCTACTGTTTGTGTTGGTCCTATTGTGTGTTGAGCAGTTTATGGTGGTTAAATGGCTCTGAGCACTATGGGACTTAACATCTGAGGTCATCAGTCCCCTAGAACTTAGAACTACTTAAACCTAACTAAACTAAGGACAGCACACACATCCATGCCCGAGGCAGGATTCGAACCTGCGACCGTAGCAGTCGCGCGGTTCCGGACTGAAGCGCCTAGAAACGCTCGGCCACCGCGGCCGGCCGTATGGTGGTTAATACACATCACTGTGGTAGTTTTTCTCTGCCTTTGTAGGTCGGGCCATCTCGTGCCCCTTCTGTGTGGTTTGTTCCCGAGATTCGAGACAAGCCTATTTTCTGGCTGCTGTGACTCCTCGTAGAAAGAGTCGAGCAGTCTGTCTAATTCTTTCCTTAATTGTCTGTATTCCTGTGATATTATGTAGCTCCCTGGTTGGGAAGTGACATGGGAGTTCCATGATCATCCTAAGGATTCTACCCTGGAGGCACTGCAATCTTCGGATGTGGCCGTCTGCCGCATTGCCCCACACGACTGCCACTTTGTGGCCCATGGACCTAGACCGTCACATGCCGTCTGTAGGCGGCGGCGCAAGAGATTCGCAATCGCGCTTGGGGTATACAGCGCGGTGTCGTCCGCGTATAATGCGAGCGAGACCCTATTGGCCTTTGGCGTGTCCGAGGTGTATAGGGAGTACAGCAGGGGACCGAGAACAGAACCCTGCGGTACTCCCGCCTGTATGGGCCTTGCTGTGCCCGCTCCCGCACGAACATTGAATGTTCGTCCACTTAGGTAGGACTCGATTAGACGGACGTGTCGGGTCGGGTCGGTACCCCCAGTACGAACAATTTGTATAGGAGGCCCTTGTGCACTGACGGAAGTAAAGCAATGAGGACATACCTTACCTCGTGCTTGGGGAGCCTGGTCAATTTCCAGCACGGTAGTTCAGTGCGTTCAGTCAGAGGGCTCGCTGCCCTCTGTAATAAAACGATGATAAACTCATCAACTATGAAGTTGAAGGGGCATCCTGTGACGACCTCCTAGACCAAATGACGAGAACATGACGAATAAAATTGAAAAAATGTCGGTAGACTATTTGCCCGCCAAAGGCAAAGGTCCCGATTTCTAGTGTAGTTCCAGCAAATAGCTTTAATCTGCCAGGACGTTCCATATCCGCGTACTGTCCGCTGTAGACTGAAAGTTCCATTGTGGAAGCATTTCAGTAACGTTTCGGTTCTTATATCAGCGAACTCCAGTAGTACAACTGTCATAAAATCAGCAAAGCAATCATATCTATCGTACAACAATGTTGTTAATTGATTAGAGAAAAGTAGAGAAACAGTTTTTTTGTGTTTTGTGATTGTTACCTCGTATATCATCTAGCATTAAGATCAATGTTAGTGTAAAGTAACATGCTAATAGAAACAACGCAAATGTGAAACACTGGTGCCGGATGTCAGTTTGTGGGGTGGAGTTCCATGCCTGTTGCACTTGGTCGTTCGACATGGGGGCGTTTAACGCTGGTTGTGGTCCGATGATGTCCCACGTGTGCGCGACTGGAGACAGATCTGGTAAACGGGCAGGCCAAGATAACATGCCGGCGTTCTGTAGAGCATGTCAGGTTACAACAGCGGTATGTGGGCGGGAGTTATCCTGTTGAGATGGCAGCACAAGAGGCCTAGTCACCAGATTGACGTACAAACTAGCAGTGACGGTGCCTGTAATAATCAAGAGAGTGCTCCTGCTGTCATACGAAGTCACACACCAGACTATAACTCCAGGTGTAGGTCCAGTGTGACTACCACGCAGACAGCTTGGTTGCGGGCTCTTAACTGGCCTCCTTCTACTAACCAACACAAGGCTGGCACTTGCACCGAGGCTGAACCAGCTTTCGTCAGAAAACACAAAAGACCTCCACCCTTGCCCCCCCCCCCCCGCATTAGCTCTCGTTTGACACCACCGAAGTCGCAAAGTACAGAGACATGCACGGATTCTTGTGCTGCTATTTCGGGCGTATTCTTCGGTCAAACAAAGATTTATGCTGTTTATAGACTATAAATTTGCTTTTGTCATGTTAACTGGCACTATGTACACTCCTGGAAATGGAAAAAAGATCACATTGACACCGGTGTGTCAGACCCACCATACTTGCTCCGGACACTGCGAGAGGGCTGTACAAGCAATGATCACACGCACGGCACAGCGGACACACCAGGAACCGCGGTGTTGGCCGTCGAATGGCGCTAGCTGCGCAGCATTTGTGCACCGCCGCCGTCAGTGTCAGCCAGTTTGCCGTGGCATACGGAGCTCCATCGCAGTCTTTAACACTGGTAGCATGCCGCGACAGCTTGGACGTGAACCGTATGTGCAGTTGACGGACTTTGAGCGAGGGCGTATAGTGGGCATGCGGGAGGCCGGGTGGACGTACCGCCGAATTGCTCAACACGTGGGGCGTGATGTCTCCACAGTACATCGATGTTGTCGCCAGTGGTCGGCGGAAGGTGCACGTGCCCGTCGACCTGGGACCGGACCGCAGCGACGCACGGATGCACGCCAAGACCGTAGGATCCTACGCAGTGCCGTAGGGGACCGCACCGCCACTTCCCAGCAAATTAGGGACACTGTTGCTCCTGGGGTATCGGCGAGGACCATTCGCAACCGTCTCCATGAAGCTGGGCTACGGTCCCGCACACCGTTAGGCCGTCTTCCGCTCACGCCCCAACAACGTGCAGCCCGCCTCCAGTGGTGTCGCGACAGGCGTGAATGGAGGGACGAATGGAGACGTGTCGTCTTCAGCGATGAGAGTCGCTTCTGCCTTGGTGCCAATGATGGTCGTATGCGTGTTTGGCGCCGTGCAGGTGAGCGCCACAATCAGGACTGCATACGACCGAGGCACACAGGGCCAACACCCGGCATCATGGTGTGGGGAGCGATCTCCTACACTGGCCGTACACCACTGGTGATCGTCGAGGGGACACTGAATAGTGCACGGTACATCCAAACCGTCATCGAACCCATCGTTCTACCATTCCTAGACCGGCAAGGGAACTTGCTGTTCCAACAGGACAATGCACGTCCGCATGTATCCCGTGCCACCCAACGTACTCTAGAAGGTGTAAGTCAACTACCCTGGCCAGCAAGATCTCCGGATCTGTCCCCCATTGAGCATGTTTGGGACTGGATGAAGCGTCGTCTCACGCGGTCTGCACGTCCAGCACGAACGCTGGTCCAACTGAGACGCCAGGTGGAAATGGCATGGCAAGCCGTTCCACAGGACTACATCCAGCATCTCTACGATCGTCTCCATGGGAGAATAGCAGCCTGCATTGCTGCGAAAGGTGGATATACACTGTACTAGTGCCGACATTGTGCATGCTCTGTTGCCTGTGTCTATGTGCCTGTGGTTCTGTCAGTGTGATCATGTGATGTATCTGACCCCAGGAATGTGTCAATAAAGTTTCCCCTTCCTGGGACAATGAATTCACGGTGTTCTTATTTCAATTTCCAGGAGTGTAATTTTATACAGCAATTTCGTGGGGCAGTGATTCTCTCGACATGTTAAATAAGAGTGCACTTTCAGAAAACTGCCAATCAGTAACAACTGTTGTTGTCCAGTGGCCGAAAGGCGGGGGACAAGAAAGGGTATCCATCCCTTCGGACCAGGTAAATGCTTCCGCGAAACGGTTGCGTGTGCGAATCTCCGATGGCCGCAGTCTCCAAGTCCGTATACCTTCGGACACCCTGTTGATCAGTACGTGGAAAGCTGGTACAATAGTTATAATCAAATACCCGTAGGTATAAATGAACGTATTTCTGCCGGCCCCAAATGTCTGTATGCCCGTAGAAATAAGCTTAAGTCTAAAACCACATCATATTCTGTCAAAATGAGCATATACAATGCCGTTGTATGCTCTACTGTCCTCTATGGCTCAGAAAATTGGACACTAACTAAAAGGAAGATACAAAAGCTTCTAACTCTCGAAATAAAACCATGATAAGAATATAGGGACCGGTAAGATGGTTCAAATGGCTCTAACCGCTATGAGAGTTAACATCTGAGGACATCAGTCCCCTAGACTTAGAACTACTTAAACCTAACTAACCTAAGGACATCACACACATCCATGCCCGAGGCAGGATTCGAACCTGCGACCGTAGCAGCAGCGCGATTCCGGACTGAAGCACCTAGAACCGCTCGGCCACAGCGGCCGGCGGAGCGGTAACAGACGGAGATATTTCGAAAGCATTAAAGAACAATGAAATTTAAGACATGGTGAACCAGCCCAACGGCTTACAATATTTAAAGAGCAGACGACTTCAACGGGCAGTCATATAATCCACATGCCAGAGACTTACCTGACTAAACAAGTTTTCATTGCCTACATTACAACAAAAATACCAATGGGTAGGCCAAGAGTCAGGTGGGATGGTGGCATAAAGCAAGATGCGGTAACTTTGAATGCAGTCAATTTGGAAGTTGTTTAACTTAGGAGACCAGGTAGTTATAATTAAAGTGTAGCTACTCACAGAGCTCCAGAGTGGGCTGTAACTATTGTGTGGCAGCGAAACATCTAATGCGTTCATGCAGAACCGATTTACACGGAAACAATTAGTTCCAGTTTTGGCCACCAGGTGAAAATATGGCGCTATGAATGCAAGATATGTAATCGATGAGGTACGGGACTCGAGCGGAAAAGGCAAAACATGTGAGAAAGGTTAAATATTCATTTTATTATTAATTTCCACTTATACTGTCTGTTAAATATGAGCGCCGGTGACGTCAGCAAGATGGTGTACAGCGCCAGATTTTCACCTGGTGAACAAAACTGGAAATAACTTTTTTTCTAGAGTAAATCGGTTTTGCCTTGACGTATTCACATAGCTACTAAGTTTCGCTGCCATACATGGACACATGGACATGCCCAAAGTCGATTAATTATAAACACCTGGTACACGTTGAGGTGACAAAAGCCGTGGGATACCTCCTAATATCATGTCGGACCTCCTTTTACCCAGCGCACTGCAGAAGCTCGATGTGGCATTGACTCGAGATGTCACTGGATGTCCCACGCAGAAATACTGAACCATGCTGCCTCTATAGACGTCCATAACTGCGAAAGCTTTGCCGGTGCAGGAGTTTGTGCACGAACTGACTTCTCCATTACGTCACATAAACGTTCGACGGGATTCATATTGGGCGATTTGGTTGGCCAAATCATCCCCTCGAACTGTCCAGAATGTTCTTCAAACAAAAAATTGAGATAAATGTGCCGTGGTTACAAGGTGCATTGTCATCCATAATATTAAGTTCATGAATTGCTGCATGTAGTCTCTAAGCCGAACATAACCATCTCCAGTGAATGATTGGTTCAGCAGAACTAGAGGAACTAGTTCGTTCTACGTAAACACAGCCCACACCATTACGGAGCCATCACCAGCTTGTACAGTGCCTTGTTAACAACTTGCATTCACGGCTTTGTGGGGTCTGCGTCACACATAAAACCTACCATCAGCTCTTACCAACTGAAATTGGGGCTCATCTGACCAGGCCCCAGTTTTCCAACCATCTACGGTACAACTGATATGGTTACGAGCCCAGGAGAGGCACTGCAGGCTATGTCGTGCTGTTAATACGAGGTGCAACAATAAAGTAATGAGACTGATTTTCTTTGCAAGATGTGACAACAGTGCAGGCTTGCATAGGCACAATATCTTTGACCTTGGTCTATAAGCTGCGTCTAGTCCAAGCGGCACATCGATGCAACTGCTCAGTCGTGAGTTGTGCTGTAATAAGTTAGCAGGTGTTTTTGTCTCTCGTCACGGAAATGGAACCGCATAATATTGCGCAACGGTATGCCATTTCTTTTTGTGTTAAATTGGGTGGAAATGCGACAACTTACAGTAAGCTTCAGAACGCTTTTGGAGAGGAGGTTATGTCAAGAGCTCAAGTTTTTCGTTGGCATAAAATGTTTAGTGAAGGCAGAACGAATGTTGAAGATGAAGACTGCAGTGGACGACCATCAGCCTCACGGATGGATGTCAACTTGGCCAGGGTGCGTGAACTCGTACGATCTGATCGAAGATTATCCTTGAAAATGATTGCAGAAGACATGATGAACATCAATCGAGAAACGGTTCGTCTAACAATAACTGAAGATCTTGGTATGAGAAAGATACCACGATAATGCCCCATCCCATACTGCTCTGTCAGTACAGCAATTTTTAATCTCAAAACAAATTTCAGTACCATCACAGCCACCTTATTCGCCTGATATCGCTCCATGCGGGTTTTTTCTATTTCCAAAGAGTCAGAACGGTGGTCAAATGACACCATTTTCAATCAACATAAGATGTCCAAAAAGCTGACACGAGGGTCTTGGAGAATATTACAGCAGACGAGTTCCAGAAAAGTTACCATCAATGGCAGAAGCGCTGTAAAAAGTGTGTGCAATCAGAAGGGAACTACTCTGAAGGAGACAACACTAAACTTGACTAAAGCGGTAAGCAACTTTTTTTTTCACATCATTCTCATTACTTTATTGTCTAACCTCATAAAGGCACTCGCGTCGGTCGTCTGCTGCCATAACCTATTAATGCCAAATTTTGTCGCACTGTCCTCATGGATATGTTCGTAGTAAGTCCCACATTGATTTCCGCCATAATTTCACGCTGTGTTGCTTGTCTGTTAGCACTGACAGCTCTACTCAAACGCCGCGCGGGATTAGCCGAGCGGTCTCAGGCGCTGCAGTCATGGACTGTGCGGCTGGTCCCGGCGGAGGTTCGAGTCCTCCCTTGGGCATGGGTGTGTGTGTCTGTTTGCCCTTAGGATAATTTAGGTTAAGTAGTGTGTAAGCTTAGGGACTGATGACCATAGCAGTTAAGTTTCATAAGATTTCACATACATTTGAACATTTTCTACTCGAACGCCGCTGCTCTCGATCGTTAAGTGAAGGCCGACGGCCACTGCACCGTCAGTGGTGAGAGGTAACGCCTCACATTTGGCATTTTTGGCGCGCTCTTGACACCGTGTATCTCGGAATATTGAATACCCTGACGATTTCCGAAACTGAATGTCCTATGTGTCTACCTCCAACCAGCAATCCACAAATGAATGGCTCTGAGCACTATGGGACTTAACTTCTGAGGTCATCAGTCCCCTAGAACTTAGAACTACTTAAACCTAACTAACCTAAGGACATCACACACATCCATGCCCGAGGCAGGATTCGAACCTGCGGCCGTAGCGGCCGCGCGGTTCCCGACTGTAGCGCCTAAAACTGCTCGGCTACCAAGGCCGGCCAGCAATCCACGTCCAATATCTGTTAATTCCCGTCGTGCGGCCATAATCACGTCTGAAACTTTTTCTCATGAATTACTTGAGTACAAATCACAGCTCCGCCAATGCATTGCCGCTTTATACCTTGTGTACGCGATACTACCGTTATCTGTATATGTACGAGGTGCATTCAAGTTCTAAGGCCTCCGATTTTTTTTTCTAATTAACTACTCACCCGAAATCGATGAAACTGGCGTTACTTCTCGACGTAATCGCCCTGCAGACGTACACATTTTTCACAACGCTGACGCCATGATTCCATGGCAGCGGCGAAGGCTTCTTTAGGAGTCTGTTTTGACCACTGGAAAATCGCTGAGGCAATAGCAGCATGGCTGGTGAATGTGCGGCCACGGAGAGTGTCTTTCATTATTGGAGAAAGCCAAAAGTCACTAGGAGCCAGGTCAGGTGAGTAGGGAGCATGAGGAATCACTTCAAAGTTGTTATCACGAAGAAACTGTTGCGTAACGTTAGCTCGATGTGCGGGTGCGTCGTCTTGGTGAAACAGCACACGCGCAGCCCTTCCCGGACGTTTTTGTTGCAGTGCAGGAAGGAATTTGTTCTTCAAAACATTTTCGTAGGATGCACCTGTTACCGTAGTGCCCTTTGGAACGCAATGGGTAAGGATTACGCCCTCGCTGTCCCAGAACATGGACACCATCATTTTTTGAGCACTGGCGGTTACCCGAAATTTTTTTGGTGGCGGTGAATCTGTGTGCTTCCATTGAGCTGACTGGCGCTTTGTTTCTAGATTGAAAAATGGCATCCACGTCTAATCCATTGTCACAACCGAAGAAAAGAAAGTCCCATTCATGCTGTCGTTGCGCGTCAACATTGCTTGGCAACATGCCACACGGGCAGATGTGTGGTCGTCCGTCAGCGTTCGTGGCACCCACCTGGATGACACTTTTCGCATTTTCAGGTCGTCATGCAGGATTATGTGCACAGAACCCACAGAAATGCCAACTCTGGAGGCGATCTGTTCAACAGTCATTCGGCGATCCCCCAAAACAATTCTCTCCACTTTCTCGATCATGTCGTCAGACCGGCTTGTGCGAGCCCGAGGTTGTTTCGGTTTGTTGTCACACGATGTTCTGCCTTCATTAAACTGTCGCACCCACGAATGCACTTTCGACACATCCATAACTCCATCACCACATGTCTCCTTCAACTGTCGATGAATTTCAATTGGTTTCACACCACGCAAATTCAGAAAACGAATGATTGCACGCTGTTCAAGTAAGGAAACGTCGCCATTTTAAGTATTTAAAACAGTTCTCATTCTCGCCGCTGGCGGTAGAATTGCATCTGCCGTACGGTGCTGCCATCTCTGGGACGTATTGACAATGAACGCGGCCTCATTTTAAAACAATGCACATGTTTCTATCTTTTTCCAGTCCGGAGAAAAAAAATCGGAGGCCTTAGAACTTGAATGCACCTCGTAGAGATCGCTATTCGCTATCCCATGACCTTCGTCACCTCAGTGTAAATTCTTTGGCCATTTTGTGTGTGTGTGTGTGTGTGTGTGTGTGTGTGTGTGTGTGTGTGTGTGTGTGTGTCGGTGGTGACCATGATCCCCATGATGCCTCCTCCCTTGTAGCCGCGCCCGGACGTAGCAACGGGCAGAGGGAAGAGAGAGCTCAAGACTTTGGTACGTGTTGCGGTCGCAGGTGGACCTGCTGGACGTGAGCCCGGCGGCGCTGTGCTCGCCGCTGGAGTCGCTGTCGGCTGACGACCAGCAGCAGGTGGACGTGGCGCGCGCCGGCGCCAAGGCGCTGTGGTCGCTGTCGCAGTCTGTCAAGAACAAGGAGGCTATGCGCAGGACGGGCTGCGTGCGTCTGCTCGCCAAGCTGCTCAAGTCCTGCCACCAGGACGTCGTCGTGCCCATCATGGGCACCATCCAGCAGTGCGCCTCGGAGGTGAGTTTGGGACAAGGCCCCTAAACGATTAAACCAGATCGGATTTCAGCTGTTTCCTATCAACAGGTTCGTCATCCAAAGTCTGTCAAATTTAACCTCACTTTTGATGCACCTGCCACGAAGTGTATTCCAAGAAAAATAGTAATCGACGCGCCACGAAGGAACTATATGAACGGGACGGAAATCGGTAGACGTGATGTACATGTACAGACAAACAAATGATAACAATTTCAGAACAATTGGATGATTTATTCAAGAGAAAGAGCTTCATAAGTGTGAAACCCAGCTCGCGCTATTCGTCCACGAGACTCAGAGGGCCATAGACACGGGTTCCCAGGTAGATGCCGTGTTTCTTGACTTCCGCAAGGCGTTCGATACAGTTCCCCACAGTCGTTTAATGAACAAAGTAAGAGCATATGGACTATCAGACCAATTGTGTGATTGGATTGAAGAGTTCCTAGATAACAGAAAGCAGCATGTCATTCTCAATGGAGAGAAGTCTTCCGAAGTAAGAGTCATTTCAGGTGTGCCGCAGGGGAATGTCGTAGCACCGTTGCTATTCACAATATATAAAAATGACCTTGTGGATAACATCGGAAGTTCACTGAGGCTTTTTGCGGATGATGCTGTAGTATATCGAGAGGTTGTAACAATGGAAAATTGTACTGAAATGCAGGAGGATCTGCAACGAATTGGCGCATGGTGCAGGGAATGGCAGTTGAATCTCAATGTAGACAAGTGTAATGTGCTGCGAATACACAGAAAGAAAGATCCTTTATCATTTAGCTACAATATAGCATATCAGCAACTGGAAGCAGTTAATTCCGAGAATTATCAGGGAGTAGGTATTAGGAGTGACTTAAATAGAATGATCATATAAAGTTGATCGTCGGTAAAGCGGATGTCAGACTGAGATTCATTGGAAGAATCCTAAGGAAATGCAATCCGAAAACAAAGGAAGTAGGTTACAGTACAATTGTTCGCCCACTGCTTGAATACTGCTCACCAGAGTGGGATTCGTACCAGATATGGTTGATAGAAGAGATAGAGAAGATCCAACGGAGAGCAGCGCGCTTCGTTACAGGATCATTTAGTAATCGCGAAAGCGTTACGGAGATGATAGATAAACTCCAGTGAAAGACTCTGCAGGAGAGACGCTCAGTAGTTCGGTACGGGATTTTTGTTGAAGTTTCGAGAACATACCATCACTGAGGAGTCAAGCAGTATATTGCTCCCTCCTGCGTATATGCGTATATCTCGCGAAGAGACCATGGTGATAAAATCAGAGAGATTAGAGCCCACACAGAGGCATACCGACAATCTTTCTTTCCACGAACAATACGAGACTGGAATAGAAGGGAGAACCGATAGAGTTACTCAAAGTACCCTCAGCCACAGACCGTCAGGTGGCTTGCGGAGTATGGATGTAGACGTAGATGTAGAACGTACTGGTCCACCTCTGGCCCCTATACGAGCAGTAGTTATTCGACTTGGCGTTGATTTACAGAGTTGTGGATGTCCTCTTGATGAATATTATGCCAAATTCTGTCCATTTCGCTCGCTAGATGGTCAAAATCCCAAGCTCGTTGGAGGGACCTGCCCAAAATGCTCCAACATTTCACAATTGTGAAGAGGTCCGGCGATGTTGCTGGCCTAGGTAGGGTTTGGCTAGCACGGGGATAAGCAGTAGAAACTCTCTACGTTTGTGAGCTGGCATTATGGTTCTGAAAAGTAAGCCCAGGATGGCTTGCCATGAAGGGCAACAAAAAGCGGCGTAGAATATCGTCGACGTCCCACTGAGCTTTAAGGGTGCCGCGCATGGCAACCAAAGCGGTCCTGCTACGAAAAGAAATGGCACACCAGATCATCACTACCGGTTGTCAGGTTGTATGGCGGGCTACAGCCAGGTTGGTGTCCTACTGCCGTCCGGGGCGACTCAATACAAGTCTTCGTTGGTCACCGGGGCTCGGTTCGAAGCGGGACTCGTCACAGAAGACAGTTATACTCCAGTCAACGACATTACAAGCCGAAGGCGTATCTAGAGTAGCCCCGGACAGTCATAGATACTAAACTTATTGTCGCCTGCCATACAGCCTGACAACCAGGAGTGGTGGTCTGAGGTGCCAGTTCATTTCATTGGTTGTCATCCTCAGCATCCTCACAGCACAACGTCACGTCGGTGATATTCTACCCCTTGTTTTGTTGGCCTTCATGCCAGGCCATCCTGCGCTAACATTTCAGCAAGATAATGCCCGCCCGAGTACGACGAGAGTTTCTACCGTTTGTCTTCGTACTTGCCAAACCCCACCTTGGTCAGCTGGGTCTCCAACTCTTTCCCAAAAAGAGAATATTTGGAGCATTATGGGCAGGGTCTTCGAACCAGCTCCGGATTTTTACGATTTAATGCGCCATTTGGCAGAATTTCACATAATATCCCTCAGGGGGGCATCCAACACCGCTATCAATCAACACCAAGCAAAATACCTGCTTGCATAACAGTCAGAGATGGACCAATGTGTTACTGATTTACTCGATTTGTGAAGCTCTTTCTCTTGAATAAATCATCCAAATTTTATGAAACTGTTATGATTTGATTTTCTGTATATGTACATCACATCTACCGGTTTCCGTCCTATTTGGATAATATTTCGTTATGCGTCGTACTTTTTTTGTGTTTGAGTGCAGTTTGACACCAATGGGCGTGGCTACCAATGCAACTTGCATTGACTTTAGCATTGTGTATGAAGAAGAAAAAGAAAAGAAGTCGCTGGTCTTGGGAATGGCTGAAACTTAGATATAAATACACTCGTAAGAAATCTAATGAAATTTCATTAAAATACCGCAACGTGGGAACACGTCCGTCGTGCGTGGAAGAACCAGACAGCTTCGATTTTTTTATTTCATTGCACTCCCACTTGTATGTTGTGGATAGAATATTGATTTTCTTCTCAACGTCTTACTGCGTAATATTTGGGTGGGAAAGATGCAACGCCTCTACCATTCTGGTAACTGTCAGTGTTATTTTCTTTTTATCCATATCCTCCGCGCATCGTGCGTGATCTTTAACTTTCCCGATGAATCGACTGTTTGTACAGTTCTCGTGTGTCCTCCCTCTATGAAGTTGGATAAGCTTCGCGACAGGAAAGACAATATAAAGGAGGCGGGATGTTGCGAAGACGCTCATACTACAGGCATCGCCTCAAGATGACGGCAAGGTGCGCTGTCGAAATATCGTGGTGTGAAGACGACTACACCCGGCTGGACACCCGAGAACAGTACAAACATCTTTTGATCGTAGTTTCCGCAATAGTGGAAACTCGTGATACAGTGAGAAAAATTCTTTCTCGCTAAACAAGCGCAGTGGAGCAGCAACACAAACATCCATCTTGTCAAATCAGCTGTCAATCAAAATTTCTCTTACACGCCTCAAGCACAGTATATGTTTGACAAACACGCCAAACAAAGAGGCACAGAGCCAAATAATTTGGCAAACTGGTAAAGTTTGACGAATTATATGATCGTTTACATGGACCTTTGGGCACAGCTTCGTACGACCTGGCTACTTGTCTGGCATTAAGGTAATTTTGTTTACGAGACACTGTGAGCAGTTGTGATTAAAATTCAGGGAACAAAGTTAGGTAACACAGTATCAACTTCCAGTTCTAGTACAATTTAAACGATTCAAGCAGCGCATGCCATGAAAGTTCTGAGGAGGCAGGGTGTAATCCACCGACATCATCATCATAGTTCAGTCAATTTGCACGAAATATTTATAAATTATATACACAAACCTTCTTTGTAAATCAGACTATTTGTGAGTGAAAACAGTATCAAAATCTCCTGAGGTTAGCCATCACATTGTCTCCTACTGCCTTGCCTTTTCACAAACATCTACGTCGTCGAAGTTTCAGTATAAGTAGTGGCAAAGTTAATAACAGTAGATGACCAGAAATCTTTCTTGATGCCTCCTCCCTTCCTCCCCCCCGCCCCCTTTTTCTGTACGCCATATGTCTGCATCTAAAGTGGATCTCATGTTCAGGTGTGAGAACGTTTGCTTATGTACCTGAGGCGGGACGTGGGTACTAGCCTCGTATTCATCTAGTCTTCCTCAACCCAATGTCCCACCTTCCTGGACGTTGACCTCATCCCCTCTGATGGCTTCATCCACACCTCTGTCCACATTAAACCAACACATCATCAACAGTACCAGCATTTTGACAGCTGTCATCGCTTCCACACCAAAACTCTCTCATATAGTGTACCCACCTCTGGATGAGGTATCTGTAGTGATGAGAACTCACTTTCCCAGTATGCTGTAGACCTCACGAAGGCTTTCACAGACAGGCAGTACTGCCCAAACATATTCCACAAACAGATTTCCCGTGTCATGTCCTCATGCACCCCCAATCCTCCCAACACTCCCAAGAATCAGTTACAAAAGAGCGCTCTCCTAGTCACCCAATATCGCCCTGTACTGGAACAACTGAACCACATCCTTAACCAAGCCTTTAATTCTCCTTCATCATTCCCTGAGATGAGAGACATCCTATCCTAGATCTTTCCCTCCCTTCCTAAAGTGGTATTCTGTCACCCACCCAACATACACAACATACGAATCCATCCCTATGACACTACCACTCCTTTATACAGGATCATATCCCTGTGGAAGACCAAGGTGCAAGGCCTGCCCTATCAACCCACCAAGCACTTCCTATTCCTGTCCTGTTGCCAGCTTACTCCATCAGAGCCTGGGCCGCCTGTGAAAACAGCAATGTCATATACCAACTCAGCTCCACAGCATTTTATATCAGTGTGACTACCAACCAGCTGTCCACGAGGATGAATGGCTACCACCAAACTGTTGCCACGAACAGAGTTGACCATCCAGTGACACAACATGCGGCTGTGCACAAAACACTCAATTCCAATGACTGCTTCACAACCTGGGCTGATTGAATCGTTCCTGAACTGCACAGGTGGGAGTTACTCTTACAATGCATCCTCTGCCCCTGTAATCATCCTGACCTCAGTCCCAGGTAACTCAGTCGCTGCACACTCTACCCAAAACTTTCCCCTTCCTCTATCCTGATTCCCTCTTCCAATTCACATCTCCAATGTCATCTTCAATGTGTGCCACTCCACACTTGCTACTAGAGTCATGCACCACACGCCTAGCCTGTATACCTGCCACCCCTCCCTCCCGCATTCCTAGCCAGCAAACCGGCTGACTGCCTCTCTCCGAGCTGCTAGCCACACACCCCAATCCCTCTCCCTACCTCCCTCTCTCTCTACCCACCCCACCCTACCACGCCATAACCAGTCCACCTGCAGAAATGCAGCAGTGGCACTGGCAGTCCACCAGTAGCATGCAGGGGCATGGGCGTGTGTGTGTGTGTGTGTGTGTGTGTGTGTGTGTGTGTGTGTGGAGAGAGAGGGGAGGGGAGGGGAGAGATTGGGTCTCCTTTAAACCAAAAGCATTTACATTCTACTAGAATTTTTCTAAAACATAGCAATTTTTTCACTGAAACTGGTCTCCTAAAAAAGTAAAGCAATAGAGGATTAACAACGGCTACACTAAAGTTCGCAAGGAAGAGCGAAGTTGCCAGCTGAGTATCGTCAATACTGAACTGGTGGATAAAATCAATTAAAAGATTCAAGAAAGCTGCCATTTCGCAATTTTGGAGCTCTCATTACAATTTCCTCAAATTTCATAAACTTTTTTGGTTTGTATTGAGACGCAAAATCTAAGGGGTTCTACACAATTGGTAAGCTTATGTTCTTCTTCTGGCCAATCAAATTATTTTCAAGATCGTCCTTTTCTGTTGCATACAGCCCCAATACTCACAGCAGAAAGACCATACACAACTGCCACGGAAGCTATTCTTAGAAGGCATTCCCTCATTTTGCATACTGCATGTTGTCCATTTTGACACCCTGTATCCTCTCAATGTATCCATTCACCACGTCTGCCTATTTATTTGAAAACATCCACTTTCTCTCCAAACTGACAATACGTACTCGGGTTTGCAGCGTGTCCCATACCTGTAATCTCGTAGAATCGGGTGTACTACCGGTGGTCCGCGTCTTCCCAACACGATATTTCGACGTCGTAACTCGGCGTCTTCATCAGGTGCTCCCTAAGACTGGTTGACGAGCTGACCTTGTCTCGTATTTATGCTTGGGCGGTGTGTGGCGCTCCCTATGCCGTCCGCGCCCACTGTGGCCATTTCTGGCGGTGGTGTCAGTCTCTAGGCGCTCCATCTTCAGTCCGCGCCCGTTGCGGCTCTGTTCTGAGTTAGCGGACATCCCAAGGCGTACCGTATTGGGTCTGCGCCCGATATGTGCGATTCTACACTACTCGCCATTAAAATTGCTACACCAAGAAGAAATGCAGATGATAAACGGGTATTCATTGGACAAATATATTATACTAGAACTGACATCTGATTACATTTTCACGCAATTTGGGTGCATAGATCCTGATAAATCAGTACCCAGAACAACCACCTCTGGCCGTAATAACGGCCTTGATACGCCTGGGCATTGAGTCAAACAGAGCTTGGATGGCGTGTACAGGTACAGCTACCTATGCAGCTTCAACACGATACCACAGTTCATCAAGAGTAGTGAGTGGCGTATTGTGACGAGCCAGTTGCTCGACCACCATTGACCAGACGTTTTCAATTGATGAGAGATCTGGAGCATGTGCTGGCGAGGGCCGCAGTCAAACATTTTCTGTATACAGAAAGGCCCGTACAGGACCTGCAACACGCGGTCGTGCATTATCCTGCTGAAATGTAGGGTTTCGCAGGGATCGAATGAAGGGTAGAGCCACGGGTCGTAACACATCTGAAATGCAACGTCCACTGTTCAAAGTGGCGTCAATGCGAACAAGAGGTGACCGAGACGTGTAACCAATGGTTCCTCATACCATCAAGCCGGGTGATACACCAGTATGGTGATGACGAATACCCGCTTCCAATGTGCGTTCACCGCGATGTCGCCAAACACGGATGCGACCATCATGATGCTGTAAACAGAACCTGGATTCATCCGAAAAAATGACATTTTGCCATTCGTGCACCCACGTTCGTCGTTGAGTACACCATCGAAGGCGCTCCTGTCTCCGATGCAGCGTCAAGGGTAACCGCAGCCATGGTCTCCGAGCTGATAGTCCATGCTGCTGCAAACGTCGCCGAACTGTTCGTGCAAACGTCCCCATCTGTTGACTCAGGGATCGAGACGTGGCTGCACGATCCGTTACAGCCATGCGGATAAGATGCCTGTCATCTCGACTGCTAGTGATACGAGGCCGTTGGGATCCAGCACTGCGTTCCGTATTAC